>NC_084911.1:9240635-9540635 GCF_949316345.1 Pungitius pungitius | reverse complement strand
ATGAAAAGCAACGGGTCAGTAGAGCTCTGGCCGTAAATGAAACCCACCGAGAGTTCACATCTCCTCACAACTACCCTGTGAACCCTGCTATACCTGACATTACACCTTGAAAATACCCAAAAGTGTTGGTCATTTGACCTTTGTGCGGGCTGTGGGGCTTCCTTTGTCACTGTGGCAGGGGCTGAGGGTGGGACTGCAGCTCTGCGGGCCAATCACTTGAGCCATGTAGGTGCCATACTCCAACAGCGTCCTTGTTTTTAGCCCCCCGGGGAAATCGAGCAGCTCCTCTGGGCCTTCTCTCGTAGCGTCGTCAGCGCACTGTGTTTCTGCGTGACGGAGAAAACGCAGGCGAATGATGAGGAGGCGGAAGGAGCTGGTAAATATAACACGGGGCCTGTGCAACCTCCATGAGTTCAAGTACCGTCTTACCTACGTTCTCCTCCCCGCTCACACTGCTCCGGGCTTCAGCCCGGGAGGCAGACAGGAAGTGCTGGAACCACTCCTCCTTCTCTCTTCCCGTGCGGCCAAACAGGTACAAGGTGACAGGAAGATGGTGGTCCGGGACCACGTGTCTCTCTGCTCTTACCTCCTCCTCCTCCTCCTCCTCCTCCTCCTCCTCCTTCCCTTCGACCGAACTCTCCTTCCCGACCTCCCCCTCGGCCAGAGTGACGCAGACGGGGTACTTCTTGTTCCAGATCCTCTTGCGAGCCAAACCGGGCGGCAACAGAGACACCTGGGAGGAAAGATGAATAAATAAATAATAAATAATCAAAGAAAAGTTCGAATTTTTCTTCACATGAACGGTTTCTTTCTACGATAAATGCTGGCAGACAGGAATTGTGTGGACAGTTTGTCATCGCCAAAGAGCTCCCCACATTGATCGGATTGTGTGTTAGCTTCATTCTATCAACTCATTGGAAGCTACAGTGGCCCTGCCTCAATATTCTATTGGAACAGCAGCCGGGTCAGGTTCATGCAGAGCATCATCACTTGGGTCGAAATCCGTCTGGTCTTTCACCTCCGTGTTGGATGACAACGTGGGTGCAGAGAGATGAGAGTTCAGGCGAGAGGTCAGCTTCTCTTTGGCTCCTCTCCGAGGAACACAGGGACGTACTGACCTTACAGTTAGCCAGCGAGTAAGTGCGATAACGCAAAAACACGGCCTCGTGGGGCGTGTCGCCGAACGCCGCCCAGCGGGGCACGTTGGCGCGCGGGTACGCCAGGCGCAGCTGGCCGCCCTCCAGGGTGACGTAGACCGAGTGTGTGACGGAGGGGTGGAAGGTCTCAGGGTCGTAGCCATGTGTCTCATTCATCCATCCCTGGAAGAGAATGATATCACAAATCATCTTTTACTGTCAGAATCAATATAAAAGACTATCAAAAGCTCTTCCTAGGTGTAATAAATTCATACAGAGTGGGGTAATCGGCAACAATATAGGGGCTCAGCAGGGGGGGAAACATGAGACATCTGTCTCATTTAACACCATGGACGAGTGAGCCTGCTGCAAGAAACTCCTCCGTCCTGGTAATATTTACCTGATATGAAACCTGCTGACTCTGCACTCATACAGACAGCCAGCCTTACTCTCCCAGCGGAGCTGTCAAGACCTGAGAAAATTATTTTCCAAATTAGTGTGCTCCTTGGAGTTAGGAGTCTGTGGTGCCTGAGGACAGTTTTTTTTTTTATTAAACAATCACCTAAAAGTAGTTTTTTAAGCACCACTGACAGCACTATCGCCAAAGCGCACATGGCTGCTACCGCTCTGTGTTTTTATCTCTCCACTATGAGAGGTTAAAGCTCATTTCCATGTAGCCAAATTCGGCAAAGGAAAACAGAAAGAGGCTTCTCGCTCTGTGCGACACTCACACATGTAGCT
Organism: Pungitius pungitius; assembly: GCF_949316345.1. Lineage (NCBI taxonomy): Eukaryota > Metazoa > Chordata > Actinopteri > Perciformes > Gasterosteidae > Pungitius > Pungitius pungitius. The sequence continues at coordinate 9,538,758 of NC_084911.1, read as the reverse complement.
ACCTTAAAAGAATGGGGATGATAGTGTAAAAATAGATAGAGATAAAATGTCACTATGCCGCTTTCGCTTGCTTGTGTTGAACTCATTCGTTACCTCCAGGATTTCCGGGTCTGTGGGCTCTCCGTCTGGTGGCTCCACGTTGGGGTGCCTGGTTTTGCCCAAACTGTTGTTGGTTCTGGCCGACGGGCGCCGCGGAGCAAAGGCGAACACCACCACCAGGCCCAAAAAGAATCCACATGCGACCCCCGCGGACAGGCCCGTCACATAGGAGGGCAGGGGCAACACAAAGAAGCCATACGCCAGGAGGCCCACGGGGACGAGCCAGTGCAGAGGCAGCGACGAACCCGCCACGAGGACCCGAGGCTGGGTGTTGGTTCTAGGGTGTGTCGCACTCTGGACCTCCGGCGCCTGTTTCGCATCTCCGTTAGTGCAGATTTCTAAATGGCGTTCCAGCGAGACGGGAGATCCTGTCAAGGAGCCCCCAGGGAGTCCCCTCGGCGGTGTGTCAAACGCACCTCTGAGCTCACCTTCAGCCCTTCTTCGGCACCTGAGGTCCGCATCCTCGCTGGGGCTGTCTCTTCCACAGCTACCCTGGGAGGACGGCGAGTCTGTGGCAGCAGAAGTCCTGCCGGAGCTTTCGTCCCCCATGATCTTACTCAGCATGCTCAGTGGATCCTGCATGGCCTCGGAGAACTTTCTCCGCGTGTCCTCCAGCTCAGCGATCAGCGAGCTGCCGCAAGGCTCAGCGGGAGGCGACGCCCGGTCGTCCCCCTCGTTCAGCCCATCTGCCGCAGGTCTGACATCTGGGGTTTTTGGGTGGCTGAGCTGCTTCCAGGGATGCAGATGCAGCTTGGAGTCGGACTTGGAGAGGTTGACCTCCGGCTCGACGCGGCGGGAAATCTCGGTGCTCAGAGACTTGACCAGGCTGAGGAGAGGTTTGCCCCGCAGGGAGCCGCCCTCCCGGGGCTTCAGGTCCGTGGAGGAAGATTTGACGAGGTTGGTGCCGACAAGCGGGTCTGCCGATGATGCTGACAGAGCCGCTAACGAGCCCGGGGACGAGGGGGACTGATGCAGAAAGGAAGGCTGGGAGTGGTGACTTAGGCTCAGGTCCAATTCCATCCCCAGGCTGAAGTCCGGCTGGCTCCTCTGTTTGTCTTTGCAGAATATCACGGTGGGACCTTCATCGTTACCACCCAGGCTGAAGATGCTGGCCCTGGATCAGGAGCTATCGGGAGGATGTGGTGCACCAAACAGAGTCCCTGGAAACATGGCCCGTGACGCTAGCGCTGGGAGTCTGTAAGTGCATGTAAACTTGTAACAGGCTCCTCTGGTAGCTTATACTTCGTCATATCGAATGCTGGATATGTGGTGAGAAAGAAGGAAACATTTGGGTTATTTGAGCAACTAAATTACTTTTCATAGGACAGCACAACATTTGCATCCACTACTTCTCCTGTTGTAATGTTCTCTCGACCTTTCACTCTAATCTTTCTGCTTTGTCCTATTTACTGCTTCTCTGTAGGGATTTATGTGTGTGTCTGTATGTGTGTAAGGAAAGAAAATCACTTTGTTTATTCATTAACTCAAAGAGCACAGTCTTACCTAATCCCAAATTAGATGCAGATACCCTATCCCTCATCCTTTTTTACGTCAAATTGAGACAATTGTCCTCTCTGAGGAGCAGAAACAGCTTAATCTGCGACAGCATCTGCTCGATAAAATTGAACACATCCGAAGCAGATGCCAACAAACAAAACACAAGTCAAGATGGATAAATACTTTTGTTCGCACACCGGACTCTCCCACAGAGTTCAGACGTTGTCACTACCAAATGAGCAAGAGCTCAGGTGCAGCTATTATTGGTAAGGTTTGAGCTCCAGCATGTCATGACCATAACTGGGATGTTTTAACCAAACCCTAACTGCTGCCCGTTAGGCCTTTGAATGGATAACAATTAGACGCTCCCTCTGGGAAATGGGGGTTTATGGATCTATAACAAGCCCTTCCCAGCATGAAACAACAAATAGCATACCTGATGGCAGGAAGGCTGTACAACCCTAACCCACAGTTAACAGCAGCAAGAAGTGAACTAAATTTATTTAATTTGCTATATGGACACAAGTCAATATAACACGGGAGTGGGGCTTATTTAATTCTGTTGGTCACTGTTTATAAGGAGCAATATTACGTTTTCACCGGCAACCCGAGGCGCTCTTTGTGAAAGTGAATTGACCAAAAGTGGTGCTCTGCCAGCGCTTAACATGCTCCAGAGAGCCCTGCATTACCTCAATCCATTCCTCCTTCGGAGTCAATTTGGATCGCTTTTAGCTGACAGGGAGAGGAAAACCTCTGCTGCTCTGTGCAGTACGGAGTCAGCAGGGATTTGTCAGCTTTCTAGTCTGGAAGAGAAAAAAAAACAGCAGACGAGCAAAGCCTGTAACTCCGATTTTGGATTTGTCCATAAAGTGAAGAAAGTGGAGCCGGTGTTTTTTTCATATGGTGAAGGTACATCTCTTAACTGTAGTTTAATGTTAATGACTGAAAGGTAAATAGAGTTAAATGCACCATCTTAATCTGATCTAAATTCAAATGCACTGAAATATAAATTTCTAAAAGAAAGGTCACTATTTATATTTGAATACTGTATTTTATTTTGCCATTTAATATGTATTAATCATTGATGGAATTTCAAAAATGTGTTAGATGTGGCCAAAGGAGACATCTATAAATGTATATATTTGTTCAACCCAAGAATACAAACTAAAAAAAATTCACTTTGGATAAAACATAAAACAGGATGCAAGCTGCAAAATCTCTTCAAAGCAAGATCAAAGAATTTTTCCATTTTTCGTAAAAAACTATCAATCAACCAAATTTCTCCAAGGGATTGAAGGCCTCTCGGTGTGGACGAAATACTGATAAATATTCAATGAAGTATGACATTTCTTCTTAGTATTTGTTTTAATTAAATGCAGGTATTAGAGGCCTAATTCAATAAAGGTTTGTGAGTTTTAAGACACACAGATGTGATACTCAAATGGTGAAGTGATATCAGTTTGTTCAATTGTTTGTCAATGAGAAGAAACTACGGTACACTAGAGTTAAAAAGGGAGAGGAAGAAATGACATGAACATCAGAAAAACCAACTCTGATCCCCGATTTCTGCATGGGGTCATTCCTCTTCTTGACTTTCCTGTGTTGGTCTAAGTAGGACAATAGAATCCAATTAAAACCTAGTGTTGTCTTTATGTTGGGAGTGAATGGTCCCTGCCACCACTTTGCCAACGGCTTAAAGCTTTTTCCTCAGGATGACCCTGATGACTGACACATTTGGCCCATTTGTCTAGATAATACATAGTACGAGTTAGTACAGCTGTACTCTAACTAATCATTAAAACAATAAAGAAAGAAAAGCTCCCCAGCTAATGGAGATATATCAGCCAATTTTTTGGTCATATACTTTAAAATTAAAAGCAGCACTGATTAAAATGACGTGTGCTGCAAGCAGTAAAACCAGAGCTCTTACCTGTGAGGTCTGTGCAGAAATGCGCTTCAAGTGCTTCGGGCTGCAGTGCTCAGTGCACACGCTGCAGAGCGCGGGGACGCGCACAGACCAACGAGCCTCGGGCAACTAACATGCTCACTTAACTTTACTTGGATTGTATCTAAGCTTCTATGCAAAAAAAAAAAAAAAAAAATCGTCCCGACTCCGCAGTAGGTTGCATCTAAATTCACGGTTCAGTTTGTAGAATAAACGCGTCGGTTCACGTCGCCTCTTCCCTTCCCCTTCAGGAGGAGTCAACGCAGGAATAATGTGATTATTGGAAGTCCCACGGACCCGTAATCCAGATTAGACCGGAGAGGCGACTCTGCACTGCTTGGGCGCTCAGCGTCAAAACACGAGACAGGAGACTCGTCCCCCGCCCCCCCCCCCCCCCCCCCCCTGACGGCGCAGTCCGGATCGCTGCAGACTTATGTAATGTCCTGGAAAAGCCCATGCATGCTCAAAGTTGTTGCTTCAGCGATTTATTTTAAATGCAGGATGCTTATTATTGGTTTATAAGGGATACACAGATCTGTATGGGAGATCCCCCCCCCCCCATCCCATCCCTTTTTCCTTGGATGAATCTTTTTTGCATCTCACATGTCTTTGGTTTATCGGTGTTTTTTGATTTGGGCATTTATCTCTGCTCTTCGTTTCCTTTGTATGTGGGATTTTAAAAAAAAGAGTGAGTAATAGAAGAGGTAAAAGAGGACAACAGCTGGCTCCTGACATTGAGGATTTGTATGGATTCTTGTTGCAGAGCTGCAGAGGAGCTTACCAACCTCGTGCGACCTGACATTTAACTGCCAGACACACACAATTTGATGGGCAGGTTATAACACTTGGACTACAGATACTTTTAAAAAGGTTATTGTAGTATTCTTCAAGCCACAGGGTATGCTAAACACAGAGGTTGAGTGCAGTTATATTTGTACTACAGGTTCTTTAGAAACCAACAATGGGAAGTGTAGTGTTATAATAAACCAAAATACTACTGTCTCCTGCTACCTGCTGGAGAAACTGATTTGAACAAACCTTTTAGAGCAGCAGGGTGACGTGGCCACTAGTCCTTTATTGGAGGAATAAGCAGCCACATATTTATACTAATAAGTCATATTAACACTTTTTTCAGTCAATGTTAAATTAATCATAGTAAAAGTCAAAAACTGTACACTTGCTGCTCACATTTATCATATTTCGAACGTAAACAATTGGCATGTACTTTGGTGTACCTGCTTTTGAAATGTATAATTGATTTCCCCGTAAATTTGTGTCATGTGATCAGTGCATCTGTTTGGATGTAATAGTGTGAAAAACCTGATCTCAAACATTTGGTGGACTCTACGAACTTCAGTGGAGTTCCCCATCAAGCCAGAAGTCGGCTCACTAACAGGATGAATACATTTTTTGGACAACAAATGATTGAATGATGTGAAATATATGTCACAATTCGTGTTGGATTCGTGTCGGATTCTTCTCATCAACCAACTGGGAGGAGTCGGAAATCCCAACAATGACTTGAACTGACCCGGGAGTATCGACTTGTAACTGAGCTCTGAGACCGTGTGCCTGTTTCACTCTGGTGCTGCCGTTTCATGAGTTTGCAGGTGCACCTTTAGATTAGGTGCAAACCTGTACCTCATGCCACAAACACGGCAGCCATACGGCCTCTCTCCCGTATGAGTGGTCCGATGTCTAGTCATCTGTCCGCTCTGGCTAAAACGTTTACCACAAATATCACACGGGTACGGTTTTTCTCCTGAATGGTACCTCATGTGTGTTTTGAGATGACTGCTTGTGTTAAAAAGTTTACCACAGAGGCCACATTGATATGGTTTCTCCCCCGAATGGCTTCTTTTATGGATAGTCAGGTTCTGGCTCTGACTGAACGCTTTCCCACAAATATCACAGTGATACGGTCTCTCCCCGGAATGGGTCCGCACGTGCACGATGAGGTGCTCTCGTCGGTAAAACGTCTTGTCACATTCCTGGCAAACAAACTCTTTTTTGCCCGTGTGGATTCTTTCATGGAGTCGGAGGCAACGGACGTTGGAGAAAGTCTTGGCACAAAGGTCACAGAAATAGGTTTTGGTGTGACAATCTTTGACGTGAGTCAACAGCTCATTTGAAGACAAACATGTCACCCCACAGACAGTGCAATCCAACCCAATGTTTTTATGCGTTTTTATGTGCTTCATCAACGAGCCGATGTATTGGAATCCCTTGCCACAAAAATGGCAAAAACTGCGACCCTTTTCACCATTAGCAGAACCTTGGTCGCTGGATAATGCCTCTTGGTCCATCTCATTAACGCTGAGGCTTTGCCCTTGCAAGCTACTTTCTTTCCTTTTCGTTGTGTTGGTACGTTCCTCTTTGCTATTCACAGAATCCTCATCACTGTCAATGTTCTCTATCTGAGCTGCAGACCCATCCAAGGGAACCGGCTGCATTACAAACGATACTTGTGTCTCCGGGTAATCTTGCTCAACCTTCCCAAGTTCGGGAGGGGGAAAAGCTCTTTCCTGTGTTCCGCTTTCATCCCAAAGTTCCTCCTGCTCTTCTTTCACTTCCGACATCGAGAAGTCTGTCAGAACCAAGCAGTGGTTCCAGCTCTCATGGTCCGGATCTGCACTGGTTTCAGAGGCCCCCGGTGCCGCAGCACACAGACTGGAGCGGGACTCTTCTGGGTTTGAGGGTCCCGGGTTCTCCTGCAGCAGTGGCACATCGCATCCGGCTCCATGTTTCACTCTGCTGCAGGTCAATGAAGCCTCTGCAAACATATTTAAAAAAAATAAACAACAACAACAACTCGAATTTAGAGTTACAATACACGCTACATAGCTGTGAACTATTTCGAGTACTGCAGCAGAGTTTGTACAGTCTGCGCTGCTAAACATTACATTGAACCGAAGTCTCACACCTGGCTTCTTTCGGAGGAAGTCCAGCTGGTGTCGCAGACTTTCAACCTCCTCTTTAGACCGACTAACTTCTGCTTCGTACGTAGCTCCACCTCGCCGAGGATCTCCTCCGTCGCGGCGTACAGCCGCTGGTGAACAAACGACCTCAACTGGAACATTGTGGTGTCCATAAACCCGGTGAGAACTAGAGCAGAAAACTAATAACGGCAGTAGCTGGATGGCGAGGAGATAAACTCGGCTAACATAGCTTAGTGCTAGCTCGCAAGGAACCGCTAGCCCACGACATAGGACTTCCGGTCTACAATCGTTCAGAACAAAAGCGTCTTTTCTAAATAGAGATGAAGGGGACGTCACAGCAACCAACCCCACATCAATCGGAAAAACACAAACTGAAACTTTGAAAGATGGATATCACAAAACATGAACTAAATGTCTTGTGTAAACTTAACTAAAACGGAATATATGTAAGACATTCTTGTATGTTTCTTTCTTCTGTAAAATCCTAACAAAACCTTAAATAGATGGTTGTGCATGCGTGAATATGTGACGTACTTTATCTAGTCAAACCAACTTGAAGTTATCACAGTTATCACAACAACATAAAATTATTAGATTATACTGTAGATTATATGAGAAACAATGTAGCCAAAACAAAACTCAATGATGAGGATCTTCAACTTAAATTACTACTTCAAAAGGATTATGAATCGATCGTTAACCGTTTCTAACATGATCTGTGGAATGGATTATGACGGGTGAGTTACACAGCCATGGTCATGGGACACACGGCGCCTCTCTGGTTTTATTTTGAAGGCTGCACTCTTAAACCGGATGTCTTGTAGTCGCCAGCCGCGTTGTTGCTGCGGGTACAGACGACTTCTCACTGCGCCAAAGAGGAACCAACACTGTCCCAACGTGCACAGGGATGTCGTTTTGTAGTTTTTTCGGCGGAGAGGTCTATAAAGACCACTTTAAACCAGGTACCTTTACTACTTTAACTTCTTGTTCGTCATGAAACATTATGCTTAACTCAGGCTGTCAACGAGCAGTTAGCATAGCTAGCCTCCGTAAGCTAACTACTCACTATAATGATAGATCACTTTGGGTCGCACTTAAGTGTCGACTTTTATCCGTGTTGACTGTAGCCACGAGTAGGACGCCTCAGAAGGAGTAGGCAGAGCTACCGTGGTCACATAATACCAGATACATTGGTTGGCATGTAAATAACGAAAATGAAATTTAAAAAGCGAGTTATGTATCCCACGCGCAGGTTACACAACAATCAGCTGGCTGTCTTACAAAACCGGTTTTTGTTTCCAACAGATCAAATGAAAAGTTGCCTTCGTCTTAAAAACACACTCTATGGAAACGTCAATGGAACACGATCCATACATATTCTATACCACTAAAACATTTAAATCTTAAATATGAATATAACATATCCTTTAAAATTCAAAAGGATACAAAACTATCAAAGTTAAAGGGATACCAACAAATTATCCCTGTTTTCTACTAACTGGATTTCCGGAATTACCTTTTAAATAGTTCTCTCCTCACATTGTACTCGAATCCTTACCTCTCATCCTCCACACCTCCAGGAGTTTATGTCTGCTCCAAGTGTGATCACCAGCTGTTCACCAGCCGCTCCAAGTACGAGCACTCGTCCCCCTGGCCTGCCTTCACAGAGACCGTCCGTGAGGACAGCGTGTCCAAGCACGAGGAGAGACCGGGGGCATATAAGGTACAATCGGAAGTAAATAGATCTCTTTGATTGATTTAACGACCCACAGGACCCGAACCCGGGCCTTTCACAGTGACCAGATGCATGCAAACACCTGAGAGACATGTCATTGTTGTGACTCCGGACTGCTGACCGTACTGAAATGCTCCGATCTGTTGTTCCAGGTGCGATGTGGGAAGTGTGGAAATGGACTAGGCCACGAGTTTGTGAATGATGGGCCAGCCAGAGGCGTGTCTCGCTTCTGAATATTCAGCAGCTCCCTGAAGTTCATCCCTAAAGGTACCACAGTACCTGTATCTGTTTTGTATTTTACTGCTGTGACTATTTTCAAGCCTGAAATTCTGGAGTAATGTAATGTAATATCTTTTTGGCATATTTGTCATCTGACGCGTAACAGATCAAGTTTAGTCTGAAATGTCTTTGCAGCAGCGTAGCTTCCACAGGTTGACCAACGTCCATCGCTCTGGTCTGAACAATAAATAACTATTTTATTGTAACCGTTGTTTAGCAGTTGTTTAGTGCCTGCCTATTCAAGACCAATTTGGGCTCCGATGCTCCGCCTGCGAAGTACGACCAAGCTAATCGGGCCCGTTCTCTCGTCTCTCCGTAGATAAGGTGGATGAACAGTAAGGTGAGCTGTTATAGGGACGTGCTGCTGGACTTTCTCTGTGCTGCTGAAGGTGTGGACAGCGGATGAAGTGTTCTGGGAAAAAGCCCATCTGGGAGCTCAGGGCTCTGATGCATGATGGCCACACTGGATTACTGAGCAATAATCACCATCTCAGGAAAGCCTCTCTGATCACCAGTTTTCGATGTATTGTGAATGATTGAGATTATCTCATGGGGAGAATAGCGTTACTTTGATTTTATAAGATATTATTACTGAAGAAATTATAATATTATTACTATAAGAAATGGAACCCGCCTGTTTATTTACCTTCAAAGGCCTCTATGCAAACTAAAATAAATTATTTTAAATGAATAACATACAATGCTCTCATTTTTTTCTCTCTGCATGGTTATAGTCAGAAATGTGTGTCAATAATGAGACCAGTAGGACAGATGGAAACACTTTTTTTGGACTGAACCATATCTCAGGTTTATCCATGTGCCTCCAAAACGAGTGCTGGTGTGTTCTTTTCACCTGTTCTTCTTACTCGTGTCAATATGTTATTTTTTTAATCTACAGTATATCATTTTCAAAGCACGTTGGGCTGACTAAGCGTTACATGAATGCTGACACTCTTAAATGCTGCCATCAAGGGGAAGCAATGGGAACAGGTCGAGACGTTACACAAGGAAACGATCTCCGCTGACATTTGATATCTGGGCCTGGTAGTTTGTTCCAGATAGAGCCGCGGGACTCTTCGTAAACACGCACGTCCAACCGCAGAGAAGTCACGTCTGTTTTGAAGGTAGAAAAACAAATGGATGAATTGTCATTTTGCTCTTTCTCTGGTGGAGAAGAATTTAAAAATCACTTCCAACCTGGTGAGTAAAGAAGCATGAAGTCCCACTGCAGTGGTAATGAGAGTCAATTTGCCTGATACCCTCTGCTCCTCTCTCAGGTATATATGTGTGCTCAGAATGTGGGCACGAGCTTTTCTCCAGCACGTCAAAGTTTGAGCACTTCCCCCTGGCCGGCTTTCTCTGAGACGATCCACAAGGACAGTGTCTCCAAGCAGCCTGAAGCTTGGGGGCCGCTGAAGGTACACTCCCTCTGTCACATCGAGCAGGATTTACTTCAACAACTGCTGGTAAACATCTCATCGATTTTGGTGTTGATCACTGATTCCAACTTCCTGTGCTTTATATATCCCAGGTCTGTTGTGGGAAGTGTGGCAATGGATTAAGCCACGAGTTCTTGTACGACGGGCCGCGAGAAGGGAGGTCGCGCTTCTGAATATTCAGCTGCTCACTCGCGTTCGTCCCCGACAGTGAGTCCGTGTTTCGCACATGCCGCGGGCTCGTGCACCTTTGACCCCCCTTTCTGTTTAACGGCCTTTCTCCCGCAGAAAAGGTCGATGCACGTAAAGGTGAGCTGTGACGAAGGTGGATGTTTTCTGCTGCTCGGGGGATGAGGACAGTGGATGAAGAGCCGCGGGACGAAGCCTTCCGGAGCTCCGTGGCCCCGATGGACTGTGACCTCACTGGGTGGCGAGAGCAGACCACTTCATGCAAAACAGAAAACGCAACTGGGATCCTCAGTGTACGACGTTAAGTTGCTGCACAGAAAAATGTATCTTTGTTCTACCTCTGTTTAACAGGAACTAGAGTTTTAGAGAAAAGTCTCACTGGGTAAGTCCCATTGTTTGCTGCAACACCTTGGACCTGTGTGTGTATTGGTTGACCACACACTGTACTTGATAGGCCTCTTTAAAACTGTAATTGCATGCTTCCATCAGCTGATGGTGCTGCGTGCCCAAAAAACCCATCTTCAAGGAACCCGCAACTCTGCTTAAGTATTACTATGTTGACATAGGAAAGTATTTCCCACTGTGGGAGCTCTATGTATTCAAAGCAGAAAAAGGCCTGTTCCGTATGACAATAGAGCACAATATGACATTACACCCACGATGCCTTTGTAATGATGTTAAAATGTTCATATTTTGAATTAAAAGTACTCATGTAAGCGGAGAGCATTCCTAAATTCTGCCTGCAAAAAAAGAAAAATATTGCAATTCTTATACTTTATTGCACGAATACAGAGTTTATTATCAGAAACTTCTTGGCTCGTGGAGCGGTAGAATTATAAACAAAGCGAGGATGTGGGACTGCGTTGAGCAGCCCTTGTGCTGTTTAAATGTCTGGTTCGGAGCAGGTGTGGATCTGCCTGTTTCAAAGGCCCGGAAGATCAGACGGGCAGATGAAAGCCGCAGTGTCAGGCTCGAGGATTAAGAAAGGAAGTGCAGAAATGTGTAGATTCTAATGCTGTGTGGTAGTACAGCAGAGACTGCTTTGTGCATTTGATGTGGTGCTGTTGGCTTTAAGATCAAAACGGCGGAATTCTCTTCAGAGTGAAACCAAGTATTGTTTCAAATTTGATTAAAGCCTAAAGTGATGATGATGTAAGACCTGCTCAAGGAGGGTATGAGTGACTAGACGTCCTTGTCGTGGAATTTTCAGTTGTAACGCCACACACAGCTGGCTCACAGACTGACCCGCCCTCGGGGGGGGGGTGGTGTCTTTAAAAAGAGAGACAACATACAGAGATCCCCACACAAAGATAAAGCAGATGATAGATGAAGAGGAAAAGGAAATTGCCAAAGACACAGAACTGTAATTAGTAATTGTCTATATGCGATAACACCCTATTCTGGCCCGGAATCTGAGCACAGCTGTATAGCCGGGAGGGAAGCAAACAGGAAGGAGGAAGTGGTAATCCTCCAGTAGAATCGCGAGCCGGACTCGAATGGCAACCACACGCTTTGCTTCCTTCCTCTGACCTCTAGGACTCATCCTGCTCGAGAGCTAATCCTTAATTACATTAAACCGCTGCTACTACAAAGCCTCCCCCAGTCCCTCGGGGGGAGAAGCCTGAGGGCACAGCTTCAACATGTGTCCGTATGTGACTCATTCGCGGGGGCATCTTGTTTTAATTACGTCGCCTATAAGGGCGCTTGGATGTGGATGTTTACGGGCACTGCACCTGCTTCTGTTCTCAGCCCCAACAGAAAAGTGTCTCATTCTGCGTCCACACGCCATGACATTTATATCCACTTTCATCAAGGTGGTGCGGCCTAACAACATCTGTCCTCCAGTTGCTCCGAGTCCCTCGCTACAGAAGCTGTGATCCCACTGTGGAAGAAATTAAGCTCTTGAATGCGGCACTGTAACAAAAATAAAGAAAAGCGCCTTTCATCAGTGAGCGATGTGAGTTATACATCCTGCTATAATGTAACGTCTCCATCCATACATGGTGGGACTGCCCTCCACATGTTAAAAGACCACATATGTTGGCCAAAAAACTGCTTCCCCCTCTTATTATTAAAAGGATAAACAAAGAAAGTTATGGAAACTCAAGGAACTCCCGTTGGGCATTGTTGTAATTCCGTCAGGCCGACATGTGCTTGAAAGAGATGGAGCTCACGAAGACCAAACGGTAATATAATACATTTGCTCGTCCTCTCTGAAAGGCCCAGCAGTGACCGCAATGTAAATTTGTGTAGTTTACTGGGCATATAAACAGATTTTATGCCATGTGGGTATATGAAATGCATATCTTGACAGCCTGTTTTTGTTATAAACTCTGTAAATCTGGAATGAGGTGTAATAAAAATGCAATTACACTGAAGAAGCAACAATGAAAAACCACTTTTTTTCTGTTCGGTCCAACTAAATGTCAACAATTATAATCTGTCGAGGAACTGCACTCCAAAAAAACCCAGAAGCTGCCCGTGATATCCAAAGTATGAGGGCGCGAAGTAAAGAAATAAACAATGGGAAATTTCAAAGAACATTTTCAATGGCTTCTGCCGCTCATTGTCCCCTTTATCACACGATCGCATTCCTGTTTCTGAACGCCACCAGCTTCAATAACGCCGAGGGGATTTTGAACATGTGCGCTGGCAAACATCCCTCCTTATCTGCACCGTGATCTCCCCGAGAGGAAGACCCAGGACCAGCAGCTCAGGGTCGGTCTGACAGCTTCAAAGGAGCACCTGAGGTGTGTGGCACTGGTGTTGTCCAATCAGATCAGGGAGAGGGAGGGGGAGGGGGGGTCTCACTGAATGTGTGCCCACATGTCAACATGGATCCCACCTGGATCACAGGCCATGTCAAACCGGGGTTCTGTTCTGCTCTGTGTTTACCTTGTACGTCTCACAGGGATCCCATAGAGCCTCAGGATGAAGTGTGCCAGAAGCAAGGAGACGTTTCTCCTTCTTCTTCATCTTCTTCTACAGCTTCGCAGTACGGAAACATCACAACGGTTTTTTTTCTTCATTTTGGCTAAATGATTTAAAAAGGAGGAGACAGGCTCCAAAATGGCCTCCTAGTTCTGAAGAAGTTTTTTGCACGCTGACAGACGACAGAGACAGAACACTTCTGAGGAGAAAATAAAGCAATTACCTCAGTCTTTCCCTGGGTACGATGCCGCAGAACATCTTTCCTCTGCCCCCCCCTCCCCCTCCCCCCCGCTATTTACGGCTGCTCATCCTCTTCTCATCTTGGTTAGTTAATCCAATGTGTCCCATAGGAGACAACTATAACGTATATACAGTACCGTATATGTGTCCTGGTGAAATGTTGTGAACTCCCCAGAGGCCCCAGATGGGTGGTCTTGGTAGTCAAAATTGCTGCTTTAGCCGTGCTGATTGTTAACTTCTGTGCAGAAAATGTTCAGAGGTGCCTGAGCTCTTTATTCTCCTCAGTGATTATAACCCAATCGGGAACCTGTAATCTTAGCCGCCATAATAAGACAGTGTCGGAGGTGTCTTGACTCAAGTTTTTCCTCTGCAGATGTTGCGAAAGATCGACAGAACGTGAAATTTGCATCTTTTACCAAACCCCGTCACGCGGTGGGGAAAGGAGAAGCAGCTATGGGGGAAGATAATCTGCCCGAGCTGGCCTCTATTAGTGCTTTTGTGAGTCATGTGGGTGTGTTTGTACGCATGCGCTGTATCCCAACATGCCTTTGAAGCAATGCTTTATACATTATGGGGGACAAACATGTTGACTGTCTGTTGGAGAGTTGGACCAGAGGACTGATTCTGTTACATATGCACCATGAATACAAAGCCACACTGGTCAGTTTAGCTGCGCATAAAGACTGAAATCGGGGGGGGCGGGCAGCAGGGCTCTGCCCATGCAAAAGGTTTGAACCTAAATCTCTATCTATGCCTTTAAAACACATCCAACCTTAAAGCTTTACCAAAAAGCAATAATTACGGGATTCAAATAAAGTGTGTGTGTTTGTTTGTATGCTCACATCTGGATCCCCCTCGTTGTATGATCAAGCTTAATACCCCTCAGCACTCATTGTGCAACACATAGACAAACACTGATTTGACTTTTTTCTTTGCTCCTTAAAGAAGTCAACATCCTGCTTAAGTTAGCATTTATCAACCGCTTTTATACATCAAATATATGCATGATTAATATGCCTTCAAAATCAACGTTTGGCAGAGACAAATCTCTGATTATTTTATTTTGTGCTAGAGAAGAAGATTTCACTCTGCAGTAATCGTTTTTCTCGACCCCTCAGCTTCTGCCCAGTGTCCAAGATTTGTGCAGAGAAAACCGCATTAACTGCAAACAGTGAAGAGACGGATCACACCTCCTGTAATTTCCTCCACATGAGTGATCGCTTGGACAAGACCGAATCCAAAGCCTTACTGCTATCATTTGGACCTGCGGCTCTGTTGTGTCCTTTAAAAACACCTCCAATCCCAAAGTGAGACCAGATGAGAGCTACAGGAAAGAGAGGACGATTTGTGTTGGAGTGTGTGTGTGTGTGTGTGTGTGTGTGTGTTGGTTGAGGGGTGACAACAGAAGAGGTCATAGACTCTGAATACATTCCCACAGGAATGACGCTCCCACACCAGCCAATGTGATTATTAGCTGTACGGCAGTGAGGGTGTGGTGGTGGTGGTGTTTTAAAAGCGCACCAACACCACAGAGAAAAAAAAGGCTGGCACATAATCCTCTGCAGAAATGCAATAAATCATCTTAACACCTTCTTATATGTACAATTGTCATATCATGTGTTATTTAGTGTTGTTAGATGAATGTTTACCTATACAGCTGGGCTAGCTGCACCACCTGCTTTGCCTAAGGAGCCTGGGCTACATATTAAGCATACAGATGTGAGATTTTCTTATTTCCCTCTCTGCAGGAAAACAACCTAGAACATTAATTTACCCAATGTCTTACAATTGTTTCGGATCATGCCTGTTATTTGGTTTTAACAGATCTTTGGATCACAATAAATAATAAATATAACACAATATCAATGCAATCAACGTGATTATTGTACACAGGACAACATTTTTTATACATAAATTAATGAAACTGATAAACATCAATCTCTAAAGTGAAATATCCAATCCTAAAGTTAATTTATCTCTCACCAGGGACGTTTTCTTCCTGGTGGGTCACATATTTGCTACGCCCCCGTCCCCTTTGGCCAAAACAACCTTCAGCACCTTCACTGATGGTTTGAGTCACACTTGATTTTGCATTCCTGTGAAATACAGACCGGCCCCACGGGGTAGAGGCCCATCTCCGGTTTCTGCACCACGAATCAGTCTGACACACACACTGGCCTGCAGGATCTCATAGGACAGGTGATACTCTTCCAGCAGACTTTTGAGTCATCAAAAGTAAGGCAAGGACAGACCCGTTTTTTTTTTTTCTTCTCCAAATTATTCTAGGATGACAGCTCTCCTCTCTCACAGTCAATGTGACAAGTTGGAATTCGAAGAAAAAAAACATGGGAAACTCCAGAGAGTGGAGAGACAACCTGCCGTGGTTTTACACCAGTAATTACAGTGAGTTTTTATTGACACAGATTCTCCTGGTTCGCCTCGTTTACATATATGAACACATGAGCTCCCAGCTCACTAATGAGACATTCACCCAGGTGCTGGTTCGCACCTATCTGCAGCTCGTATAAGAGGCAACAGCAGCACGGCGTCCGACCCAGATAGATGGTGACAGCGACACATAAAAGGCAGCGCTGTAGTGTGGAGCTGACGTCGTGGCAATCAACGTGGAGGACGAAGGAGAGCCACATGGAGCGGCCCACAAGCATTTCAGTAAGTAACAGTCTGGGGACTGGGTGCAACGAGTGGAACATGTGCGAGCAGACTGGAACAATGGGCCCCCACAGGCGCATCGAAGCATGCACATGGCAGCCTGAAGGCCTGCACGCATGTGGACAGACGTCAACATCTACAGCGAGGCGATGGAGATGTTTCACCTTGGCGGCTCCGTCGGATTTGCAGCCACACGTCTCAGTGAATCCCCCGAAGTGGGCTCGCAGGCATGAAACCGCACACCGAACTCGTCCCAGCTGTCTCCTTTCCCCAACCTCCTTCTCGCTCCGGTTGTCTCTCGCTCACGCCGGGACCTTCCGTCGCCGGGACACAAGCGCGTAACAGGCGCACGCTGGGTTCCCCTCACCGCCCTGCCTCCACCCTCCACCCTCCACCCAACACACCCACAATCACTGAGGAGCCGACCACGACCCCACTGCTCACCGGAGGGCTGCGGACTACAGACGGAGGCATTTTCCCAAACGGTCTGCGGCTTGTGCGATGACATGATTGTTGTTTAGTTGAAATTCTCTCTCTTTAGATCCTCACTCTCCCGGTTCTACTGCTACAATTAAGCAAAGAGAATGTAAATATCAGTTTTAAAAAAACACGAGGCTCCTGCGCAGACCTGCTCTCCGGGAAAGTATTTTAGTTTTTATTGCCAAGATGAAAGACACATTGAAAAGTGTTCAGTGCAGCTGGTGTTTGCCGGTTGAGGAGAGCTCGCGTTCATTTTTGTTTATTTCAAAAGTTTATCTCTATAGGTGTATATCAATTACATGATTGAACCTCCTGGCTTTGGATGCTGTCTAAATCAAACCCTCATGAAGATGGAATGAATCGCAGAAAGCTACAAATGGCTCCCATGTTGATCTGGAACATGGTCCAATGCTTTCAAGTCCGTTGAACGTTGTTGCATAAGATCCAAACATCCCTCCTCGCAGATCTTTGGTATCTTCCTTTCACTGATGTCTCCATGAAGCTGCAGGGCATGGCTGGGAATCTAAAAAGTCCTCCCGGAGGCCAAAAAAAGATCAACGCGGGATTCGAGGGATGAAGGGTGGGAGGAGAAGAGGAAGATGTTGGGGGGAGAACACAGTGGGATCAGAGTGTTGTCGCTTTTTTTTGTTGTCGTTGTCCATTCATCAGTAACTGACTTTGCCCGGCTGTGCAGATGAAAGTTTGGGAAGGCTCCGGGAGAAGGTGTGGCATCACAGACACTTTGTACTTGGCTTTGAATTGAGTGAAGGCTCCCCACCTGAGGGCTCTTTGAGCACATAGAACATTGAGTGAGTGTGGCGTCCTTTACTTCAAAGCTGAACTTCTTACGCCCGATGTGAGCATCGCACCAGATTGTTTTGAGGAAAATAACCACATCCGATCCAACAGTAGGAATGTCCTCTGTCCTCCGAAGTAGCCTACATCAACCCCAATCTGGACTTCATTAAATCTCATTCCAGACAGAATAAAAGGTTCCATTTGTGGGAAACTACAGCCATACCTTCGTACCGCTAAATGAGTATCTCCTGGGCGGGGTTTTCAAAGATCTGTCATGAGGGCTTTAAGGCAATTCTGCCGAGTCGTTTGTGGCTAATAGAAATGGCCGACAGCTTCCTCGTCATACTGGAAATGAGAGTGGAACACTCTGCTGAGGAAGATTTCTAATTTGCTGTAATGGGTGACACATGTACATGTACATCAGGGGGCCTCTGGCTATGGACATCTGTACCAATGGTACACACAGGGATGCAGCAGCACACCACTAAATGCACCACAATTTGAGGTGTAGCCTGGACGGCACGCACACGCACGCGCTTAAACACCCACGCGTGAATGTGAGCGCATATCAAAGATGGAGCGGGACACACACACACACACACAACCACATCAACAGCAAGACTTATTGTACAGCCTCAACTCTATGTGCACACGGGCACAGTCCACAACTTGTGTGTCGTATTTATTTCCCAAGCACTGCTGCCGCCTGTTTGTTTCTTTAATCTCGCTGTTTATATTTCTGGGTCCAAATCTGTCAGTATAACTCCAAAGTGGGAAAAGCAAATAAAATGTCTGATGAAAGCAGTTTGGATCCTGACCCCATTCTGACTGGATCTGCCTTCTCGCCAGCAGGCAGTCACTTCCAGAGCTGTGAATTCCTCAGGGCCACGGCTGGCCTCGCTTCGGATGGATTTACAATGGCTGTTTGCGCTTCAAAACATATCATTATTCTATATATGCCTGCGTGTCAGAGTCCGCAGAGAACCTTTGTTTGAGCACTTTTCTTTTCCAAACTGGTTTTTCAGCTTTGAAGGCCAGCATTTCAATCACCGGCTTTAAAATGCTTAACTTTGAAGAGTTCATTTTCCTAAATGAAACAGTGTGTAGGGTTTAGGGGGACTTATTGGCACAAATTGAAATGATATTGTCATTATGAAGAGAATAAAAAAAAATAAGAATTGTTGTGTTTTCTAGAATGAACCCTTCATATAAAAACATATGGAGCGCGTCCTGTGTTTCATATTTTGGAAAACATACTTCTTGGAATCTTTGCCGTCTTCCAAGTAATTTTACAGCACATGAAATGTCAATCTTTCAAGTTTACACTTGGACAAAAAGTGTTTTAAGTGACGTTTAAAGGAGCTATACGGATGTTTTTGTTGTACCTTTTGACAGAGCCCGGCTAGCTGTTTCTCCATGTCTCTATTCTCTTTGCGGTGTAAGCTTAGTTAGCAGCTTTATCAATTTTCTTCATTTTTTTAAACAAGCTTTTTTAAATCCCCAAGGATATAAATTAAGACACCTAAAATATAATAATAGAGAACTTCAAAATCTTCAATCAGAAAACACTGCACGTTTGCCAAACCGACGTACTCTTGTTTGAAACCTGTGCCCCAGGGCTGAGTGTGTCAGTGTGTGTGTGTGTGCATGCGGCTTTTTCTCAGACAGATTATCCACCTGAGATCGCCTCATCCATTCAAACAGACGCTCGGTGTTGGACAGGTTCAAAGTGTGAACTCCATCTCAGGTTCAGGCTCCATCTGCCTGCCAGAAGAAACCCTATACCTGCTTCACAGGAGTGATCCCGGTGCTGATCTTTCCGGTGAAGCCCCCAAGTTGCCACACTCGGCCTCAGATACCGTATGGGACATCCCTCAGGCTTCTCTTATTCACCATGTATCATAAGGGTTCAAAGGGGCAACGAGGATTTCACTCGGCAGGGTGCAGCTAAAACTCAACCTGTTGCTTATAATAAACTACTCAAGGTATAATTTTCGTCTAAAAAATGTCCCTACGTTTTGGAAATAGTTTTTTATAGTGCAACAAGTTGTTCCTTAGACATGATTTATGTGGACAACGCATGTTAAAAACATTTCAATTTGAATATGTCAGCCATATGAACCTCTATAAGTTTATGCCCCCACGAGGCATGTTTATCTATAGCTGTGGAAGGGAGGGGTGGAGACGTGTAAAAAGGGCGTAGGAAAGGCAGAGCAGAAACCTTGAATGAGAAGTCTGGAGACCTCAGCGCGCACAGACGCAGCAGCCTGGAAGCCTCATCTGGCTGCAAAGGAACGAGTCACGTTGGAACTTGACGTTAGATCCCTTTCTATCTTTTCCCACAAAAGTGACAAAGATTATGAAGACTTTTTTGACACAACCATCATCCCACTGAAGCTCCACAGTCTCCATGTCAAGCCTCACTTTTGCGCAACAGGTCCTGCGAGATCAATGTAACCGTAAACTCCGATCGATGTAGTAGGACGAAGCATGCTGTCCCCGTTTTGTCCCTTTGGCACCGAGCAGGAGATCAACTCATGGGATGTGGCGGATGCAGAGTCAGGTTCAACTTTGGGAAGGTGCTCTCCAAGGTCTCGGTGTTTTTGACCATGGTCTTGATCTTCACCTACTTCTTCTACTGCCTAACCGGATTCTGCGATTCGGCTCCGAGAACCGTGTACAGCCACCAGGCTTCCTACTATGACACCCTGGACGACCCGCGTCCCTCGCCGCGTCTCCTGCCGGACGCGCCGCATCACCGGAACCCCACAGACTCCGTGGACGCAGCGCAGGTGGACACGCCGGCACAGCGGCTTCCCCCGCGCACGCCGGACAGCGCAACGAAGAGCGACGGCATCCCCGTGTCCAACTCTTTCGGGACCAAGAGGTTCCCGCAAGCGCTCATAGTCGGCGTGAAGAAGGGAGGAACCCGCGCCCTGCTGGAGTTTCTCCGCATCCACCCAGACGTGAGGGCGGTCGGTGCCGAGCCTCACTTCTTTGACCGGTTCTACGATAAAGGACTGGAGTGGTACAGGTAGGCGACTCACAAAAACAAACACATGCACGTCCTCCGGCTCAACTTTGGCAGTGAAGTAAAAACTGAAAGTCAGTTGCATTACTTATTTTTTTCTTTTTTTACACTTGATTTTGATATTGTAAATCAAAAGAAAGACACACGCGGTCATTGGCACTAATCCGTTATTGAACATGAACGATTGGCCTTCAAATTGAGGTGCATTGGTTTCACGAAGGTGAACTGAAGGACAGAGATGATGTATGTGTGAGGGGGGAAAGGGTCAGGTGAGCAGGAGTGCTGATGTCTCCTGTCAATAACCTTTGGTAGACTCATGGCCGGCCGATGTGTTCCGATCACCGTGCAAGCCGTGAGGCCAATATTCGTCCCCGCTGGCTGCCTAAATCAAAAGGCTGGTGGCTTCTCTGGGGAACAGTTCATCATCTTGACATTCATCCAAACACCGTTTGTAGCCTTCACAGTGACATCCAGTATTAACACTTCCACCCTGCTGAGTCATGCAAACAGCTCAGTGATTGCTCTAATAAGGTTTCCTCTCATAAAGGATATAGGCCTTGCTTGAGATACTTCACGTGTATATGTCTTGGTTGCATGCCACATGATCTTGTACATGTGATGTTCATTGGCTAATGCCGCAGTTACAGCAGCTGATTTAGGGGAGACCAGAGCGGAATGAAGCTGATTCTGATCATCTCCAGATGTTTTACAAGCTCCCGGAGAACGTCCCATTTTATTTCAAACACAGTGTCTGAATATTGTTATTGACCTGCTCTTTTGGTACTGTATGGCATTAAAGGTGCTACAAGGAGAGTACTCAAGTTTGACAGGATGAAGATGAACAGGCACTTTGACAGCATGATGGTGCATGAAACTCTGTAATTTAATCTTGTCTTGGCCTTTTATCCCCCGTAGCTACGTTTTAAATGAGAACATGAAGACACATGGAAACACTTTAACCACAGATAATTTCAGCATGCTTCTTAGCTTCCTCTCTCTTCTCGGGGCACATAAACACCCACAATCGCATCACACAAGCACGCAGGTTGGCACTTTATTCTATTTATCGCTCTGCTTATACATGTCTCTCCTCTGCTCTAATCCGGCGCTTTCTCTCCACCCTCTACGCGTTTTCTTTGCCTCCATTATGCCCTCTCGCCTATAGCAGCACTCCTCTTAACTCTCCTGTAAGTGGAGAGGATGTCTTTATGTGCAAATACCTGTGGCAGACCTGGTGTTTCCAGAGCAGGTTTTATGTGTGTTTCTGTGTGTTTTAATTAGCTCGACTGGTGCAGTAAAGCTCTTATGCTTTGACACAGCTGTTTGGTTTGGTGCTGCAACGCGGCAGGGTCACCAGCATGGTCCTTGAAATTACAATCAGTCATAATAAAGGCTGTAACTTAAAATGGGTTTTGGAATATCTGGTTTTGTTTAATTGAGACCATAAAACCCAAATATATTCAGTTTACAATCATTTAGGACGAAGCAAAGCAGAAGGTTTTCCATCTTTTCTGGACTAAGCTAATTATTAATCACTAACCGATTCAGTTCAAATGAAATATACATTTCCCATGAGCAAAATAGAAGATGAAATTGCAATATATCAAATTCAGTAGTGATAGCAAATTTACAAATGACAAACAACAATTCAACCTTCTATTTTTCTAGAGCATGTTTTCTCTTTCGGATAGAAGTAAGCTGGAGGGGTTGAAACAACAATGGCGACAGCGACAGCGTGATCCTGAGTCACTGAAAGATGATTCTCTCGTTGTCACAGAATCTCAGGAATCGGGAAGAAACTGTTTTGTTTCTTCGGCAATGATCCACGGTGAAGCCGCTTGAAGTTGTGGAGCTCGGCTCTGTGTGTGTGAGTGTGTGTGTGTGTGTGTGTGTGTGTGTGTGTCAGTGACAGCAAGAGCCCATCCGTGTGGAACAAGTCCTCGTCAACTGACTGTCAGTGAACAGTGGGTCAACTCACTGTCACATCTGGAAAGTAGCACTTTCACACACACACACACACACACACACACACACTTTCTCATCTGAGGCTGCTCTGACAGGTTCGGAAAAGAGGACATTTTATCTTGTCTAAGTTCCCTGCTTCATCTGCGGCCTCAAGCTCTACAGGGTCATAACCAACGATGCCAATGCCCACAAACACACCACTGGATCACTACTTTAATCTAAGCTTAGGACCGATTAACTTACATTTTCCTATTACTTTATCAACAGTCTACTTTGGACTTCTGCGTGTGCTTCAGCCATCAGTTAAAACAACGTGTTCAAATGCATTGCAATCAGAAAACAGTTTAAAATGTTGTTGATGTGTCATAGAAGTATCAAAGAGCCATAACCTTTCGCAAAGACCCATTATTTCACATTACCATGTCTGACAACAACTTGTGCGTTGTGTGGCCTGAGCCTGCATGTCTTGGACCAAGAAATAAGCAGAAAATGTAGACGACTTTAGCAGATGGATGAGAGACGTGCATGGTCATCAGTTGCTGTCAGATATTGGCGATCTCCATGCTGGAGACACTTCAGAGACCAAGCAATGTCCTTTCGTGCATGTTGCTCCAAAATCATTGTCTCCTTTGAGGCCAACTCAGACATCGTTCGAGTGTGTTTTCCATTTCTTCAATTCTTAACTGATCTCTCCGTTGTTCCACCCGGCCCCTCTCTTCATCCTCTCTCCTTTGCATGTGTGCAAATGAGCCCACTGCAGCGATGGAAAAGCCACATTCATAATCAAGCAGGGTTTTGATGAATTTCTGTGTTGTTTTATGGCTTGAAGCAGCATTCATGGAGTGATGGGTTTCATATGGAACTTGAGAGCCACCGCAGAAAAGGGACAAACTCAGCATTTCATGGCCCACTGGTTGTGATTCTCACGGCTTTTGTCCCCATGATGGGAGCTGGAATGAGAAACTCTGTCTTTTCTATTTTTTGGAGCATCTTCAGCTCCTTGATGACATTTTAATGAGAACATTTGTTGTTGTCTTGCAGCCGAACAAGTTGTTATTCAAAAAGAATGTGTGCACTTGGATCGAAATCATCCAAGAACAGAGAAAAACTATTTTCCAGAAATGTAATGATGTATTTATGCATTTCCATTCCAAAAACAGACACCAGCCCAGAAGTCCCATCGATATTTTGAAAGCTTGTCAATTGGCTGACCTACGGTGTTGACACCAAAGGCCATGCACCATCGGATTGCTATTAAAATGTAGTATAAATCCTTCATGCGTAGCACGAGGGAAAAACGAAATGACCTTAAGATACATCGACTTTTGTAAAAAAAAGGATACGGAGAGAGTAGTGAATTATGTTGGTCTTTGGGATAACATATTGGTCATTTATGGCTACTCAATATACATCAAGTTAGTCAACTCAATTCTATCAGATTAGAATTATTCTCCCCCTTTTTACTTTATGGCATTCAAATTAAATTTATTTTCTAAATGGATCGAAAACACAGTATTTTCACATTTTAAAAACATCAGAAGTTGCTTTACTTCAATATTACTTTGTGTAATTAAAGTGACAACGGCATATAATGTATTGTTTTTCCTCACAAGATTACCTTATTATCTTAATTACCTTAAGTCATTTCATGCATTCTTCCGCATTCAGTGATTTCCGATTTTCTAGGAGGTCCGATTCAAACACTGGCCGAGTCCGTCTAGGTACTTGACACTTGAAATGGTAAAAGTGGAATATAATGCGTATGGGACAGCGTTTTCCAGAGCCCGAGTGATTTTCCCGACACCTCATTCTGTGAGCAGGCCCGAGGCTTTGAGTGATGGAAGCCGAACACGACTGATTGGTGTAACAGACCAAGAAGTGGTCTCTGTAGTGTTGAGTTGTATTGTGTTTTAATGGTGCTGCGTTTTGGCTGGAGTCGGGTTTAGATGGCGTTGTACGTTCTGAACGGGCCTACACTCGTACCCCATATGGTGGGAATTATAATAATCTGAGGCGCATTGTGGTGCATTTCGGGCCGCCTCCAAAATCTTTCCGCTGTGCTGTTTTAGCTCCGTACTGCAGTTAGCTGGTGAAGAAAATACTTTGTCAGTTGGCCGAAAGTCAAATGTTTCATATGGCGTGGTGGTGCTGAACAGTTGCAGGGGATTTGCGTAACTAATATGAAATACACTTGTATGGGCATACAATGATAGTACTCCAGGGAAATTAGAACACAATTTATTGTTATGACATATAATTCACAAAAAGGACAATTCAGAGTCTCAGAACTATAATAAATGACAGAGAGAGCTGCAATCCTAATGTGTGGCATTAATTATTTTTAGGCATGAATTATGTCCCTTGCAGGAAAGTCACATATATTGAAAGTTTACAGTCAGATTCAAGACAAGGATCAAACTTTAAGGCGTCAATTGTTACGATTTACTGCATTTCATGGCAATCCAATTTCTTGAGATTTCCAGTTAAGAGGAGGACTCATTGTTTATTACGTCTGAAAAATGCTTTTAATTCCATTTGAAAACAATATAAAAAAGTATTGTTTTCATATTGACACTGAAAATGTCCAAACAAATCTCGTCTCTGATCAGCAGCTCAACCCTTCAAAATGTCTCTGCTATACTTCCATGAGCCAAATGCTGAAACCATTACTGATTTCCCCAGCAAATAATCGCTGACATCCTGCTAAGTCTATTGGAGGCTCGTATGCCACAAAGTCACTAATTAACCATTGACTAACAAAAGGTATTTCATGTCTCTATAGAAAAACCCACACACACATGTGCATGATTTCACCTCCTACTCAACCAACGAACCACCCACACACACCCACACACACACACACACACACACATTCAAACCTACTGCGACGGTATCCTGCAGTAAATCACCAAAGATGAAAAATGTAAAAACACTGTACTCCGTGGGAGATTGGCACTTCAGCTAACCTCCTGCTGAGAAAGCCTCCTCCTCCCTCCATAAAATCCGTCTGATAACGATGTATTTAAAACCTGTGGGTGGCAACAGTCTTTCTGCCAGTCATGTGGTTCCCCAGAGGGACCACTTCCTCCCTCTGCCTGTGGACTGAGCTGATGGATGTCTGCAAAAGTGACGGAATATCACCTCCAGGTTTTTAAGTGTTTATGTTGAGTATTTCTTTAGCTCTTATGCACACTTTGTCACTCGCTGTTGTGAAATATTGTTTATTATGCTGCACAGTGTCAAGACAGTCCTTGGGCTATGTTTGGTTTTTACCAGTGCTGTCAAACAACTCAAATATTTAATCACAATTAATCACATTTATGTCATAGTTAAGTTAAGTAGTTAAGTCATAGTCAAGTCAAAATAATCCCAATTAATCGCACATTAGTATCTATTCTAAATGTCCCTTCATTTGTTTTTTTCCATAATTTTTTCTTCATTTTAATGTTCATTTGATGCAACACGGAAAAGTGGATTGACTTGCTTTATGTAAATGTTTTATTTTACTGAAAAACAACATAGGCCAAACAGGTGCGCTTTATAAATAAAATGATAAAGCGCACATTTCAGGTAAACAAGGACTCAGCCTGTAGTGCAGTTAAACCATTTTCTTCTTTTCAAGTTTGCTGTGAACAGAGCAGCCAGGCCTCTTATTTCAGAAACAATGAACCGTAACAGTTAGGTTACCAATAAAAGTTAAGCCTACTACTTCTTAGCTTTCAGCCATCTACTCAAACAGACAAGCCTTTTGACCTTTTCATCCACCCCCCCCCCCCCCCCCATAGAAAAAACGTTGTTTCTTTCCAACTTTGGCATCCACTATTCAGGCCTTTTGTCTCTTGACCAGGTTCCTGTACAACACCTCGTCTCCTCCTCTCCTCTCTGTGTGCAGGATCTACAGTATCCTATTGACACGGCAGCGCATACAGGTTAAATATTAAAGCACTCGTTTGGCATTTTGGGAAATACAATCAAACGCTTCCTACCGAGGGTTAGTTGAGAGGCTTGATAGTACATTTGAGATTTGCTATCAATCCTCTCATCTAACTTCCAGGAAGAAAACAAATAAGCGTAAACCAAAAATGTCAAACTATTCTTTTAAACTGCTCTGTTTACTCCCTGTCTATCCTTTATTTTTCTGGTTTCCTTCCGGAACGAAGGCGTAGACCAACGTTCCCACACTCATTCCGTCAGCCAGACGGGCGTCCGTGGCCCCGAGGCTTCTTCTGTCACCCTCTGAGCACCACTGCTGGGAAACGTTTTCCTTCAGCCTGTTGTTTGCGCTCCTCGCATTTACTGTCTTTTTCTATTTTCCACAGCCTCGTTAATTTCGTGTTTTTCTGAGAAATTCTGCCAGAGCAGAGGTCTCCTTCAGTGAGACAATGTAGAGCAGAGATGGTACAGTAAACAAAAATAACAACCCATTGTAATTTAGATCAGGTCTTGTTTTTCTCTGACATGATAATTGTAATTTTTTTATTTTTTATGTCTGCAATCAGCTGATTGCAGACATAAAAAATCCTCAAAAAATGACAATTTGTGAAGTATGCCTTTTGTTCGGGCCCTGCAGCAGATAGCTTCGACGGGAGAACCCACAATCTCGGGGGCCAGGAAGTCTCCTGGCCACATCCTTGTTGCCGAGGGTTAGCATTTAATCTTCTGATCCAGACTGCCGAGAACATATCAGTAGTGTAATCAGCGGCGTGGCACTTCAGGGAGGAAAAGTGCTACATCCTTTTAGCAGCAGGGAGTTCCAGTCTAATGTGGGCTAGTCAGCAAGGCTCACCAGCCCTGAGCCAAATAGGAAACATCTCCGCGCTCAAGTCGGCTCTTCTTGCACGTCGGTTACTTTAAAGGCTGAGTTAAAAGAGTGTGTCTTATATGTCAAACGTAAAATAACAAGGGACTAACAGGAGAAAAAATGAATCATCCCTGATCTGTTTAAAGCTTTTCCCTACACCACGCGCAGGAACAGATTGATGAAAAAAGGCCTTTATTGATTCTCTCGATAATGAGACATATTGTGACAAGGGACGTAGGGACCCGAGTACATTCATTCAGTATTCATGAGTGTGGAAAGAGAACTTATGGTCCATTACTGAAGTGACACTTATGAAGGAGTGAAGGACAAATGGAGAGGAGCACGGATGAAAGCCGAGAGGACAGGGAGGGAGACGTGCGTTCAGTTTCTCACCAGGACACGTTGACACCTCCGCACTCACATGAGTATGTCTGCACTAAGATACACACACACACACACACACACACACATCACACATCACAGTGAACTATCTTTCATAGAGACAGACATATTGATCAGACACAGATAAACAGGGGACAGACGGGCAGCAACGGGCCATTTGCAGCTCTTTTGGTTGGATAATAATCAATTAATGGTCTTTTATTAGGGGGGATCATTTAATGGGACGGATTGAAAGGGCTTAGTTTTAAGTAAAGGTGGAAACTCAAAACTTATACACGGAAACAGGAGGTATTTTTCTCCTTCCAACTCATGGTCGTGGGCATTTGACAACCAATGCTTTTTCACAATCAATGAATGACAGACGGTCGCAGCACACTAATGATTAACTATTTAACATCAAGTTTTACCTTTTGTCTCCTCTCGGCTCTTTTATATTCTGCGCTGTTGGACAGTATCACGTCTCTGTTGTGTACGCGGTCTCCTTTGCAGGCTTTAAATGAAAAGCTTGAAATATAGGGAAAGAGGCTCGATGGACAAAAAGTTAGATGAGAAGATGATGTTTGTAGGCTACTCGCAGGTAGCTGCAGCCAGGACTTAGTTAGCCCTGCACACAGACTGGAAACAATGCAGCATTAAAGGTTGGCTCCTACCGGCTCCTCTAAAGCTCGCTATTTTGTTTGGTTAAATCCTTATTAAAACCAAACAGTAAGAACAACATGTGTTTTCCTTTTTTTTTTTATACGGGGCTCAGGAAGTCAAAATACCACAACACGTTGCTTTTATACTTTTGTTTTTGTACAGACTAAACAAGCCAGACACAAGGTCTCAATTAGTCAGCCTCAGAGGTGATGGAGGTGGATGTTGTTACCTTTGGACAGGGCCGGGCATGCTGGAGGTAGCTTCATATTAGCCACAGCTACAGACATGTGAGAATTATCATTCTCTAGCATCAAACTCCCTCGTCCAGTCATTTTGATCAAATTCATCTCAAATGTAAAGAAAATAACATTTATCCAATTAAATTGATTTTTATTCCTCAACTCAATTTACATTTAACAAATCTATGATTACAAATCTGAAACAAATAAAACATAAAGGGTCCATTACTTGTTTATTTCATTGGCTGTTTTATACTCGTCTTTCTTTTGTCATGCAAAAGACTTCTGTCACTTCTGTGATATCCAAAATGTTGCATCACATGTCAGCACATGTCAAGATCTATCAAATACCATTTTACCCACAATGCCTGTTTTCCCGATAGTACTGAAAGTTTATGAGGTAGCAGTTGCATTGAGGGAGGAAAACAAACACGCTAAAACAAGTAGCACTTGATTAATGATTTGGGTGAAATTGATATAAATGGTATGACTATGCAAAATGTATGAATGCAAAATAGTAGGATATCATTCCACCCATACATTTACACTTCTGTGTTATTCACAGCATCTCTCCTCACCTCAGACATGTGTTCAACACACTAGCTGAGCTCAGCAGCACGCCCTCCTGGTTGCACTTCCTGACTTTGGTCTGCTTGGTCTGTTTGGGTCCTTCTAGGAACCCTAAAGGGAGGTGAGGGGAGAGAGGGAGGGAGAGAGGGAGGCACTTTGCTCTTGCAGGAAGAAAGGAGGGGAGGGAGGGGGGTGGAAATCTGTAGGAAATTGCTGTTAAGTGGTTCTTGAGGCTTTGTGGTTTTGTCTCATCGGACCCATAGTGAGTGGATGGTCCTGGTGTGCAGACCTTACAGTGAGGCTCGAATGGGCCGTCTGGGGCCCCGGGACATAAACACAGTGTACGGACCTTTAATCACACAGAGTTTGATGTGCTTCAATGTTTAGCGTATACAATGTGTGCACGTAATCTCTTGATGTTCTTTTCACCAAAGACTCTTTGTAGCCCACATGTTATTACATTGGTTTGTCCTTCTGGTGTAAGTTCACCAACTCTAAACCACTAACCCAATTTTTAAAGCTGGATTATAATATGTTTATGTCAACGCACGGCCAAACGTCTGTATGTGAAACAAGTTTCTCCGTGAGGCGCTGAATCAGATCTTTGAGCATTATCTCTTTTCTGATTTAGGAGCCTGATGCCCCGGACTCTGGACGGCCAGATCACCATGGAGAAAACTCCCAGCTACTTTGTCACAAAGGAGGCCCCGAGCCGTGTCTGCTCTATGAACTGCCGAGCCAAGCTCATTGTGGTGGTCAGGGATCCTGTGACGCGGGCCGTATCTGACTACACCCAGACGCTGTCCAAGAACCCAGGCCTTCCATCCTTCCAGAGCCTAGCTCTGAAAAACACCACCACGGGTCTGATTGACACCACGTGGAGCGCTGTGCGCATCGGCCTCTACGCCAAACATCTGGAGAACTGGCTTCAGCACTTCCCATTGTCCCATTTTCTCTTTGTCAGCGGCGAGCGGCTGGTGTCTGATCCGGCCTGGGAGATGGGCCGAGTTCAGGACTTCCTGGGGCTGAAAAGGGTTGTTTCAGACAAACACTTCTACTTCAACCAGACCAAAGGTTTCCCGTGCTTGAAGAAGCCCGAGGGCAGCAGCAGACCTCGCTGCCTGGGAAAGTCGAAGGGCAGACCTCATCCCGAAATCCCCTCCGAGGTCCTGCAGACGCTCAGAGACTTCTACAGGCCCTTCAACCACCGTTTCTACCAGATGAGTGGACAAGACTTTGGCTGGGACTGATCCCTGTCAATAAAAGCCAGATTGGCTGTTTAATGCTCCACAGGACGGGGGAAGAGAAATAAAAAAAAAGCCCAATGCAAAAATGAACTGGAACATGACATGCAGCAGGTCAACTGTTTGCTGGAGGATTGAAGGTGACGTGCTGCGATATGCAAGACACACACAAGGTTAATGGCTTAGGTATTAAACCGTTTTCTGACTCGTGTGTTAATGTTATGCAGAAGCAAAGAACGTACCAAAGGGAAAGTTACAATCGTTTCTTTTGAATAGCATTTTTTATTTCTGTTTGTGAAATAAGCTG
Source organism: Pungitius pungitius (assembly GCF_949316345.1). Classification (NCBI taxonomy): domain Eukaryota; kingdom Metazoa; phylum Chordata; class Actinopteri; order Perciformes; family Gasterosteidae; genus Pungitius; species Pungitius pungitius. Next base: position 9,508,322 of record NC_084911.1, on the reverse strand, counting down.
ATATTTATAGTTTCTGTTGACTTGAAATGCAACAGTTACAAATTTCTTTTATGATAGAAATGTATTTATTACACGACAAGGCAAGACATGATTCAAGACTGAATATGTTTTAAATGTCACACGTGATAAACCACTATGTCTTAATGATCATACTGCGGCTCCTCCAAGCAGTGGTACTTTAACTGCATTTATATTACGTGCATTACATTTACTGTTTCTAAATGTCATTTAAAATAAACGAGTTAGTTCAATGTTCTCTGCACATGCCAGGTGATGCCAATGATCCCTCATCTATAAATGTTACAATGATCACGCTCACAAATTTCATTTGCACTCATTTGTAGATATTTCTCCCCTCAAAGCAACAAATGCCTGATTGCCTTGGACAGTATCAACTGTATCCGCTGTTACTCAACTTCAAATAAATTACTTTGACCATTAAAACTGCATCTGTAATGTACACAATGCACAGACTGTCTATTCCGATCCCCTGTTTGTTAAATGGATGAGCCACCGATAAACCGTTCCATTAAACATAGCTTAGTAAAGACAAGCTTTGGATTTCTCTACCATTGGCTTTTCTGTAAAGGGATGATTAACTCGGGTTTATCCATTGTCCCTGCAGAGCTCTGGCATTCCGGAAGTGGAAGTTTGACATGCACAGCAACAGTAACCAAGGGGCGTGGCTTGGTGCACGGGCGGTTCTTCCCTGCTTACCCACGCTCCGTCCATCTCGTGCTGTTCTCCACCCTTTCCTTGCACTTTATTTCGGCACTAAACATTTTGCTCCAAGATAGAAATCTCCCTCTCGTCCCTGGGTTCCTCTCGCCCACTCGCCACTTCCACACAGTGAGACCACATGTGTAGGGCCTGCGTGCTGCCGGGGCCTTCAATTATAAAAGATAGCAGCTCAACCAGGAACGGCCTTCCTCTGGGCTCAGAACTAGCAGCAGAGCTTCTCTCTTTCATTGTACACTTTCCTGCACGGAAGGCTAAAAAAAAGGAGGAAAAAAACATCTGCTCTGCTGGAACAAGCAAAAAATGAAACTGACCACTTGACATGATCTGAATAATGCGCTGAGATGTCGATGTTTCTGTTTTTAACAATGCATGGAAATATGCCTGACCAGTGCTGGCGTTCAATGATCAAAGCAAGACTAGTCAATCAGAGCTATTAACATTGAGCTTTGCTGGTGGAAACCTGAGTGGCTGCTTGGGTTAGCACGCTAGTTTGCGTGCACACACCCGTTACTTTGGCTCTTTCCATGCATTTTGCCCCCTCTTATTCCAGTAGGTATTTCTGTCACATCCCCCCTCTGTTTTATATGTCTGGCATTAGTTTTTAGTGGGCCTCGCAAACATTTTGCCTCACTTCATCTGTGCCAACTTTTATTAGCAGTCGTATTGATAGCTGCTTTTTTGGCTGTGCCAGCCCAGCAGCAGGCGTAAAGGTTAACTGGTTTCCCATTCTGCCGTCTGCAAAAGACATTAGCGTGTGTTCGCTGGACTAGCCCAGTCGTTAAGTTCCATTTAACCAGCAGGACGTTCAGCGTAATCTATGGTTGTCACTGCACGCAGGTAATGATGTGAGAAAACCAATTGAGATGAGGAAGGAAAGAGCAAGAAAAGCGGAAGAATGAGTGAGACTGTGTTTCCTGAGACTGAGAGAGAGAGAGATCTGGTCCGTCTTTGTACATATTGCGTATTAAGCACCGTTTAAAGATTCAGCAGTGCAATCGTGGCTGCCAGAAGAATTGCCACAAAACCAACAGCAGATAGTCATGTTTTATGACCAAGTTGTCAGTATTGTAGCGGTACGGCATTTAGCAAAAGTCTTGATTTAAATTTGATTTAATTTAATTTGGTAACGTCGCAGTTTAATGCATTTTAACCAGTTGCCTGAATAACTCCCCACACTGAACCAAAGCCCTAGGAGCACTAGGAGAAATGAAAGAGGATATATTTGTCCCTGCGTTTGTTTGAAACGAAGAATCTTCTGGATTACAATTGCACAAAACAACTTAAGGGCAAATTACAGGTCGGCAAAACCCCAAATATTTCCTTGTCATGGGAACAGTAATTTGTTAAGCTCAGCTGGCATGCAGCTTCCAAGGATTACTGCCCACATTTTAATGCGTGCCATCGATTCCTACCATTTGTGGATTTGTTCGCATGAATGAAAATGGCCCAACGTGGATTGAGTTACTTGCCACCGAACAGTTGAGATTGTGGAGCGGTGCATATTTTGGGTAGTGACTCGTATTTGGGAATAATGGGTAAATAGCACACTAATCAGAAACACCCAAAAGATGAAGCCCCCTGAAGGCTGCGTTGAAGGAACCAGAGACGCCAAATGAGGACGGTACATACTCAGGACTCCACACATTTTTCACCCGCACCGCAGTCTCCTTCAATTCAGGGAAGAAATGCTCAGGGATTTTTCTCTCTTCCCTGTGGTTTAGGCCTCACAGCATCTTGTTAAATGGTGACTCCAGCTTTAATCGACGAGAGAGTAATTTAGGGAAAATGCATTTTTAAATCGCCATGGTAGCTCAACTCAAATTGGGAAACTTTTTAGGGTTATGGAATTATGAGCTTTTACAACAGGGTTTTATAACATTGTTTTTCTGGACATACTTGTGTTGTCATTTCAGGGAGTACAATTCTAGCTTCTTTGGCCTTGATTGGAAATCTTGAACAATCAAAGTTTTTACAGAAGCTTGCGTCCAAATGAGGAAAACCTTTCCCACTAAGAAATTCTGTTTCCTTGCTGTTAAACCCAGAGTATGTTTCATGTTACACTGCCCACTTTGCCTTCCACCTGCACCTTCAAACGAAACGTTAACACTCTATGTGCAGTCAATCACGGACAGGAGGATCGAAAGGGGCTCACACCTGGTCTTCATGCATGATTTCATTTAATTCGCCAAAAACCCCGTTCATTATTAATCAAAACGAATTACAGCCCTTATGTTTGGCTTATAATAAATAGCAAATCGTTACTTGGAGACAAATCAGTCCAAGGCTTTAACCCGCCCCTTTCACTCAGTGATTGACTGCGTTTTGTTTGAAGGTGCAGGTGGAAGTCAAAGGTGGCAGTGTAACCATCCTTGGACTGGCTCGAGGGACAAATTTAAAATATAAAAAGATACACAGTGGCCTTTTTTTCCTCTCCAACAATGAAATGCGATCAATTGCATGGACACGTCACAGTGTGTCTTGGTGATGCGATATGGGCATCTTGTCTGACTCAGCCTTTCTGATCTTTGCACGTGTTGGTGTTCTCTTTTTTTCTAAAAATGGCCTGACCGCAGCTCCGTCTGGTGCGTACGTGCCGCACACAAAGTGCGGCGAGGATGGCCCTTTTCTGAACACACACACACACACACACACACACACACACTGCCAAGTTGTAAATCATTTTCACATGTCGAACCTTCTCTCCATACATTTCACATCAAGAGCTAGTGCTTTAATCTTCAAATGGCTTCCACTTATCCAGGGATGGTATATTGTGGGAGTCCACTGTTGGATGTTTCCACTTCCCTTTTTTTAAAATATAAACACTTCAGGAATTGAAATGAAGCAGGGGTACATGCTCAACTCACAAGCTGTTTTTTAAGGGACTCAACCTGCAGTAAACCTACCGTTGACCTGATGGTCGCTCTAAGATGTTTTTACACTATGTCACATGTGGCGTGTTGCCGTGAAGGTATAAAACTAGTCTCAAATTCAACCGCTCTTGTGTCACATTATCGAAAAGCCATTCGCTTAGCGAGAACTCATAAACCGAGGTACTCAACGACCTTATATATTGACCTGAAGGCCAAATGAAAAGTCAGCAGATGCCCAACGTGATTACAATTCATCCCACGGGTGACGTAAATGTGCTTGGCAGATTGAATTTAAATTCCTCCGATATTGGTTGAGAAATTTCACTTAAAGCGACGCGCCCACCTCATGCGGTCCGCACATAAAGAAAAATGGCTTGATTTCAGGCCACAGGTGACATCGCTTTTGGAATACGTCAGATGGGAAGACTTTGATCTCCACTTTGATCCCCTTCTGCCTCGAAAGCGTCAAATAAACCTCCTCCGACACCCGCTCCATGACAACGTAGCGCTGAATGTGGGAAGCACCAAACCAGAGCCGTGCGCTGGCTTTGAAGCCATTGTTGGGGACCTTTGAGGGAGCGACAGCGTCACTCGGGGACAATGAACAGTACGATTCACCTCTCACGAAAGACAACTGCTCCAGAAACAGGCCACGACTACATTTCCCAGATCCCCGATCTAATTGAATCTGTCATGACTGCTCCGATGATGGACACGTATGACCCCGGGGGGGGCGAGTCCCCCGAGGGCCAGGGCTCGGGTCCTACCAGTCTCAGAGATAACACGGCCTACAGGTGTGCGAAGATGATGTGCGCAGAGTCGGGTTTCGGCAGGCTGGCCCGGGGACAGGTTGATGGGGGCTCTGATTGATCCTGAAAACAGAGAAGCCTGTGGGAGAATTGTAATTGAACCTGGAACAGATGTTAAACGGTCCGGGAAGAATGCGGTTTTGATGAAGGCACTCGGCCCGGACGTCATAATTACGCTGGGTGAACAGAAACACCACACTTGCATTAAACGGTGTTGGCGAGGGGAGTCTTTTCGATGTAGAACGTTTTTTCTTCTGATTCTTAAAGGCAAACCAGACGGCGTTGACAGAAGAGGCAACGGAGTTCAATGTGCCATCACAGAATAATATTAAAACGTGGTCCATGAAACCCTCTGAAGAAAACTCATCTCAGCTAATCCAACAGGCAGCTAAATGTGTTCCAAATTCACCAATGACCACATGAAGCCGGAGCCAAACCCGCAGTCCTTTAAACCCCCTCACAAACAAGACTATTTCCTCAACTGGAAATGGTCCGGGATAAACATTTAAGCTTCTGAAGGAAACCCCTAGCAAAAACACAGTGTAGTATGAAAAGTTCCAAATACTATGAATGTTTGTTGTTTTTACTGTTATTAGACTTCATTCACCATATATGTTTTGACAATACCTCTACATTACTTTTAGAATTACAGTTGGGACATGATTGATGGGTTTTTAACATATACTTTTATTGGTAAATAAAAATTGGTACTTAATGAAAATTGGTAGGTGCTTAGGTTTCCTTGAGTATTTTTTTTATTTTTTTACTCCTTTACCATTTTAATCCACTACATTCTTTGTAGCTGCAGTCACTAACTTTGCAATTTCAGAAACATTGATGATTGATCAATGGAAACTGATGGACTAATATAGACTATGCTACACAACAACTTATCAAATAGTATAAATAAACTCTATATTTACCAGCCGGCAGCTGCAACATTGAGGTGTTGTGCACATTAGGTTTTGCTTTTACCCGCAAGCAAATAACTTGTAAAGGACTATTCCATTATACATTTACTATGTAAAAGATCTGAATATGTCTTCAGCCACTGCATACAGCATACTGTATAAAGCAGCTTCAGTTAGCTCCAGCTTGACCTCCTACAAAATAACAATGCTTTAAAATGATTAATAATGTAATATATCTAATAAAACATTGACAGTTCTTTAACCAATAACTAAAAAAGGAATTTTAATAACACAATTTTACAAGATATTATTGAATCATATAATTTAATAAATTCTGAATACGACTCCCACCCCCGCTGATTGGAAACAATTACTAATTGCGTTTTTTTTTTGTTCATTTTCTCACAAATTGTTCAAGGCAGTGTCAGAAATATGGTTTTGGAGGCCCGCAGCTGCCATCTGCTGGTACACGTTTGTAATTACATTTAGCATAATGTAATGTAGTGAAGACACAAGCGAAGACACAATCTCCTCACGAGTCTTTAGTATTTTCCCCCTCAATGGTGTATTTACACTACTGGTCTTGTCTGTCCACCCTGAAGCTCATGGTGACCACGTCCTCGATCCCAGCCTGCAGCTCATCGTGCTCCTGCACGGCGGAGACTCCTTTAGGGGTCCCGGTTAGGATCAGATCCCCCTCCTCCAGGGTGATGAACTCGCTGATGTAGCTGATGAGATAGGGGATGGAGAAAATCATCTGGGAGGTGCAACCGTTCTGCCGCAGCTGGTCGTTCACCTTCAGCCACAGCTTCACGTTCCCCGGGTCAGGGATGCGCTCTTTGGGGATGAACTCGCTGATGGGACAGGAGGTGTCGAACGCTTTAGCCCTGGTCCAGGGAAGACCCTTGGACTTGCAAACGTCCTGGACGTCCCGGGCTGTCATGTCCAAGCACAGAGCGTAGCCTGCAACGTGCTCCATAGCGGCGGACTGTGGGATGGCCGTGCCCCCTTTCCCGATGACCACTCCTAACTCCACTTCGTGGTGCAGGTTGCTGGAGTACAGCGGCACCAGGATGGAGGAGCCCTCCCTCACGTATGCAGAAGGCGGCTTCAGGAACAGGATCGGCTCTGTGGGAATCGCATTTTTCAGTTCTTTGGCGTGGTCCGCGTAGTTTCTCCCGACGCAGATTATCTTCCTCCCCCATTCCCAGAATCGAGTTATGTTTCGCGCTGTCATTGCGGAAAACGTGAAGGTTGTCGGCCGCTCGGACGCTGTCGGCACCAGTTCAACTAAACTTTGACCGATCCCACAAACCGAGAGATCGTTGACCTACGGCAAGCCCGTAAGGACAAACCGCGAAATAAAAACTCAAATCCTATGGATTGCTGCTGTTATATTTAACATTTTAATATTTTGAAATAATGGATAAAGTAACTTCCCCTTACGCGTAGCTCATTTTATTCTTATGGATTCTTCGATGTAAAAAAAAAGAAATACTCGATTTATCAAACCATTATAAGCGATCTACTCCGCCAGACTCGATTGGTGAAGTCTGCAAGGTCCCAGGTGAAGAAGGGACGGATGCGGAACTAAACAACCAAACTTTTTGGTGTTTACGCGAATGTGATAAGGATTGTACGAGCTGTTGTTATGTTATTCAGGTCACTAGTAGGGAGTGCCTGCACTCTGCTCGGAGCTGCGACAGCCTTCAAATTTGGTACGTCACCACTGTCCTTGTCCACATGTGACGTTAGCTTAGCACGGTAGCTTGTGTAGTTACATTTGACGTTATGTTCACTAATTACGGGTTGCTGTCATGTTTTTAATTTGGTTGTGTCTTGAGAGGACGGTCGCCCACAGGAACCCAGCTGGCCTGTCTGAGCATACACATATATGTATATATATATGCACGATTAAGTTACACAATCCACTTTGCAGAGCAGTTAGGGTTAGATCGACGAGTCAGTTAAATTAGCTAACGCTAAGTGGACTAAATACAACTTTAACTTAGCATTAGAGCTAACGTTGTTTACTTTAGGTTCTTGACATGTTCGCTAACGTTAACTTGATAAATACGTGTCCTGCAGATGGCTAATCCACCTACTGCATAATGCCTTGCGTTTACCGATTCACAGGTCTATTTCGTAGGAATAAAATGAATGATGTCATACTAACAGAGGGCCCGTCATATCGGTCGGTCAAACATTGACTTGTTTCTTCTCATGTAGCACCTGTCGAAATCCAGGCCCAAGCAGCTGTCCTCCTTCACAGCGCAGTGAGGAAATCTTCTCTGGTGGAACAATCAAACATGAGGGTTGAACTCCTGCCTGCACTCACTGACAACTACATGTACCTGCTGATCGATGTGGACACCAGGGAAGCAGCTATCGTTGACCCCGTGGAGCCAATAAAGGTCTGTGGGTCGTAGTATATCACAATCTGAAAGTAAATGCATGTAACACTGTTCTAAAACGATCTGCTCTTGTTCTCGGACATTTCCATTTTATGTAACGTTAATGTCTCTAACAGAACCAGTTACTGCACAGGTTCTTATTCACAAAATCTGTGATCAATTAATAAGATATTATGTACTAGTTAAGGGCACTACTACGGATAGAACCTGTTAAAATGCTTTTATGTGTTTTTCTTTCACCATAAAGATGAATACAATTTCTTCCAACTATTGAGACTGTTGAACAATTAATGAAAATGACTGGAATGCATGTAATAGGATAGCTTCATTTGTATTGTCTTACAGTGTGTATTGTCACATCCCCCCCCCCCCCCCCCCCCCATAAGTTCCCAGAGTCACTGCTTTACTCCAAAGCTTACTGATTTTTTATGGCCTAAAATGGAATAAAATACAAAAAAATCAGTGCAGTTTTTCTGGATAAATTGCATCGGTCTTCCATTCAAGCTTTTTGTGCTTTCTGCAGGTTGTGGAAGCTGTGAGGAAGCATGGCGTAAAACTCACCACAGTTTTGACCACTCACCACCACTGGTAAGCTTAAAGTTGAAGTTTCCTTTTTAACATAGTGGTTTGGCATTTGTTTATTTTAAGAGCTAAAAATGCCAGTATGCTAAGAAACCATTACATCGGCACAAATCTACCCATCTGCTAAGTATATTACAGCATACTGACCTTTTTCTCTCCTCAGGGATCATGCAGGTGGAAATGAGAAGATGTTAAAGCTAATGCCCGGACTGAGGGTCTACGGAGGAGATGACAGAGTTGATGCCATTACAAAAAAAGTCTCCCACTCCAACAATTTGAAAGTAGGACCATCAAGCTGTCAACAACCAAGATGTACGAATCAAATGATGATGTTCGCTCACTGGTTGTTGTTCTTTTTCAGGTTGGATCACTCAATATCAAATGCCTGTTTACACCATGTCACACAACTGGTCACATCTGTTACTACGTGACAAAGGATAAAAGCACTGAGCCGCCAGCTGTTTTCACAGGTTTGTCTGATGACATCAAATCAAAAACCAGAGACAATTGATTCTCACCCGAATCGGTCAAGCTTGACCAATAAGTGTCGCTGCAACTAGTCTGTGAAGTGTGACACTCTAAATGTCTTTTATGCCACTCGTTTTTATTCCAATGCAGGGGACACACTGTTTGTGGCTGGTTGTGGTAAATTCTTTGAGGGTACAGCAGAGCAGATGCACAAAGCCTTGATAGACATTCTGGGAGGCCTGCCCCCTGAAACGGTAAATACATGAACTCCTCTATGATGTCAGCATAATCCGGTTATTAATGAAAGTCGAGACGTGGCTATGAAGCATTCAAGTAATTTACAGAAGATTTGAGAGTCAAATCGAGATGAGACAAAAAATCGATTCCAACAGTTTTATAATGGAGTTGTCTGATACATTTTCCAGTTGCAGTATTGAAAATGCCCTGTTCTGATGAAGGTATACTAACATTGTGGGTCAGACGGACTCACCACAGTGCGTTTGTGTTTTTAAGCGTGTTTACTGCGGGCACGAGTACACTGTCAGCAACCTGAAGTTTGCACGTCACGTGGAACCAGACAACGAAGACATTCAGAATAAGCTGGCATGTGCAAAGGTATTCAATGGCTGTATTCAATGGCTGTGTCCTACCCAATCAATCACTTCCTCAACCACTTGATCAGCCTCGTGAACCGAAAGCTCTGCATCTGTTTTTCTTCTCCGTAGGAGAAATGCAGCAATGGAGAACCGACCATTCCATCGACTTTGGCAGAGGAATTCACATTTAACCCCTTTATGAGAGTCAAGTATGTGGAGCATGATTTAATACTAATTTCACTATATTTGGGTAGATGTGTGGTTTGTTTAGAGGTAATCACAGCTCCACTAATATTTCCTTGATGTGTAATTCAGAGAGAAATCCGTGCAAGACCACGTGAAGCAGACGTCCTCCATTGAAACCATGAGAAGTCTCCGGAAAGAAAAAGATGGCTTCCGGGTGCCCAAGGAGTGATTTCCAGTGCATTCTTCCCTTTTTAACTGCTTACAACTCTCACAATGGTGTAATACAAAATATATCTGGATTGCATCTTCAAAGCCGCTTTAGATACATCTTCTATGTTCACTTTAAGTCGTGGCATAATTCTTTTTCCCAGTATGATCAGATTTAAACTCGTTTTAATGTTTGATCTTGGTGGCGATAGTTTCTGGGAATGTAACTAAATGCTTTAAATGAGAAATAAATCTGTTAATCTGAGTTTTAGAGTTTGAGAATTAGTTTGTAATATACAATGAAAAAATTTCACAATTCCAATACGTTATCATGAAAGGAAATGGCTTGATTAACAAATGTAATTATATGTAAAGAAATCTGTAAATTGATAAATTATTTGAAAAACCTCGTTGATGATTGTTCCGGCTTGATTAAAATGTCTTGACACGTTGGTGTGGTGATCTCGCTGGACATGGACAAAACAATCCTATCCTTGAAATCTTGATGACGTAATCATCTCTTTTCATTTTAAAGTTTTTAATTAGCTTTAAATGTTGTAATTTGAATACAATAATTCATTAATATAATTTTGATTTGGTGCTTTAAGTACTCCATGTGTAATCTGTCAGTTTAAATGAATGGCTCATTGATGTAATAGTGCTTTAGAAATACTTCTAATACGTCTAAATATATATAATATATATAGTTTTTGTGGCTTCTGTATTTTTCCTGTTTTCCCAGCTGGATACTTCATTCCAAAAAGAAAACTAAAGATTCTAGTCTAAGGTACAAACTTAGTGTGTGTCATGCTTTAAATAACTGGTTTCCAGAAAAAAATAAAGCAACTTCCTTCATAACTTGTGTATTGGAGGGTGTAATTAAACTTTTTCTGTCTGGTGACTGCCAGTACATTTTAATTTACTTTCTAATCATTTCAGTTCAGATAAAACGTAGTTTTAGTCACTATTTTGGAATAGGAGTTGGTCATGGTTTGTGTAATGGCAATCCTTGCTTTTCTGTACCTTTAGCCTTCTTTCCAACATTTGTATATTTGCCATCATGCACAGGTAGGAGTGAAGGGACACTCCAGCGATTATTGCTGTTGAGGTGCCCCCCTCTACCTGTCACCTATGCCCCTTATATACAACCATGTGCATCTAATCACTGCCACCTAGTGTCCAAAATACTAATGAATCCAAACAAAATAAAATATCATGCCAACAATAAACATAAATGGCACAGTTTGCATTATCATGAATGTAAATAGTTTATTATAGAACATCAAAGTAAAAAGTGATTGAATAAAAGATTTGTCTGATCAATATTCTGTTGGACATGTTTTTTTTACATCTTTTAGAAAGAAGATCCTAACGAGTGGCTACAATTAAATATAGTCTTTATTTTTTAATATACATAAGGTTAGATAAACAAGTAATGATTCTTTTTTGTGTGTTATTTCAGCTAACGTTTTCAGTGTAACGAATGCCATAAAACTGCTGAACTCTTTGAAAAAAAGTCATAAAAAGTTATTGCCTTCATCAAACCAGCTTGTTTAGTGTGAAGACACACGTAACATTTGACAAGAAACACATCACACATTTGGACGGTTCCGTAATCCGTGTTTGTGGATATTCTCTCCGATTGATGGTTTGCAGCCAAATCTTTCTTCACCACTTCATAGTGAGTCCGTTTGTCATCTTCTCCACGGTGTGGTAGCGAGTGTGCAGCAGCCCTTTGGCTCTCTCCTCCCCAACCGTGTGGAGCCACGACTGATACAGCTCGGCCACGCGGGTGTCATCTTCTGGCGACAGGGGGCGCTCTGCCATGTAGAGCTCCTCAACCTTCTGGAGAAGCTCCTTTGGGTTCTGACCAGGTAGCGGCTTCACCTGTCCACCACCATTTAAACAGCCTGAATATGAACAAGAGGCATGGAGAAGCATTCTTGATATATATATATATATATATATATACATATATATATATATATATATATATGTTGTGCTAGTTAGTTGTTAGTTTTTTTTTTTTTGGTGAATGAATCACGCAAACCCCCCCGCATCACCCAACGGCTTTGCAGTTTGGAGTAGGGGCTCACGGCAAGGCACGGGCCGGCGCATGCCACTCCCGACTCCCCAGCCCTGTGGGCCTCCGACCCCTAAGTGCGCAGCTAGCTAGCGCTCCAGCCTAAGGCCGCGCGGACCCGAGGCCCGTTGTGCTTCAAGTAATAAAAATATATAAAATGTAATGTAAACAACTCAAAATATGATCTTAAGCAATAAAACAGCGTAACAGCACCATTACAGGGAAGGTTTGCCCCTTTGCATATTTCCATTTACCTGCTGGACAGGCCATAACTTCCACAAAGTGGTATGGAGACTTCCCCCTCTTGAGTTTCTGCACCAGGTTCTGGATGTTGCGGAAGCCGTATGTGGAAGCAAAAGACAACAGGACAACTCCATCTTTCTCTAGAGTCACTTCCTGGAAGTCTTTATTGCTGTGACAAAGGGGTTAAGGTTGGACAACGGTGTACGTTAGACTACATTCTTTTTTTTTCTTCACACGTGTGCTTCAAAACAAGTAAACAGATCCTTGGCCCTTCCTCTTAGCCTACGTAAAGCTTTCGAAAAAATAATTTGTTCCCAAGTGAAGCTTGACTGCTCCCCTAAGTTACGACAAAGCAGTCAAGCTTCGTATAGCAGAGGTAGACTCACCGGAGGGTCTTGTAGGTGAGCTCCTTCACTTCCTCTCCAAACAACTGCTTGGCTGCATGAGTGAAGACATGATGGAGGTAACCCCCTGACCCGCTCCCAGAATGTTTCAGGAACTTCTCTTCACTTACGCTGCTGAACCTGGGAGAAGAAAAACATTTAGCGTGGGAGTTCTTCTATTCCTCTGGCAATTCTGCAGACAAAAACAAACTTACAGTGTGTCTAAGGGTGCAGGTTCCACATCATTGAGGGACACATTCTTTTCCTCCAGCATTTTCTGAACCTCTCCTATGCAAGACGTAAGGAAAAACATGAGAAAAGTACAAGATAAATAGCACACCAGGTTTATTTAGACAAGCGCAGTTGTTACTGTACCAGATGTGATAACACAGTCCACTTCTCGAGTCTCAGCTTCGCCAAGGTAGAAGTCTGACCTCGAGGCCTCAAGTTTCTTGTCAAAGCAGGGCATTACTGCTACATGGTAGATCTGCTGTGGACTCAGCCCCTAACAACAAGGACAATGAACCACTCTTTGTTATGATTATTTATGGGTGTATATATACACTCACCGGCCACTTTATTAGGTACACCTGTCCAACTGCTCGTTAACACTTAATTTCTAAGCAGCCAATCACATGGCGGCAACTCAGTGCATTTAGGCATGTAGACATTGTCAAGACAATCTCCTGCAGTTCAAACCGAGCATCAGTATGGGGAAGAAAGGTGATTTGAGTGACTTTGAACGTGGCATGATTGTTGGTGCCAGAAGGGCTGGTCTGAGTATTTCAGAAACTGCTAATCTACTGGGATTTTCACGCACAACCATCTCTAGGGTTTACAGAGAATGGTCCGAAAAAGAAAAAACATCCAGTGAGCGGCAGTTCTGTGGGCGGAAATGCCTTGTTGATGCCAGAGGTCAGAGGAGAATGGCCAGACTGGTTCGAGCTGATAGAAGGGCAACAGTGACTCAAATAACCACCCGTTACAACCAAGGTGGGCATAAGAGCATCTCTGAACGCACAGTACGTCGAACTTTGAGGCAGATGGGCTACAGCAGCAGAAGACCACACCGGGTGCCACTCCTTTCAGCTAAGAACAGAAAACTGAGGCTACAATTTGCACAAGCTCATCGAAATTGGACAATAGAAGATTGGAAAAACGTTGCCTGGTCTGATGAGTCTCGATTTCTGCTGCGACATTCGGATGGTAGGGTCAGAATTTGGCGTCTACAACATGAAAGCATGGATCCATCCTGCCTTGTATCAACGGTTCAGGCTGGTGGTGGTGGTGTCATGGTGTGGGGAATATTTTCTTGGCACTCTTTGGGCCCCTTGGTACCAATTGAGCATCGTTGCAACGCCACAGCCTACCTGAGTATTGTTGCTGACCATGTCCATCCCTTTATGACCACAATGTACCCAACTTCTGATGGCTACTTTCAGCAGGATAATGCGCCATGTCATAAAGCTGGAATCATCTCAGACTGGTTTCTTGAACATGACAATGAGTTCGCTGTACTCAAATGGCCTCCACAATCACCAGATCTCAATCCAATAGAGCATCTTTGGGATGTGGTGGAACGGGAGATTCGCATCATGGATGTGCAGCCGACAAATCTGCGGCAACTGTGTGATGCCATCATGTCAATATGGACCAAACTCCCTGAGGAATGCTTCCAGCACCTTGTTGAATCTATGCCACGAAGAATTGAGGCAGTTCTGAAGGCAAAAGGGGGTCCAACCCGTTACTAGCATGGGGTACCTAATAAAGTGGCCGGTGAGTGTACATGCCATATCTAATGTACAGCTGTCCCAGTACCTGCTGTTCAGCAAAATAGCCTTTAACAAGGGAACCCATCATCTGCTGTGGGGAGCGAGTGGTACTAATGTAAGGAAGAACAAACTCCCCGTGGGTCTTCTCTGCATAGCAAATCCAACCTGAGCAAATCACACACACACACACACACACACACACACACGCACGCACGCACACGCAGTGAGAGAGGTGTTTGAGCTTACACTGAAATTATAATAAATATAATTATTATATCGCTGAAGTTGCTGACACTTTGCCTTTTATAAAGCATGTCAGGCCAGCGACACAGTAATGAATAAACCTTTATATTCTACCTGTTGATTATATGAATCCATGAAACTTCACAGTGGAAGATTTAAAATACGTCTGCAGTTTAAAAAAAAGGCACTGAAAGCTCATTCGGTAGAGATAAGCTAAAAAAAGAAAACATGGGCGATACCTGGACAGGCTGATGTCAGCATGGGCAGACTCTTGCTGTCCTGCTCCTTCCTCTGGAAACGCTCCACAAACTCCCTCTGGCTCTCTAGCAGGCTGAAGGTACGACTGAAGCTCGTCTCAAACACATGGTGAACCCCTGCAACAAGGACGGTAATCTTCACAGGTGACCGTGTCGGTCTCAATCAAGTAAAAGGAACACTTGCACTCACCGAGGCCTTTGAAGAAAGAAGTAAGCCTCCTGCCTGCCTCGCCACTGCTGAGGTCGAAGCGGGCCGCGAGAGAGGCCCTCGACTGCGGCGACACCGACACCACCACCACCTTCTGCTCCGTCGGTGCGCTGGACTGCACGCGGGGTCAATCAAATGGCCAATGCAGTGATACCCCCCCCCACCACCACCACCTGTACAAGTGATCATGGTGATCATAACCATGTGTTCAGACACATGAAACCTACCTTGTTGTTGAGCAGCACTTTGAGGAGCTCTTCGTGACTCTGCTGAGTGATGAGGACGCTTTCGGCTGAGGTGATACAGCCACTGCAGGCCAAACAGTCGTTCAGTGTGATCTTTGCCTTCTCCAGTTTCTGCTTCCCACCATCCTGCAGACAGAAGGCGGGTTAACGGGAGGTAAAACACTGGTGCATTTTTACTTCACACACAGGTTTAGGTTAAGTTGTGACATCCACCTGATTGACTTGGACGTAACTGCCATCATCTTCTATTTGGATTTTGGCCACAGATTTGCCTTGTTTCTTCTCTACTTTAACAGGCTTGACGCATTCCTGCAAAAAAAGACACACCGAATGCTAATTGTCTTTAATCAACTTTATGAACAAGAAAAACACTGCAGGTTATAACGAACAACAACGGAAGGTGAGTAAAAAAGAAATAACATAGAAGACAAAAAAACAGAAATAGAAAGGGAACACAAGTCAACATTTCTAGACATTAATTTAAGTAATTTTCTCCCCTAACGTTAGTTATTACGCAACATTACTCCTTCCTCGAGGTTACGTGAGTGCTAACACTAGCAGCAAGCTAACAGTGTCGCACACCTTTGACGTTTCAAACGTCTGTCTGATCAGGTAACGTTACGCGATTTAAGGTCAAACGAAACTCTGAACCAGTTCTGCGATGTTTAGTATTTGTTAGTTCAAATAGCAGAACTGACTGGGACAGCTAACGTTAGCAGTGAGGCTAGTGACATTAGCCTAAGCCTGCACGCTATTTCAGTAACGGTAATCAGTTAAATCAACCATTATCTTTAATTTGCTTTTTTTTAATGGAAGCGATGTTATAACACGTTAAAACAGTTCAACTACCTGCGAGGGAGTAATAAAATCGTCGAGATCTGTCAACTGCAGCACACCGCTGAAAACAGAAGCCATATTCACAGCCGTAAGGTGTTCGTTGTTTACTATTGTGTCGTAAAAGCTATCCTTGACTTAACGTTAACTCCTGCAAAGAGGGAGTGACAAACATCACTATCTATGACTACATTCACTCACACAACAATTGCACTTAGCCTGCAGGACGAGTGATAAAAACCTCTAAACTATGCGATAAAAACCTCTAAATTTACAAATGTTTTATTTGTTTAAATGAATATCTATTTAAAATAGCATTTTAAAAAACCTCACACAATGTTGAACTGAAGGCTGTTGACTCACGTGAATTCATCATTATCATGGGTTGCTTTGAGAAAGGAGAGACCGTACCTACAATAAAAATGTGGTCAATCCAGATGAAGCTGGAATAATTGTATGGATCTCTGCGTCAACAACGAAGGCGTTTAAAGTGTTGATGTTTCCAATGCTTAATGGTTTTTACATATTTCACAACTGCTGTATACAGATGTGCATTAAATCATTGTATAAAGAATATTTTAACAGTAAGGATATATATCTGCATTATCACTATCAAAACAGTCAATTATACGAATCGACAAATGTGACAAAATACTTAAGACAATATTTTCAACATGACGATTTTTTTGTGTGTTATTGTTAAAAGGACATTTTTTTCAACTAATGTTTTTCTGTTGAGTCCTCTGTGTCGACGGGAGACACACGCGCACGCGCCCTTTTGTTGTTATGGCTACGAGGTCGTAAATCCGCCATGTTTTCGCTCCTCGCAGCGGCGTTGCGACAGAGACGGAGAATTCGAACGACATGAATGTAGAAAATAATCATACGGCAGAAACTAAGAGGGAGCAAACGACGAACGGCAACGAGACGATCACCATTCAGACAACCCTGGGAGATGAAGGTAACTCTCTGACTAGCTGAAGCAAGACTGAAGTATGTATAATATATTGTGTTTGGGCCTAGCTAACTTCCTCCAGCATGAAATGTTGCTAGCAGCTAGCCGCTACAAGCAACAACATTAGCACCGTCGCCACAGGCTTTTCCCAGATCAGAAAACCAGCCAGTCAGCAGAATTCAGATAAATTACACATTTCTCCGGCTAGGTCCTAGCTGGCAGCACGAATACTTAACGGAGTGGCCCCGGTGTGTGATGTTCACCCGTGTGCCCCTGTGCTTTTAGATGAAGATGTGCACAAGTGCGGACGCTGTCAGTCCGAGTTTTCGACGCTGGAGGCGTTCATCCAGCACAAGCTGCAACACATCTGCAAACGTGTGGAGGAACAGGAGGCCAGTCAAGAGGTGTGGACTGGGATGTTTGGGACTGTATTCACTAAACATCATCATCATCGTCGGAATAGGGAGAACAAATGCTTATTTATACGTTGGCAGGTTACCAATGGAAGTTCTTCTGAGATGAAAACAGCTGAAGTTGCATCTTCGGATGATCCCTTGAAGACTAATCCTGGTGGGTCAACATTGAGACTGCACATCATTTGCCAGATATTTGTTTTCAAAGTCGTGATTTTGTTAGTTGACAAATGCCTTTTATGATTTCCCACATGCAAGTTATTTCAATTGTTTGTTTTAACCCAATCTTGGCCCAAACCATTTATGACACTTAAAACACTAAATTCACACATTTGAGAAGCTGAGTTTAGTAGATGGCATTTTCAGCATTTTATGTCTTGTGTCGTTCCAACATGTGAATTTGTTTTTAGATCTGCAGGTGGATTGAATAGTTCCTTTATTTTTTTCTTCACACAGACACATTGGGTCGAGGTCGCAGGAACAAAACTGTTTCCCTCAAAGTCACCGACCACTCGGATGGGACGGAAGGATCCTTATCTGACAATGCTGACAGTGAAAACAAGGCTGTTTACAAAGTCTCCGAAGAAGGACGCTATATTTGCCAACTTTGTGACAAGACATTTAAAACCGTGAGTCATCAAATTCTGAATCTTTTGTTATGGGATGTTTTTGTATTGTACATTTATTACATGATACAACAAGGCAGGGTTTCTATTACAATCTATGTTGCCAGTGTTGTCTTTGTAAGATGCTCTATTTTCACCAAACAGACCAACATCTTGAGGACTCACATGAAAACTCACAGTGACCAGAAGAACTTTTCATGTGACCTATGTGGGACCTCCTTTCGCACAAAAGGCTCCTTGATTCGTCACAACCGCCGTCACACTGGTACAGACCGTCATCAGGGACTTTTTTTTGTCTTGAATTGATGTTGTCTTGGTCACATTTAGACTGAATATAACACAAGTCTCTTCCTGTTTTCTTGCAGATGAGCGGCCTTATCGTTGTACCCTATGCGGTCAGTCGTTCAGAGAGTCCGGTGCCCTTACCAGACACCTTAAGGCCCTCACACCATGCACGGAAAAGATCCGCTTTGTTCAGTACAAGGAGATCTTGGTCAGCAAAGATGGAGTACAGAAAGGTTAGTTTCATACTGCAGGGGCTGTTTCATTGTGCGGAGTCTTTACTGAATGGGGTAGCTTGTTGGTGTTGCACATTGAATTTTATCAATATTTAAATTACATTTGGCTATTGACAAAAAACGTGATGATTTTAATAGTTGATAATGTAGTAGTTTTAAAGATGCTACAACTAACTTCCACTCTTTATAATACTTAATTTTGAAAGTCTTTCCGAGTCCCTCTCATTCTACTGTACCATGTCGTGAATCTGGTTCCCTTGTGTGGGCCCGAGCAACACGTCCTGGAGCTCCAACAGCGTGGTGTGTGTTTAGTGGGGTGGGGGGGGGGGTTTCAGCGGGAAATGAATTGAGTCTCTGACAGGTCTGTGTGAATTGTGCAGGGGTCGTAGATGATCTCGTTGCAACGGCAGCTCAGCAGCATCAGGTAGTGGTTGTGAAAGAGTCGGAGGAGCGGGAGATGGTTGAAGCTCAGACTGCTGTCGTCAGTGTGGTGGAGGCTGGTTCCCAAGAGGTTCTCCATCAGGTTCACTTCACAATGGAGGTGAATGGAACCACACAGGAGCAACAGGTGAGTACAAAGAGAATGAACATTAGCCCAGAATAAGCTTACCAATTCCGACATACAAAAACACTTTTTTTGTTGGTCCATCTGCAAAGTTAATGTTTTCAGTGTGAGACAATTGTGCCTGCAACTCTAACACAGCCTCTTGTGTTTTCCCTGCTCTTGCTCTGAATCTGAGCAGGTAGTAGTAGAGCAGTCTCAGGCTGAAGCTCTGGCTGCTGCTGCTGCAGCAGGCGACAACCTCATCTGCCAGGCAATTATCAATTCTGGCATCGCACTAGCGCCAGGAGAAGCCGTAGTTGAGGAGACCTCACAGCCACCCGAGGAAATAGATAAAGTGGTTTCTGACTGTCCTGATGCTGAGGAGGAGGAGGAGGAGGAAAACGAAGAAGAAGAAGAAGAGGATGATGATGACGGCGGCGGAGGTATCACTGAGATCCAGGTGAAAGAAGAGTTTGTGGAGATGGAGACAGAGGTAAGTACGTCTGCACTAGTACGTTTACTGCATTGCTCTGTATTGAATCCAGTTCTTTGCAGTTTTTGAAAACAGGGTCCACAGTGACATTTTTTTGACGTTAATTCACACACAAAAATGACACACATTTTTATTTAGCAGGATCTCTCCCCAGGGTTTATGGTATGTGAAGGATTGCAGTGCTAGAAACGGTTGACCTGGTCGTTAGCAGAGCTTGCTCCAATGTTGCAATTATTTGCACACATTTTTAATTTTTTTTTTATGCCTGATTGTCCGCATGTGTTTCTATTGCAGGACGCAGGTGATAGAGTCAGTCAAACATCCTTTAAATTATACACATGTCCACACTGTAATCGCTCCTTCAAGGGACTGAATTACTTCCGCTTTCATGTCAAGGGCCACTCGGGTAAGTCCATAACTATTAATGAAGACTTTCAGCCTTACTCAATGCTCCTCTTTTATAATCTTTTGTATTGGCTTGCATCAAAAGAATACATAAATGGATACATACTTTATTCTTCTCTGTGTATGCGTTCCCTTTATGCAGGTTACAAGCCCTTCAGGTGCACACTATGTCATAAGGAATTCCTGACTGGTTACCTGCTGAAGAAACACATGGAAGTCCACCTCAGTGAGAGGAGGTACAAGTGCGGGGAGTGTGGCAAGCTGTACAAAACCATCGGGCACGTACGAGAGCACATGAGGGCGCACTCGGATGAGAGACCCTACCGCTGTGCCAGATGCAACAAGGGATATAAGACCAAAGTGAGTTTACACATATCCCTGCACCCTTTGATTTCATTGTTTAGTTCGTCCCCACCAAGTTCTCTTGAGACGTGAAATGCAGTGCTGTTGCTAACGCGTCACTCTGTCTTGCTTAGAACGCCTTGCAGGTGCATCAGCGGACCCACGGCGATGATAAACCTTATGTGTGTCAGTTCTGCTTGAGAGGCTTCAGGGAGAAAGGTTCTCTGGTGCGACACATCCGCCACCACACGGGAGAGAAGCCTTTCAAATGCCCAAAGTGTGCCCGAGGCTTTGCTGAGCACGGGACACTCAATCGGCACATGCGCGCGAAAGGTCTGCGCGTTTGACAGACACCACACATGGAAGAAAAGTAATGTTCGCAGCACGGATAAAGATACATATAATGACACAACCTGTGATTTGTACCAGGAGGTTGCCAGAAGGACGACCTCTGTGATCAGCTGGACGTGGAAACGGAGGAGAAAGAGTCTGCAGACAGCCTCGCTACTGCCGCCATCATGTCGGAGGACCCTCACGCTGTCCTGGTGGAGTTCTCCTCAGTGGTGGCAGACACACAGGAATACATCATCAAGGTGAGCCGCTGGAAAGCTAGTTTTAGAGATTTTGTGTTTCTTTTCCCAGCACTACAGCTTTAAGGTGCATTTGAATCATGAGTAGAAGGGTACTGGGATCTTGTTCCAATCAATAATGTCAAAGTGATACATCAACGTGACTAAAAGTTAAACTTTTATTCAATCAGTTTTATTTCACCAATAATTTAATTATTTGTTTCAAGGCTCTTATGGCTAATTCCAGCTATTGTATGTCATTCATTTTACTTTCTCTGCTTTACTCGTACCAACATTTAGACTCAAACTGAGGGGGAGATGAAGGAAGAAGAGGTTACATTCATTCAAGACAGCCAAAATGAGGTCGGTACACACAAATACACACTTGAAAATAAGATCATCAGTGTAGCGTGTGACAAAAGTAATGTGCAGCGAGCCAATCGTGATTGAGAAATGAACCCTGTTTATTACACAGATACTTACTACATAAATCAAACCTTTTACCCAAATTGATTATGTTTTGTTTTGTTAACAATAAATGTATTGCTTCTGCTAAAGACAGTTGTCAATAGGACTGCGTACATAGCACTGCATCCATAGCAACGGTCCATAATTCACAGCAGAGGCTTTAAAGTAATGTACAGACCGCACAATGCTGTAGTCGACCAATCAGAATTAGTTAAATCGTATATTCGTTAATTTATAACTCTTCCACCTCCCCCTTTTTTTATATGAAACCCTGCCAGATGGGAAACCATATCATGAAAGTGGTGCAGCAAATTGTCAGCCAGTCACACGGTGCCGGCGGCACAGGCAGCCACCAGATCATCGTGCGCAATATGGCGATGAACGAGCAGAGCGCATCCATCTCTGACTGTGGTGACACAATCACCATCGCCACACCCGAGAGCCTTACGGAGCAGGTGGCCATGACGCTGGCCTCCGCCATCAGTGACGGCACGCTACTGGCCACAGCGGGCACCGTGGAGACGGCGGACGGGACAGTTGCTATGGTTACCACGGAGGAAGCAGGGGAGGAGGCGATGCAGATGGTGCAAGAGGAATACGTCATTACGTCCCCAGAGGAGGTGGAGATTCAGACTGTTATTTTATGATTCATGAGGATGCTAACTATGAACTGATGAATTTTTGCTGGACGGAACTTGTGTAGCTGATTACTGTAGAGTTTATATGAGCCTCGTCTGCGATTGGATTATGAAACAAAGGTTTATAGTTCCAGAAATAGACATGCATTTCTGTGTGGAACACAAGACTGCATGAGGACTAGTTCTATCAGTAATCTCATTTTGATTGACTTACTAAAATGAAGCACTGCATTATTCACAGTATTCTTGCTAATCTCAGAATGTTTAGGCATGTACAGTTAAAAGATAGGGTTGGTAATCCTGAACTATCAAGAGCATGTTTTTCAAAGCTGAAACCGTATTACCAGCCCAGTATTTCTAACTTGGTTCTGATGTAGCTCCAAAAGTCCCTGAATGGAGAGAGTGATCGTTTCTTTAGGCCTCCTTCCAAAGCCACACTCCCAAAATGATCACATAAACAACAAACAATTGGTATCCATAGCTCTAAAGCTAGCAGTTTGAGGAAGGCCAAATGAATGAATGAATGATTGGATTGGAGGATTAATCATGCAAAAGACACCAGAGCATTTGATTTGAAGAATTTGTAGAAATTATTTCCACATATATAACAAAAAGATTACCATGCTAACTTTAAACTGACCTAACAATGACGTACATCTCCATAAGCTGGTACAAACTCAACATAATCGATCATGGTAGTCGGGTCTCTGTTCTCTTTTGCGGTCAAAAGCTAAGCCCCATCTTACGGCATCATTCCCTTGTGCTTTCCCCTCTCTGCTGCTCTACGGTAACGTTTTGGAAGTCATTGTCAAATTGAAATGAGACACCCTTTAAAGACCGACTAATCCAAAGCTGCGCGCTCGTGCCTGCCTGTGTGAGGCCCTCCAAGGAGACTATGAACCGTCGTACAGGGCTTGGTCATAATGCATAATGCAATGCATAACGCGTGAAGGACACACCAGACGTTAAGATGTGGTCAGTTTACTTAAGCAGAGTTTACACCAAATAAATGCTATTTTGTTATACAGTTTGCTTATATATCTTTATTGCTATCCTGATTTTCCTCATTGATTTAAAACTTTGCCTGCCCACAAGTGACTTATTTTCTGTTTTTTTGAAAAGTCATGTTTGACAATAAATGGGGAAAAAAAACACACGCGGAGCTTAACATTTATCTGGGTGAACCCAAAATGTCTATAGTCTAGTGTGTTGTTTCACATAATTTTTTTTATATTATATTCCCCAAATGGAAAACTCCTCAACATCAGCCAATCCTTGTTTGTGTTGATTACTATTATGGACTAAAATCCTACAGTATCATTGTGTTCTCATCATGTGTAGCAGGTTTGCTCTTTTTGACACGTGTGTGGCTGTAGTGAATGTCATATACTGTCCCACCGTGGGAAAACCACCTCCTTTGAAAACCACACACACACACCTGTGAAACGCAGCATCCTCTGGGTCACGCGTGCCCAACGGTGGGCTTGTCATCGCTGATGTCATGCTGTCCACCTTGGATACTTCTTTGCGATCCTGCACTAAACTCACCGCAGCTGAAATATCGCAGGTAACCTTGAGTGTATCTGCAGGCTTCATCTCCTTTAACTGGTGCTCCAGTACAGCCGCTATAATCAGAGAAGTGTCCCTGGCTGGTGCGACACACACTGGTTTCTGGGTCACTCCTCAGCCCTCTGAGAGGCCCCTATCTACATGAGCAAGAGAGGAAGGCAGAGCGAGAGAGGGAAAGGTATTTATAGAAAAATGGGGCTTCGCAGCACCTTTTCCTGCAAAGAACCCATTCGCAACCAAGTGACGCGTCCCAGTTCTGTGATCATCGCGCCGCTATAGGGTTTGAGGCTGAGGCTGGACCGCCTCCCCCCGCGATGGAGAGCCTGACTCTGAGACCCTCTCCTCCGGCCTCCCGTCTCCTCAGCTGCAGAGCGCTGGTTCTCTGATTGAGAACAGAAAGGAGGCTTGGCCCAGATCGCCTGCAGATGTGACCTTTTTAGGTGCACTTGACTTCGAGAGGGCTTAACGGAAGGCAGTGAGCTCAGCGGAGCAGCAGCAGCAGCAGCAGCAGCAGCACCGAGGTATCAGCGGGCCGTCTCTTGGCCGCATCGACCTCCAGGCCGGGGGTGAAGGGAGGCTGGCTGGAACGTGCCCTGCCGCAAGCCGGGCGAGGATGAGGCGTTTCCTGAGCAGAAAGGGCCGCTTCTCCCTGCGCCAGAGCAAGTCTGGGACCCGGAGTGCCTCCAAAGATTTCTGTAAGTCTCTTTCTGTGATTAGGAGTTTTTTGTTGTTGTTGTATAGGAGTGATGTTCCTCACATTTTTTATCTGCTGGAGGTGAGACAAAGAGAAGAGCCAAAGCTGACATTGTGTAAGTGGGTTAAGTTAATGATGAAATCTTAATAATCCTCTTGAGTGAGAAAAGCTTATGACCCACTGCTCCATGTCAGTCATTTCCCAATCTATTTTGGATCAATTATTAGCTGCACTGGTGCAGTTGGATGTTTCCTCTCAGCGAGCCGACACCACATTCTGTGGCTCTCTGTGAGTCTTTAGATGTTTGTTTTATTCCCTCAGCCACAGCTCATCACAAACATTGAGCCCTGGGCTCCAGTGAGACCTCATTTGCAGAGTCTTCTACTCTACAGACTTGTTTTTGCACTTTGTTACTTTTCTTACTTCCTGTATCTTATTTAATCTTCCTCCAGCCGTATCACTTTTCCTCTGTTTTCCTTTTTCTAATGATCATAGGCGTAGGAACATGCGTATGATGTCGATCAAACAGTCAGCGCGGTTTGATGGAGGAATCCATGCAATTATTCCTCTGCAGTTCTACAATAGGTCTTACATAATTGCCCAATGTCAAATTTGCAACTTGGAGACAATTTGTCATACGCGGATATTTAAAATACTTCTCCACTGTAAGCAAACATGTTACATAAAATCAGAAATATTCTGGTGTTTCCTGTTTTTTCTCAGAAATTGTGTATGCGGAAGATTTGTCCTTTTTCCTGTGTGAAAAAAACACAGGGAAAAGGGGTCCGGCGATAAAATTGGAAAATAAAAACTAAATAAAATTCAAAAAACAAATGTGTGGATTTTAATTTTGCGACCATCAATATCAAGTAAAGTGGCCGACGAGTCCCCATAATGTCATGTGTCTATGACGTATGTAGCCCTGGATGAGAGGAGGCAAAGTACAGTGAGCCTGTTGGGACATTTTCTGCTGCAGTAGAATGGGGCCAGTGACCAGGGGAAGGCCAGCAGTTTGATGTGGACTAGATACCAACAGTCAGAAATAACTCTCCTTCACGCTATTTTCAACCAACCGTATACAGATTTTTTTGTGTTTTTTATTTTATTTTACTTGTGTCTTCATTTGTGTGCTTCATTAAATGGACTCCTGTCCCTCCAGCTGCAGAGATCAGGTGTAATGACGTTCCAATACAACGTACGTGTCCTACAAGCAGCAAAGCACATCCCCTCCCAATTAAAAAAAACCCTATTAAAGTCTAGGTCGATGTACTTGGGCCTTTTCCAAGAATCCTCTCCTGTCCTTCCTTCAGACCTCGGCCTCCCGGCCACCAACCAGAACTGGCCCGAGGCGTTCGGCTTCCGCCTGGGTGGCGCCGGGCCCAGCTACATCCTGTCAGTGGTGGAGGGCAGCAGTGCGTACCTGGCCGGCCTGCAGCCGGGGGATCAGGTGGTGGACATCGAGGGCCAGGACGTGACCAACCTCAGCACGCCGGCGCTGGTCGCTCTGGCTCAGACCCTCAAGACGGTGCCCCCCAGCATCGGAGTGGTGTCGCGCATCGAGCAGGTGAGCCGACACCCGCCGCTCCGTATTTAACAAAACACACATAATATTCAGAATTTGTTTTTTGTCCGTGCTCTTCCCCCCCCCCCCCCCCCCCCCCCTCTTCAGATTGACGTCACTCCCGGGCCGGACGGCCGGTTCGGCTTCATCATCGTTGGGGACAGCCCCCTGATCGTGGAGGACTGCATGCCCAACGGGCCGGCCGGCCGCAGCGGCCTTAAGGCCGGGGACTACGTCATGGAGGTCAACGGCATCCCGGTGAAGCATCACGAAACGGCAGCGGCCATGATCAAGGCGGCTCAGGGGCGGCCTCTCCACCTGGGCGTGCTCAGCATGGCCCGGCGGCCCAAGCGGCTGAGCAGCAGCATGAGGGTGCTGTCGCAGAGCGGCGACAGCATCCGGGAGAGCCGCGCCCACAAGGCCATGGAGTTCAACAAGAGAGTGGGTCCGGGCC
Source organism: Pungitius pungitius (assembly GCF_949316345.1). NCBI lineage: Eukaryota > Metazoa > Chordata > Actinopteri > Perciformes > Gasterosteidae > Pungitius > Pungitius pungitius. The sequence goes on along the minus strand of NC_084911.1, from coordinate 9,482,018 downwards.
ATTTCGTGTCCAATGTGCGTTCCGTGGGGTTTTTTTCCGCCTGCCGATTAACGGCCCATGCGTTTCTTTACCCACCAGGTGGAAGAAGTGCTGGGGGAGGAGCCAGATGTCAAGGAACAGCTGTTTGAGGTGCTCAAACAGTACGCCACTGAGAGGGATGTGGACAGTCTGGCGGAGGCCCTGCCCGACATCTTGATCACAGAGGAGCACCAGCAGCTGATTGACAGCGTCAGGTATCTGTGTGTGTGTGTGTGTGTGTGTGTGTGTGTGCGTGTGTGTGTGTGTGTAGCGTCAGCATTAACAGCCAGCCTTTTGAGTCTTTCTCATGCAGTGATGAAAGGAGCCTTGTCACAAGATCCTTAATTCTTAAAACTGCTTCGACCTTCTAACCCACAACCCCGAACATCACAATCAGACTCGCTGCAACAAAGTACTGATACATGGGAGACTTTACATCTTTTCTTAGAATCTGTCACTGCCAGGGAGACAACCAGGAGCGTGCATTTTATATTTGAGCAGTCTCCAGTCTAAACTCTCAAAGGGTACGCTGCACATAATGCGCTTGTGAATTTTACAGTTGCATTTTAGTTGAGCCTGTGGGGAGGTAACTGAGGTGTTGGTAATAACTCTGCACATTCTTGGATTTTTAGCATCCAGCAACTTTGGGACAAAACGTCACAGCAGTTTATTAGCAGCCATACAAGGATTCCAGCTAATCGGAGCTGTGCATCTCAGTAATGGGTCAAAACGTAAAACTCAATCTAGTGGCTATGTGTACATGTAGTGGCTTGTGGAAATGAATATTCAATTAATATTGAACAGGACTAACTGACTAATTGACTTTCCTATTATGTGTGTATATCAAGAGTATGGTTAAAAATTCACTTTGGATTATTGCAATTTTCCTCATGTGAAAATCAAAGCCCAAAACACAATACTTTTTTTTTTTTGAGTCCACAATTATCTTTCACCTTGACTTTCTTCCTGTTGGTCTCTTTCTTTCCCATTTCTCCCCGTCAGTTGTGATACACTCTTTGATACACACACACACACACACTTTTTTGTAGATCACATAACTGGATGCTCTTTATTCCCCTTCCTCTGCACACAGCTCTTTGCTGCAACAGCCAGTTTGCTGCTGCCGGTTGAGGTATGCACATGTGGCAAAACGGAAAAACATGCTGATGCTTATACTGAGTGCCCACAGCACTGTTTCTCACACACACATGCATGTAGTCCTTTCTCTGAAGGTCTATGTGGGAAGCCATTATGAATTGCTGCCTCAGGTGAGTATTTAGAAATACTTTGGCATTGTATATTTTTGATTTTGTAGCATGCAACGGATCATCCGGTTCACATACGATGTATGATTGATTGTAAAGTTAGCACCAGTGCCTTTTGAAGCGTTTTATGGTATCAATCTCTCAATGATTCATTTTTGGGGAGGAATTTGTTCTCATCGAAGATAAACAACAAAGCTCAGCATCTCAGTTTCCTCCGACACAGCTGTCTCCACCAGAGCTTTCATAGGACATTTCCTTCCTTTGAAAATGCTTTGTAACGTTTGTTTTGCACCGGAGTCACATTAATTATGCATTAGCTTTATCCATGGACTGTTTTTGCTGTTTCCCTCACCTCCAGTCAGTGAGAAATGTACAGTTAATCTACCAGTAGGAACCGGCTTCTCTCTTCACATTAGATATAATTAGTTTGTGTTGCTGTAGTAACGCATCATTTAATTTCTATTCATCAAGATCAGGTGAAATTGAATCCTGATGTGCTTTGAAAGGCAAAGTTTTTCACCGTCGCTTCCTCTGCGTGCTGTGTCGATGTGCTGTCATCATCAGTGCGGTTTTGTCCGCCATTTTTGTGCCATTTGTGCCAATTAAGAAAGAAAAACGATCCTTCCTTGGAAATGGGACACAATTTATTTCTTTACATTCCCGGTTGTGAACAGCACATGTTTCTGTGGAATGAGCCGGAGGGAGTTCTGCTTCCAGGTTGTCTATGAGCCAGGCATCAGGGTGCTGTTGGTGTTAATGGCTGCTGCTGACAATGAAATGTCCTCAGACATCCGGGGGAAGGAACGTAATGCTGGAGCTCCCTGTCCCTCGGGATATGTTTGGTGATTATGTTTTTGATAACGCAGCTGTCTCCCCCACCTCTCAATCCCCTCCACCCTCCTCTACCTCAAGCCCCGTCACTTCCTGTGAAAGTCACGCTCCTCGCCCATCTCACATTGTTCCGATAACAACAGGTCAAAAGATGTGAGGTGTGCTTACCGGCGTACTGACTTGTTCCTTCTGCATCGTCTTGCAGCACTTGACCATCAGAGTCGGGCTCTGCTTAGTCTGTCTCTGCCCCCCCCCCCCCTCCCCCCCGCTGATTTGCCTCGCCGTCCCACAGGATGTGTGCTATTTTTATGCAGCCTATTTCTTTTAATAAATTCTGTCTTAGCTTTTTGACACATTTGCAGGTGTTTATTTAAACAGCTGTGAAACCCGTCGATCTTTATCTGCGGCGTCATTAGGGTAAATACTAAATACCCGGACCTGTAGTCGGCCCTTTTGCCCGCGCGGTCCGGTTGTGTTGCGGTAGATTATGGTGAACTGAACGCCTTTCTGAATGTCTCATACTCGGTCTTTACGGAGACTCCAAAGATGTTGCCTTTTTAAAGTAATGCATTCTCATCCCAGGATGCACTGCAGTGTTTTCTTTGTGTGTTAATATTGGAGTACAAGAGCAAACAAAGGTTTCAAGAATCACTTAAGTGGTTTTGGGTGATAGATGTTGTCACAGATGTCGCACAGACTTGACAACGTTTCCTTACGTAGACGCACACGCTCCCGCACACACACACACACACACATCTATTATTCTGACCTGCCTATGAAATTCCGCGGGGATTTCTCCTCTCTCCTCTCCCTCCTCACTTACTTCTTTGTTCATCTCATTATGTCCTTCCTCCTGCACTGAGGGAAGAGAAGACTTGTCACTCACCACCTCTTACTGCAAAATGATGCTCGACTCGTTGACGAGGATTACCCCAAAACTGTGATCCAGGACACTACTCTGCAGTGGCCTGACGTGACCCTGGCATCTTCGGGGGGGGGGGTATAGGGGAACAACGGATGGGAACAAAGAGAGCGTGCATCCCCACACAACAGCCGATGATGCTACCTGAGGATGCTTCGGAGGTGAGGAGGGATGTGAACCACTCCCTCTCTCTCGTTCTTGCTCTCTCTTCCTCCAGCTGCTTTTCAAGCCGGGCAGCCGACGCTTTTCAGACTCAGGACGCCTTCCTTTTCTCATCTTTCTCTTCTTTCCCCTTTGGTCCGGGAGAGTTTGCTTGCTCTGACTAGATGGGGGACTCGGGCGAAAAAAAAAGGAGAAGCATTTGCATTGCTTAACTGAGCACAGGCCCCGCTTCCTTCAGACCCCTGAGGAGCCATGGGAAGGGATAGGAGCCTTTCCAGACACTTTCGGTATGGCACTTCTACTTTAACCTCTGCAGCGCTCTCTGGGCTTCGTGTTGGTTGTTCTGACTTGCATCGGAAGTCGCTGACGTATTGTTGTGCAACGATTTGTGTTCGTGTCAGTGATTATTTTACACTTAATTGTTGGCATGTAAAAATGTGAAGCTGTGAGAAATGCCAAGATTCTTTCAAAACTCAAGAGTTTTTCATATTGAAATAATTATTTCTTTCTTGATTCCGTGGCTTTTTAAGGGAACTATGTGTCTACAACTTTGTTTTGTGTTTTTGAGTGATGGTGCTGTGACCGTCTTCGACGGTCTGATGACGATGAATCTTGCAATGAGTTGTCCAGCTGACTGCAATTGTCATGCATCCCTCTGTGTACTGTGCCCTTGATCCTCCTCTCCATCGTTCCTAATTATACTCTTGCCCTCCTTATAATTTAGGGCACCCCAAGGCCTACATCCAACTTCATCAGAGCGAAGCTTCAAGTTTCCAAATGTTTGGGCTGATTTAGGCAAAATGAAATCTTCTTTAACTGAGATGTTAACAAATAGTGTTGACAAAGAGTTGTTTGAGGTAATAAAGTTTGTTGGAGGTCATTCAAGCCAGAACCTGACTGACCCCATTCGGTTTAGTTTTCTCTATCCACCGTTTTTGGGTGTAGTTTTGGAAAGTTCTGTGCCCTACATTGCCTGTAAGTACATCGTTGCTTTAGTTACATGACCCTGGCCTAGAAAGATCTCTAGTTCTCCACTTTCTCTCTGTCCTTGTCTCCAACTTCATCATATTTTACTCTTCGTGTCCTGCAGTTCTGTTTTTTCTAATGTTCATGAGTCTTCACTTTAAATTCTTTCCCAACTTCTGTCTCTTTCTTTCTTTGTCATTTCCTCTAACTTTTTATGGGCTCATTTCTCGGGTGCAGTACTAATTTATGTTGTTGCAGTATATCTCTACCTCAGTTGTTGTATTTTACTCTTGACCCTTGCGACATCCTGGCTCAGTTTCAGCCCTCAGGGTGAAGTTTTGACATTTTTCTGCAAGAGCATATGCAACACTTTATACCCCTGCCACCCATCTAGAAGCCATGGCTTTTATTTATGTGAATGTTAAAGTTGTATAGAGGTAAAATGAAGGGGGACCTACCATTGGAAGTCCACGTTACTTTTGAAATGTTTTTAATGGAATGGTTTGATATTTCTGAATGTGTTGGTGCCCCGGACACATAAGGACACACAGATATTTTAGGTTGGTTCTTTCTGTGTTCAGATATTACAAAAATGTGTTGAGTTAAGGCTACAGATTAGAAGCTTCTGCTGATTGTAAACAGCTTAATATTTAGTTTGCATTACTAGAAATGTCTTCTGTGATGTAGCCTGCTGTCATTGTTGATTTAAAGCTGAAGTTGTTATGACCCAAGCCCTGTTTCCACGGGTGGGTCAACTCACAAGCAACTGTCTGCGTTTATCAGATGGCACGCACAACCTCAAACTCCGTTATCAGCCATCCACTTTGGATTCCCATTATGTGACAGTATGTGTGTGTATGAATCCACAAAGTATGTTGTCTGGAAGTAGAAGGAGCACGGGCTGTTAGTCAAGAGGAGTTTGATTCGGATTTACAGCTTTAGAGTTTATGACGTGGTTTATGAAACTTACAAAGTTAATGTCCCATGTTTTATTGGATAATGGACAGGCAAGAGCTCCCACACATTAAAAGTCTTCAGTGAATCGAATTGTTGTCTAGGTAAAAAGTCTCCAGTATGTTTTTATGAAACTATCAAATCTCGTCCTCGTCTGCTAACAATGCTTCCCAAATATGGTGTTGGAGCAAAGTGTATCGCTGTGTGTCTGCATGAACATCGGAACATTGAAGAAACAAAAGCACTTGTTTCTACTCAGCACAGTGGAAGCGCCCTGGAGCTTCATTATGAAGCGAGAATCTTGTGTTGAGGATGGAGGCTGCATCATATTGTAGACTGGAAGTTTATGCAAAATAGAAAGGGTACAAATGAGCTGCGCGTGCAAGGTTTTACGGTGGAGTTTTTTTTTTATATGTGTATTCAGAGCCATCAGATTGAAGAGAAAGAAAATTAGTGCCCTAGATTTAAAGAAAGATCATAGCCGTAATCATATTTCAAAGAGTTGTTGGCAATGGTTCTTCTATATGTGGGTCATTTTTGTTGTTATGTATCTTTTCCGTTCTTGCCGATAATTGGCCTTAATATGAACATGGATTTAATTGAAGTATACATTCAAAGCAGAACAAAACATCTGTTTGTTGACTTTCTTTGTTTATAGAAGATGCAGCAACATCCTTTTAAGACCAAGTCTCAGACAGAAGTGGATGCATTATGCTTAAATGATATCTCTGCGTATCCAGGGGCGGGTTGTTCCTTAAGAGGATGACTGCATTACGAGTCCACCATGGGAGGGGGTTTACAACAGTGATAGGGAGAGAGGAGCACTTTCTTGCAGAGGTGGCTCTGGCTTTGAGCCTCCTCCTTCTCTCATATTACCAGAGAGCTGTCACTGATACTCGTGCCTGCAGCTGCTGATGTGACAGGACCACACGGACACGGCTCATCTCTATCATTCTCTCTCACACACGTACACCCGCATGAACACACAAAAACCAAAAACGTTGGACCAACCCCTTCTACCTACCTCGGCCCTCCCGTGAGACGATGTGCACTGGATTATTTTTGAACCAATTGAGTGGATCCTGCAGCAGGAGCAATGGAGTCAGAACAAAAATCCCTGACAATGGATGCTTTGAGAGATCAGGATGAATCATTTGAGTTTTTGTGGTTTCTTTTGGCTGCAATGCTTCTTTAATCAGATTTTGTAGGATGTGAAGATTGTTAATAAAGCCCCCCCAATGTTTTGCCAGGATCTTCATTCCCAAGAAGCACCGGGAGCGATTTGACGAGGTGGTTTCCCAGAGTCTGATGAGTCGGATCAAAGGGCGGAGCTTCAGTGACCCGAGCCGCAGCCACCTTCGACGCAGCCGGAGCGAGGATCACCCCGAACGCCTTCTGGTTTCCACCCGCGCCAGTTCGGTGCCACGTACCCAAGCAGAGGAGGGCGTGGTCCCCCCCGCCCGCGGCATGCGCAAGACCACCTCCCTCATAGCTGGTCACTCCGGTGGCAACACCACCAACTGCAGGTGTGTGTTCAGTGCCCTATTGCTTTCTTATCTTTCTTATTTAAGTATTTTCTTTGCTCATCTTGTCATTTTTTTAGTCCCTGTGTGTGTTGACCTTTTTCATCAGCATGATTACCATCATCATCATCAACACAGCGCCATGTCATTTTTTAGCTTTCAAAGAAATCCTAATGTTCTTAAAATAGCATTTCCCTCTCTCCTTATGTCTGATCACATTTATAGACTCTGTGTGAGAACTGCTGTGACAAGTCTTTCTCTGCAGCATGGAATTCATGGGAATTAAGACGAGTGGGAGTAGAATGAAAAATAGACCCTTCAGAGATTAAGCCAATGGGTGAATAATCTCATTTAAGCAGTCACGCCTGTCCTCTTGCTCTCTTCATCTGCCATGACATTGTATCTTGTTGTGTCTTTATGAATTGATGAGTTTGTTCACAAAGCAACATATTCCTCATCACGCCGGGATGAAAACATGGTGTAAAACATATATGCACAGTTTGTTTTCTGTGTCATATTTATTTGGTATAGCAGGGTTTTCTACTATATGGTTGTCCATGTATTATTCAATTGTAGTTAAATATAAGATGTTGCCTCTGTTTATTCCACAGTCCTGTCATTAATCAAAAAGCTCAAATGTCTCTCTATAGGACAGTGAGAGTGTGCAAGGGTAACAACAGTTTTGGCTTCACTCTAAGAGGCCATGCTCCAGTGTGGATTGACTCTGTCATCCCTGGTAAGTAAATACACGTTACACTCTAATAGCATATCAGATGACATTTGTCTTTACTGTATGAAGCTTCTAAGCATCTGTATAATGGCAAAATGATCAAATCAGACATCTCTTTGTCATTTTCTGCTGTGCAGAAAGCCCAGCTGACAAGGCAGGTCTAAAACCAGGAGACCGCATCCTGTTTCTCAATGGACTGGACATGAGGTTTAGCTCTCACACATTTTATAAATTCTTCGCAAATCTGTCCAGTGGAAATCCAATTTTGAAAATATTTTGTCGACCAGATTTCTTTTTTAAAACAAACAAGTTTACAATCAAAAGGTCATCGTAGTGTCCGTGTGTTTCCATGCATTACCGCGCGTCTGCCCGTAGAACGTCCTCCCACGAGAAGGTGGTGTCCATGCTCCAGGGCAGCGGCGCCATGCCCACCCTGGTGGTGGAGGATGGTCCGCCTTCCTTCACGCTGGCAGAGCAGGACCTGGCGGGCGGCGGTCTCCCCGCAGAGTGCGCCCGCTCCCCTGTGCTCAGCTCCCTGCAGTGGGTGGCAGAAATTCTACCGCCCAGCATCCGGGTCCAAGGCCGCACCTTCGGACAGCAGCTGGAACACCTGCTGACCATCCAGGAGAAGTACACCATCTGCAAGGCTCTGGAGAACTTCTTCCAGCACAGGTGAGCACAGGCTGAAGAAGGTGAGCGGGATGATATGGAGGCGGTCTGAGGATGGACGTGAAGTGTGTGCAAAAGGAAAGGAAGATAGAAGGGGGAATAAGGGGAATAACTGTACTTGTTTTTGCACTGTTGGGTCTGGTACGCTTTTAACATTTTAACATACTTTGCATGTAAGTGACAATGACAAGTGCATTCTCATGGTCAAATTGGGAAACAAAATGGACTCCTATTGGAATAAAAATAAGGAATTCACAAATGAATTATGTTCATCAATGTGTGATGGTAATAAAAGAGGTACTCGAGCGATTTAGTGTTTGAGTTTGGTAAACGATACGGTTTAAAGACAGGTTTTTTAGACAAAGTGTTTTTGGGGGCCTTGGTTTATTACTAGCTCTGCATTTTGCAATTTCCCATAAAGTCACCATTAGCATCACATCAGTACATCCTCCCTGTCTGGTTTGCCTTTTTTGTAACAAAGGATTTCTGTTAAAATGTTGAGTCCCTGAGCCTCAACAAAGATGACCTTGAGTCACAGACCACATGATACGGACTCGGTAATGCTCCTTGTGACGAGTAAAATCAGTGGAGTACCTCTTTAACCATACGTCTAGTTTTCCACACATCCGTGGGTGACCATTTAAATGAGCTCAACTTCTGACCTCTGATTGGAAAGCCGGGCGATCTTTGTCACCTTGCCTGTGTTTCCACGGCAACAGGAATGTTGACACTCTGATCGTGGATGTGTTCCCGGTGCTGGATACTCCAGCCAAACAGGTGATCTGGCAGTTTGTCTACCAGCTGCTGACATATGAGGAGCAGGAGCATTGCCAAAGCAAGATCTCACGCTTTCTTGGATACAAAGCACCAGGTGTGTGCGGGCCTTTTTACAATTATTTTTGCGTGTGGCTCAGTAAAGTTCAATCCACTCGGGCTGCTGCAGCCCTTCATACGCCTTTTGCCTCTTCCTCTGCATTGCCAATATGTGTGTGTGTGTGTGTGTGTGTGTTCCAGTTCCACCACCACCACCACCACCTCCTCCTCCTCCGCCTCCTCCGGAGGCCGATGTTGCCCCCGAGCCCCATCGACGTAGCAGCTCCATGAGGGTGACAGGGACCACGTACAGGAGCAGTGTGAGGGGACGTAGCTCTGATGACCTGGTCATTGGCACACACATGGGCATGGGTACAGAACTTCATTATCTTCATTATCATCCACAGCAACCGCAACGCCATGCAGGTCGATTCTGCGCCACCACGACTCGTTTGATTCTTATTCCGCTTTATTTTCCATACAGTTTCGAGATTTCTTATCCTGAATGATATGTTTGAATATTCCCATGTTGTCAAAATTGCTTGGTTGGGTTACATTGTAAAACTTGGCCAAACTCAGCCGCCATGTATGGGCCAGAGCTAACTTGGTTACCTGGTTGTCATAGGCCTCCGTGTAGAGACATTGATGGAGACGGGTATGCGTTTGGCTCCAGGGGAGAGACAGTCAGGAGACGGTACCTCCCTTCCTGAGACTCCTAATAACCTCACCAATGTACGTACCAAAGTCCCCGATTCAGCATTCACTTCATCACTAGGCCATCTCATTACTGTGGTTTCTCTGTACATTTCCACCATAAAAGCTGTCGGCAGTGTACGCTGAACTGGAGAACATGTATTCAAGCAAGAGGTCCAAGTCTCTGAAGAGTCGTCCTCCTCCCACCCCTGAGAGTTTGCTGGATCTGGAGCGTCTGTCGCGCACAGCCTCCCCGACAATACATGCTAACACAGGTAGCTAAAAGCATACAGTGAACTCAGCTGGAATCATATTTCACTGGAAAAAAAGGAATATAGCTTTGCGGATGTGTTGTGTGCTTTGTGTGTCCTGTGCACTTTGTTTTGGATTTAAGAGACGGATATTATACCCAAAGCCAGCAAACCCATTTCAAACTCAACTGAATGTGCTTGAATTTTGCATTTTAAAGAATATGTCTGAATTTGGGTACATAAATACACAGAATAGTGGAATCCTGAAACAAGCCATTGCTTTTAATATTTTCCTATAGCCTGGGTGTTGCAATTAGCTTGTATTTAGTTCATTCGATTAGGACATGTCATTATTTTGAATTTGTTAACAAGTTGCCACCTTTGACTTGATTTGGTCATCTAAGGATGCAGTGCCAACGTATGAGGGAGAGAAAAGAGTTCCCTCATATTCAGTCTACTCAGGTTGCAGGCATGTTGGATGGAAGCATGGATCGACTTTTGGGTTGCGTCTAATATAGTCTTTAAAAACTGAACCGCTTACATTAAGGAGAATATGGTGATGGTGGAAGTGCAACCAGAAAACACACATTTAAAAACCCCTTGGAATCAAAAATGTGTTTCTCAAGTATCAAGTATCTCAAACACATTTTCTGTGGAAAATCTGTACCCAATGATAATTTGTTATTGTGCGTTTTAATATCTAATTAATTATTTACGCTTTTTAAAAATGAACAGGGTGATGGGGGATAAGGACATGTTCCTGTGGATTGCATGGGGGGGAACGTGTAACATGATGCTTCAAAGATTCATTGTATAACACTGAATGTCTCTTCCTCAATCTCAGGTGGTCGAAAAGGCCCCCCACTCCCTACATCCTGGCCAGAGCCCCTCCCCAGCCCCCCCCAGTCCCATTTCTATTCATCGGGGTTAACGAGCCAGACCAGTGGGGAGTCCAACCCCTACATCAGCCTTGACAGTCCCCCTCTATCACCCCCAGAGCTCCCTGACTACCCTTCCACTCCCCCCGGGGTCCGCAGCAACAAGCGGCGTTACACCTTCTCCAAGCCGCCTCGCTCCGAAGACACCGACCGCTTTCTAGATGCTTTGAGCGAGCAGCTGGGACAGAGGGTGGCCATCATTGATGACTTTCTGACACCGGAAAACGACTACGAGGAGGTAAAGTAAAGAGTTAGGAATGAATATGAAGTCTGTGGCCTCATTGGGGAGATAAATATTTATTTACACTATTACGTTGTGTTACAGATGATGTAATACAAACAGGTACAGGACAGACTCACCTGTAAAATACGGCACAGTAAATTGTTGCAGATTGATTGATAGTCCAACAATTTAACCTCAAAGAATTTCAATAAAAATGTGGCTCCCAAATTTATACAAAAGCGCAGCTTCACGTATACAATTTTAAACACACACAAACATTAAAAAAAAATGATGACGGTCAAAAATGAACCTGCAGGTCAAACGCACCAACCGAATGATTACTCTTGATTTTTTTAAAGTGAGAAGCCTTTCTAGAGAGAACTTACCCGACGACAGAAGCTGGTCAAGCTGTCATCAAGCTCTAAAGAAATACGAACAAGAGATTGTGAACAACCCGCCCCCTGTCTCTAGATGATCCTATATGCGTGCCGTTCTAATGTTACAACTCCCACTTTGACCTGAGGCTAATGAAGTTTAATTGCTGTTAACGCCAGGATGTTGTACAGATGGGCTTCCCAGATGAAGAGGATGAGGATATTGAAGAGGATTTGGGGCTGGACGAAGATGAAAATGGAGGATTCATTGCCCCAGAGCTCAGCAGTCCAAGTGACGCTCACAGCAGCAGTGGAGAAGAGAATGCCTCCTCCCTAACCTACTCGTCCTCCTCCGACCACATCCCTCCACCCCCGATGACCCCTCCGCCGCCCCCACCTGTTCAGTTCAATGAACCGCCTCCTCCACCTCCGCCACCCGCACAGACCCAGTCTCAGCAGCAGCAGCTTAGCTACACCCCCGAACACTCCCCGAGGGCATACGTGCCCGTCCGCCGCAAATCTGGCCCACCTCCTCCACCTCCGCCCCGCAATCACCCACCTCCTAAACGGCACTCCTTACATAAAGTGCTGCCCAAAAGAGACGACCTTCAGGTCCACGCTACCATACAAGAGCTGAAAGCTTTTCAAGAGAAACAAGTGTACCCGGAAAGACAATCGTATGCAGAACAAGCATTTAAGGAGAGGCAGGCGTATGAGGAGCAGAAAGCCTACGAGGAGCAACAGCTGTTCCAAGAGCAGCAGGATTTCCAGGAACAGCAGGCCTTTCAGGAGAAACTTTTCAAGGAGAGACAGGCTTACGAAGAGCAGAAGGCGTATGAGGAGCAAAAAGCTTTTGAAGAGCAACAGATGTTCCAGGAGCAGCAAGCCTACCAAGAAAGGCAAGCGTATGAGCAGCGGCAAGCTTACCAAGAACAAAAGGCATTCGAACAGCGCCAAGCCTACAAGGAGCAAAAAGCACTCGAGGAGTTGGAGGCCTACCAGGAGCAAAAAGCTTACGAGGAGCTCAAAGCGTACGAGGAGCGTCAGGCATACGAGGAGGAACAAGCATTTCAAGAGCAACAGATTTACCAGAGCCACCACTCCATGCCCAGTCAGCCAACACAGCAGAAAGCCCACTCACCGCTGCCTCCCCAACAGCTCCACCAGTCTTTACCCCCGCTCCCCTCTCCGGACTCCTCCCACAAGCACCCTAACCATCCGCTGTATATGATGCGTCAAGCACAGGCCCACCAGAGTCAGCACCGCCGGCGTCTGTCCCGGTCAGCCCCATCTCCACACCAGGCGTCGCCCCAGCCGTCGGCCCACCCGAGCCAACACGGCCAATATGCCGAGGGCATCTACCAAAGCCACCAGGGCGTGAGACCCCAGGCCCACCATTCGTCTTCGGAGATGCTTAACGAGAGGCCCCAAGCACCGGCCCATCACGCTTCTATTGAGATGCTGCATCAGTTGCAGCAGTCCCAGAGCCAGCATTCTTCTACCGAGATGCTGCAGCAGATGCAGCAGTCCAAGGCCCACCATTCTTCTACAGAGATGCTCCAGCAGATGCAGCATGTCCATGCTCACTTTTCGTCATCAGAAATGCTCCCCCAAATGCACAAAACCAAAGCCCATCATTCCTCAACAGAGATTCTGCACCAAGGTCACCAGATGCTGCAGATGCAGCCCCACCACTCCTCAGCCGAAGTTCTCCACCAGGATCATCAGATGCATCGTGGACAACCTCACCACTCATCCACTGAGCTCCTCCATCAGGTGCACAAGCCCCAAGCCCACCACTCTTCCACAGAGCTGCTCCATCAAGCCCAGCAGATGCACCAAGCCAAGAACCACCATTCCTCCACAGAGCTTTTGCATGAAGCCCAGCAGGAGCCCGCCTCCCTCCCTTTTCAGCTAAACCGGGACAGCCACTCCCATCAAAGTCGGAAAAGTGTTAAAGGTCCTCATCAGACCCAAGTGTCCCCGCAAGGGAGACACCAAGAACAGCAGATGCACCAAACCCATCACCCCCAGCCCACCAAACCCTCTCCCCAAAGACCCCACTCTACCCAGCAGACTCACCACCACTCCAGCACACCTCAGATCCACCACATCCACCACATGACCCCACAGCCGCTTCCCCAGGATTACCAACCCCAGATCCACGTAATCCACCCCCCCCAGCAGCCCCACAGGCCTCAGCCTCTTCTGTCCACCTTTCAGCCGCTCCAGCCGCACCCGCTCACCCTCTCCTCCTTCCAGCCGCTGCCCCCACACCACCAATCCCAGCACCAGATCCATCCCTCCACCCAAGCTGCTCGCTCGCAGTCCCAGCCCTCACATCACCTGCTGCAGCAGCAACACCAGCCCCTAACCCAGGCCCACCATCAGCCATCCCACGGCCAGGGCCAGCCCCAGTCGCTCCCGCACTCGCTGTCTGACCCTTCGGAGCATCTGGAGCCCCCTCCGCCTCCACCCTTGCCCCCACCCTGCACCCCACCGCCCTTGCCCAGGCCTTCGCTCTCCAGGATGGACTCCAACCACATGAGTGTGAAGAGGCTACGCTGGGAGCAGGTGGAGAATTCAGAGGGCACTATCTGGGGACAGGTGAGCTTTGTGGTGTTTGGACTCAGGGGATCCTCATTCATTCCAAATTTATAAATATCTAAAATTCTCAAAATTGTAATTCACCATTTTTGCTTGTCTTTGTTAGTTGGGGGCAAATTCCGACTATGAAAAACTGCACGACATGGTGAAGTATCTGGATCTGGAGCTGCACTTTGGGACACAGAAGAGCTCCTGTGAGTACAAGTGGCTGTGTGCATGTCTGCAGGGCTTTAAATGGAGCCACTGCAGAAGATCATGAGATGATATAAGATTACCGAGGATTGATCAGTAAGCCGAATTTATTACTAAGTTGTACAAACTATTTTAATCAAAAGGACAACATGCATCATTATTTCTTGGCAGCACGTTGTTATCAAGTTCTTGGATCTCTGCTTACTTTGAGTGTGATTATTTAGTCATTAAATCTACAGTATTTCACTGTAGAAATTTGTCCAAAAAAAAGCACACCACATGAATCCCCAATTGTAAAATCACTTTTCCTCTCATTGAAAACGGTGCAAGATCCTAACATTCATCTCTCGCCTACTGTCTGCTCATACCTCCATAAACTCCCATTCTAGTGACCGCTCCGGAGCCATCTCTGACAGAGACCTTCAGAAAGAAAGACGTGATTGAAATCCTGTCTCACAAGAAAGCCTATAACGCCTGTAAGTACAACATGGTATATAATCACGTACTGCCATTAACCACCATCTCACATGGTTCAGAATTAGGAGATCACCATCTCCGTTGGTCTTCCTTTTGACACAAAGCCATCCTGATCGCACACCTGAAGCTGTCCCCCGGGGAGCTGCGCCAGGTGCTGATGAACATGGTCACTGACAGGCTGGAGCCGGCCCACCTCAAACAGCTGCTGCTCTACGCCCCCGACGCAGAAGAGGTCAAAAAGTACGAAAGTTACAGGCAGGACCCCAGCAAGCTCAGTGAGCCCGACCAGTTTGTGTTGCAGGTGAGGTGCTCGCAGGGTTCGATCGGGCAGGTTTCACTGTGTCCGATGTTGTGTTATTGGCGTTGTTTTGTCCATCGCTCACTCACTTCTGAGGTGTGTGTGTGTGTGTGTGTTGTCCGTCCAGTTGTTGTCAGTGCCAGAGTACAAGACCCGCCTGCAGTGCCTCCTCTTCAAGTGCTCCCTGCAGGAGAAGACGGAGGAGTTGAGGGGAGCGCTCGACTGTCTCTACAAGGCTTCGATGGAACTCAAGACGAGCAAGAAGCTCGCTAAGATACTAGAGGTAACCTTCTGTTGGTCCCACCGCACAACCTGCCTAACAACTTTTCAAACAAAAATATATGTTATGAACCTTTGTATATCAGGCGCTTGACCGCTCCATTTGTGCTTTCTCCATTGTGTCTCTGGTCAGTTTGTGCTGGCGATGGGGAACTACTTGAATAACAGCCAGCCTAAAACCAACAAGACCACTACAGGCTTTAAGATCAACTTCCTCACAGAGGTACAACACACGCTAAAACAAATGACAACCGTGTTTTCCAGTGAGTGCTTTTGTTCTCGTGGTATCCGGTGTAGACGCTCGATGGCTTCTTTGTGTCCTCTGCAGTTGAGCACAACGAAAACGGTCGACGGGAAGTCAACGTTTCTGCACATCCTGGTCAAGTCGTTATGTCATCACTTCCCCGATGTCTTAGATTTTTCCAAAGATTTAACTATGGTTCCTCTTGCAGTTAAAGGTGGGTAAAAGCTTTCTGAGCACTTGATCAAGATGGGTTGTTGTGTTTTTTCCATTTGATTCTCCTCTTATTTTCTGTGTACAGTAAACCTGAGGGTCATCGCGTCTGACCTGAATGACCTCGACACAACCATCCAGGAGATCCGCTCGGCTTGTCAGAAGATGCCCGCGAGCGCTGAGGACCGCTTTGCTGTCGTCATGAGTGTATCCTCGAGTTTACGATATTCGGAGCCCCGATGAAATCGGAATGAAATATAGATGTAGTAGCGGAGACGATGAAACTCTTGTGACCCTTTAACTCGAGCGTGTGCAGAACTTTCTGGAAAACAGCCATCCAGCTGTCCAGTCCCTTGAGTCCCTGCAACAGAGAGCCATGGAGGAATTCAACAAAACGGCCTCCTACTTTGGAGAAGACGGCAACAGCACAAACACCGAGGCTTTCTTTGGTATCTTTGCCCAATTCATCGACAAGTTTGAGGTGAGCGCGAAGGATTCAGGTATTCATTTATTAGAATACTTTCTGCATGGATGTTACACTCGGTAGTTTCATCTCAAGCCTCACAACTGAGAATAAATTAAAAAATATATTGAGTTAATAATGTTTATTTGAGCTAAGCCTGTTTTTTTTATTTTAACATAGAGAGCTCTTCATGATCAGCAAGCTGCAGAAAATCAGAAGAGCCCCAGAAGTCCACGATTGGCCTCCCCACTCGCCTGGTAACACACACACACACACACACACACACACACACACACACACACACACACACACACACACACACACACACAGATGGAGATAGTTAATACACACACGATTTAGTTCCATCCATATATTCTGTATTTACATTCACAAAGACATAAAGTACAAATTTTGGGCAAAAAAATAAAACATTTTATATATTCATTTATTTTGGGTGGTAATGTCATGAGGCACAAATATATTAACTTTGCAAGAGGGACAATAGAGGTTAAAGCAAGTTTTATTGTAAATCACGTATATCCTTCCCAACTGAAAGTTGTTGTTGGTCTAAATCTTAATGATTGATGCTGTGTAGAAAACGACCTTGTCTGACCGTCAGCATTTCTCTAACGTTTGAAAGTCGCTCATTAACATCCTGTAGTTGAAGAATTCTTTTTCTAAGCCTGTGTGTTTGTGTGCTTTATGATTCTACAGTGATGCCTTTGTTGAATAAACACTATTAAGACATTTAGACAAATCTGTTTGATCCTGAAGTAGACATTAAATTAAAATACATTCACATTCTCTTGGTAGTTTAAAAAAAAAAATCACGTTTGTGTATTTTTGTAAGCCGCCCGGCAACACTGAATGTAGCTTAACGTCTTTTTAGCGTCGAGTAAATACTCATTGAGATCTTGTGTCCTGATGATTTAATTAACTTGCATCAGATTTTCCATTAAATTTCTTCTTAATTTTATTATATTAATATTCCATCTAACTTCATGTATATATGAAACAAAATTATTGTTTTTATACATCCGAACTGTTCCAAGGATCAACCTTGGTTTAACACACTGGGTGTAGGTAGGAGAAGTGGGATTATATGACAGCGGGCAGTGTGCAATATGTGAATGTATAACTGTGTTGGATATTATACTACGTATTAGTATACTATATGAAACTTTAATATAAATATATTGTGTTGTACAGAGTGGATTTAAAGGAAACTGATGGAGATGCGACTGTAAATAAAGCACTTTGTTACTTTCATGTTTTACCTAAATATTTATTTTATTGATTGTGTCATATGGAGCAACGATAAAGTAATCAAGTATCTTGTAGCAGAGGCAGCATGTTACATACGGTGAATAATACGCCTTTTAGGATATGCTATTCATCTGCAATACATGCATTAAGTCTCCCAGTGATATTTTTTAATTGTAAGGTATATGAATATGATACAATATGAACCAATTGTTTTCTGCTTAAATTGTAAAATGTATAACTCTAAAGCATTAACGTCCATTTAAGGCCTGTTAAGTGTTCCGTCTGTATTTTGTATTGTATCCTAAGAATGCTACAAAAAATTAAATAAAATCTACTTTTGCCCTGGATGTTTTTTTAAGTGTTATGTCGACCGGACAATAAATAAGATTAAGCATGTGATCACAACACCTAAACTGACTAAATCTTCAACAACCCGTCATGTCTTCACTGTTGCTGACACACCTGCCGGTGAAACATCTCCAATTAGCACAAACACGCACAATCATAACAGCCCTCGCCTGGATATCACTGCCCACATCTAATGACTCTACTAAAAATGTTCAGCAATCATTTTGATCTTATATTAGCATCCGCTACAGCCTTTTATTGCTCTGTTTGGTAATCAATCATTTACATTTAAACAACACCTTGCCACACACAAGGTGCAAGTGGAGTTTGATCTTTTGCCGTGTGAAGGATTCTTTCTGGAACAGACACAAGATTCCTGGGCTCATCGTCACGTCGGTTGTGACGACTTCACTCAAAGGAAAACCGCGTGAAAACCTGCTGAAAGTGAGTTTTTTAACCGGATAAAACTATCCAAAGCACAGACTTTTTTTCTTATTTATCTGAATTGCTGGAAATTCCAAAATGTATATATGTTCTTGTGATGTGCAACAAAGTGCGTCATTGATGTCTTAAAGGGCAACATCTGTATGTTCAAATCGTGATGGAAGTGCAGTTAATAAGTGTATAACTAAACACAAAGTTACACACATTCCACACACAACAGTTAGTGGCCTTTTAAGACGGTTTATTAAACATTTCTACAGTAAAAGAGAAATTTGAATAATCCAATAATAATTTTAATAATGTATGATTGTATACAAATGTGGGCTTTGAGGTTAGTGTACAATGGTGATGGGGTCTATTTTAAAGCATTGGTTCCCAGCAAGTGTCTTCATACCCCAGTGGTCAAGTGGTCAAGTGGACATACGCAGTTACAAAGTGTTCAACTGTGACCGTTCCTACTGTTTTTCACACAAGTGCATTTTGTTTAGTTACAACACTGTTTGACTAACGAGTCTCCACTTATGATGACTCTACTTACAGGGGAAACAATTATCCAATTTTAATTGATGCCACAAATTGGCAAACTTTTGACATTACAGGATCAACATGGACCCTTCACCGTCTCCTTCAGTGTCTCCTTCGCCGTCTCCGAGCAGCACGAATCCCCTGGGCACCGTGGATGTGGTGGTGCTGGTAGTCTACTTCCTGCTCATTCTGGCTGTTGGCTTGTGGGTAAGCGCGAGATAAAAACACGTCTAATACATTACGTTACATTAGCAAGCGTTGAGACAGCCGTAGGTGGAGCATTCCATTCTCTCTCAGGTGGGGGTGGGGGTGGGGGGCGAACCCTGTTGTGTTTCTGGAATTTCTTCTTGGAAATTCATCTTCACCATATTTCCCTTTTTTTATTCCCTTTGCAGTCAATGTGGAAGACAAAGCGCAGCACGGTGGATGGATACTTCCTGGCTGGGAAGAACATGACCTGGTGGCCAGTGAGTTTGTAGTTATTTATTTATTTTACAAACTGTCAGACAAGTTAAACTCTCTCAAGAAACTATATTAAACAGAACAAGTTTAAATGTTCTGCAGTTCAGGATGAAATCCTGAGGCGATCCTAATTCTCTGGTCTTTTTTTTTTTTTAGGTTGGTGCCTCGCTGTTTGCCAGCAACATCGGCAGTGGTCATTTCATCGGCCTGGCGGGGTCAGGAGCCGCTGCAGGAATCGGGGCCATTGCATATGAGTGGAATGTAAGAGATTTCATATCTGCTGTGAAGATGTGTTAGCATGAAGAAAAAAAAAACCAGTTTGCCAGGAGATGGTGAGCTGTTTTTAAACTGTGTGAGGTTCATACAGGGCATAGTGATGGTGCTGCTGCTGGGGTGGCTCTTCCTGCCCATTTATATCGCCTCTGGGGTGAGCCGTCACTAACACAAACATGCTTACGGACTTTCTTGCTCATGCCTTCCTTGATGTATGATCATCTTTGAACTACTCGATCTCCAGGTGATGACGATGCCAGAATATTTGCAGAGGCGATTTGGTGGAAGAAGAACGCAGATATTTATTGCTGTCCTCTCCTTATTTATTTACGTCTTCACAAAAATATCGGTATGAAACAAATCCACAACTGTCCAGTGTTTTCCACTCTGTAACGAATAGATACATTCGTATTTGGGGATGTATTTTCTTTGTGTTTGTCCCATCTTGTGACCACGTGTGTGTCCCTCTGCCAGGTGGACATGTACGCTGGTGCATTGTTCATTCAGCTCGCACTACAATGGAACATCTACTTGGCTGTGTTGATGCTGCTGTCAATCACTGCTTTCTACACCGTAGCAGGTGACTTCTGTTCTTTAACAAAAAAAAAGAAAGAAAAGCTGCTGCTGCTGCTTCTTACTGCTGGATCTGTGTGTCCCTGTTGTCCCCCAGGCGGTCTGGCTGCAGTTATCTACACGGATGCTGTTCAAACTGCCATCATGCTGGCCGGAGCTCTCACCCTCATGGGCTTCAGTGAGTCGGATTTGTCAACACGTGACATCATTCCGTCCCCAGCGCGCTTATGTTTCAGTTGATCTGACCCTGCTGTGACCCCCCCCACCCCCCCCTCTCCCCTGTTGAGGTTTCGCGGAGGTCGGAGGCTGGGATGCTCTGATGGACAGATACCCCAAAGCCATCCCTTCCATCCGTGTGCCAAACTCAACCTGTGGCATCCCTCGAGATGACTCCTTCCACATATTCAGAGACCCGGTGACCTCTGACCTGCCTTGGCCCGGAGTGATCATCGGCATGTCCATCCCTTCCATGTGGTACTGGTGTTCTGACCAGGTAAGTAATCAAAAATGACCAAATGGTATTTAAAAAAAGAGTGTAAACAGAATATCTAAAAGCATTCCTTATTCTGATTTTATTTCAATATAATGCTGCCACAATCTCAGCAGGGGGTGCTGTTTAGAGAAAATAGGAGGCTATGTTTTAGAAAATTTACTTTAGTTAAAATGCTTTTTGAATGAAATATGAAGCTGTAGTTTCATACTTTTTACTCCATACTAGAATCTGTCACGTTTTGCTCCTGAGAGAATTTAATTTAAACATTCCCAAGTATAAGAGGGATAGATTTCTCTACAAAAGACAGGAGTCATTTAATGTGCATGTCTTTTCTACTTAGTTCTCCCCTTCTAATCTAATCTCATCCTGCACATACAACCCTTACCCTTAATGCATGCCAGATTGAGTACTCGCCGTCATCTAGGTGACTCTTATCCACTCGGACTGGAAAGGGTCCTGTTTAAAATGTACTTGAAACTGCTGTGTAACTGAGGTCTTTTCTGCAGGTCATTGTGCAGCGCTCCTTGTCTGCTAAAACCCTGACCCACGCCAAGGGGGGCTCCCTCCTGGCTGCTTATCTAAAGATATTACCTTTCTTTATTATCATGCTGCCCGGCATGATCAGCAGGATACTTTTCACGGGTACAGTGTGAAATCTTTTAATTAATTAAAACAGCAGCTCTGAAAATGTGCTTGATACACCCAGAACTATGCATGACTTCTATTGATTATAAATGTACTGAAGGCTTATTCTGGTTGTGATGATGTGTTGAATGTTTTCATCTTGGGAGCCTTGTCTCTTTTCATGATACTGTGCAGATGATGTGGCGTGTGCAGACCCTGACCAGTGCAATCAGATTTGTGGCAACCCAGTGGGTTGTTCAGACACAGCTTACGCCAGACTGGTCATGGAGCTGCTGCCTGCAGGTCACATCCTCTTTTTTTCCCTTTTAACACCTCCTGGGCAAAATTATTTTATGCCAATCTCTCCATGTGTTTTCCCTCCCAGGGCTTCGAGGTTTGATGATGGCAGTGATGATTGCTGCCCTAATGTCCTCCCTGACCTCCATCTTCAACAGTGCCAGCACCATTTTCACCATGGATCTATGGAAGACTTTCCGATCCCGACCATCCGAGTGGGAACTTATGATTGTGGGCAGGTAAGTGATCACCTGCGGGGGACAGGGAGGGGGGGGGGGGGGGGGGGCGGCATAATCCGGCAACCCAAAATATGGACCTGTTGCTGCATGTAAAGTGCGCCGTGCAACAATATTCAAACACTACATGTGTTTCATAATCTTATCTTAATGTCTATATATGTCATATTACATACGCTTTAAGCTTTATAAAATGGTTTTAACAATTTCTTCAAAATGTTCAAACAGAGGGCCACCGTGCTCTCTGCATTGTCCACTGGGGTTTTAAGTTTAATACATCTTGAAAAATATTTAATTCCTACTCGAGGAACCTCAAAGTTAAAGTTTACACCACACATGGCATTATAATGAACTAGATAAAATCACCCACAAAACTACGTATTACATCAGGACAGTTTTCTCTCTTGCGCAACCAAACCACAAACCCTGTTTCCACATGTTCTAAAGTAATGACTACCAGATTTACATTTCAAGCCAACAACCCCCCCCCCCCCCCCCACACACACACACACACACACTGGTCACTGAACATACTTTGGGTTTTTATTCCTTCGAATTCGTCCTGGCTGAACTGAACTGTTCTCTTCTTGTGTTTGTGTGGCAGGCTGTTTGTGCTGGTGCTCGTGGTCGTGTCTGTGCTGTGGATTCCTATCGTGCAGGCCAGTCAGGGGGGGCAGCTGTTCATCTACATCCAGTCTATCAGCACTTACCTGCAGCCCCCTGTCTCCATCATCTTCCTCGCAGGCTGTTTCTGGAAGAGGGCTAATGAGAAGGTACGGTAGTGTCTATGGTCAATGCTGAGATTGGCCCAATCATTTATTCATCAAGAACATTATTAGTACAAAAGTATCAATGCTCCGTCATTTTCTACACAGCGACGGATGTTTAATGCATTTACTATTAGATCCCAGGCTGTAAACAATGTTAGTTACCGTACTTAATAAAATGATAACTTCCTGTTCATGAGGGAAAATGTGAAGGATTTCTAATGCATCTTCGAACCTGTCACATGGTCAGGGTGCATTCTGGGGCCTGGTGGTCGGCCTGGTGGTGGGCTGCATTCGCATGTTGCTGGACTTCATTTATCCTGCGCCCCTGTGCTACGAGGAGGACGACAGGCCGGCGGTGCTGAAATACGTCCATTACCTGTACTTCTCCACGCTGCTGTCCTTCATCACACTGGTGGTGGTGGTTGTAGTCAGCCTGGCCACAGAGGAGCCCAAACCAGAGCAGGTGACGTCCCTTATTCAACTTCATTTATTATTCTATAATACATGGCACTCACTTTGATGGGAGAGAAGAACAATTTTGTCTTAGACCATTTACTCTGACGTAGAAATCACCTTGTTTTCATTACAAGCTGAGAAAACTATTTAGACTCTAGTGCTTATCATCCAAAACATTGTATGCAGAACTAAAAACCTGAAATACATTTTGATAGTGTCTTAAAAATAGAAATATATATATGGAAAAAACACATCACTCTAGAGCACCACAGGGGGGGCAATAACACAGCGGGATTCTTTTTTAGGAAAACAGAAAGATGTTTACAGTACACTGAATAAACTTAACTTACCCATGAGAATAAGAGCAGAATTATTTCTGCTTTAAATCACACCTGTATTCAAATAAACAGTTGTAGGTGGCAGACAGATATTAAACCCTGTCTGCACGAAGACATATCTTTAGATCTTTGTAAATTCACTTGTTGCATTTTACTTTGAACAGATTAGCCGCCTCACATGGTTCACTCGGTTTGACCCGGTGGAGCCCAAGGAGCAGGTGGAGCAGAGCAATAACAGCCCAGAGGTGACCCCTAGTCCGTTGCCCGAGATGCAAGTCACAGGAGGAGAGCATGAGAGCAGCAACGGAGCAGCATGTCAGCAAAGGAGAGGTGAGGTCTCAGTCCTGCATCCCCATTACACTTCTCCATTTGTCGGTGAACACGCCATGTGCTCAGTTCACCGTTTCCTCCCTGCGTCGCCAGACTCATCCGTGTCCGCCGTCCAGAGCCAATCCAGGCTGACGTCTGCCCTCTACTGGTTGTGTGGGATGGAGAGAAGGAAGAAGGGAGCCGATGACCCCGTGCCTGCGCCTGTAGAGGCGATCTCCTCTCTGGAGGAAAAGCCACGACTGAGGCTCGTCGTTAATGTCAACCTCCTCATTTGCCTCTCTGTAACTGCCTTTATCGTCGGCTATTGGGTTTGAGAAGCCGCTCGTGAACCAATTCAATGGACACTTGGTGTGTGGAACAGTGTAGAGTCACGTAAATATCTCTTACCGAGTGGTCCTAAAACAGACATTAAAATTAGACAGGATCATGAGGAAATTATCATTTCTCCTGCAAATGCATCAGTGCATAAAAAAATCTTTATTTTTCATAAAGTAGAACAGCTGAAGATACTACTTAACTACAATGACAGATGAATTCAAGCTTTGCATCTACTTTTGATTGGTGGTTCAATCACATTTTGATAAATAACTGATGACCTGACAACACTGTAAAATGGTGAACAACCTTTAATTTTCAAGAGTAATCATGCATTGTATGATGCATTATGTGCAGAAAAGACACCATAAAAATGCAGAGGAGAAATACAAAAATAAAACAAATGGAAAAGCCAAAAACACCCCAATATGAAAAAAAGCTGCTCAGCCATGGTAAATATACACAAAATAGAATTTGGCTGTATTTGGTCATAGCTTCAAGCTTGGGTGGGAGAGATCGATTACAAGCTACGCATTTAAAATAATTAGCACAAAATATGTATTGAAAAAAAAAATCCCTTTTAATGAGGACAGGTGATTTAAAAATGTGTTAAATCTATCCATTTGGAATCAAATATTCTCCACTGGATAAAAAAAAAAAAAACTGAAATTGCACAGCATATGCACTGTGGAGAGAACACTGGAAGACAATTGCACTTTTTATTGCACAAAAGCTATAAACTTATATTCAATTTCCTTTGGCCTATATCCATTTATTTTGTGTTTAGAGTGAAGTGGGTCAATTATTGCAAAGCCGTGTAAACTGAACAACATTGAATCAGTGGCTGGCTCTAAAACATCCGCAAAAACGCTGCTGAATGTTGAACAAGATTCAACATCATCAATAGCTAGATTAAAAGTACAAATAGATAAGTGAAAGCTTTGAAAGCTCAGCACCCTTTGAGTTCAGCGTGTTTAGGTTACATACACAATATATTTAAGTCTCACTTGCCTCCCGGCCAGCAAGGCTCTGCAGTCCAATCTTAAAATACCCAGCAAACTAGAACAGAGGCCGTTTGATATGAAATCCAGTAGCTAACAGGAACTTTGAGGGTTTTTTTCTGAGATACGGCAGACGGAGAGCAGTTGTTTCCTTGTTATCAGTCACATATTTGATTCTAAACGTCACAAGAGGAATGCAGCGACCCCTCCATTCTTCACAGAGAGGTGGACTCTGTCTGAGGGTCTAAATGGGGGGCTGGAGGGGAGGTGGTGGTGGCAGGCTCCTGACCAGCAGAGCTCTCCCGGTGTTGGTCCGCGTTCACCTCAGGAATGAAGGCTCGTCCAATCCCCTTTAGGGACACGCCTCCTTCTGTGCATGACAGTTAGGGGAACATATCAGTAAAAACTCTGTTTAGGCACAACTTGAGTTCAAGCTGTGAAACAAATAGCAACACACACACCACTTTTGTAAGACACCAAAGATTGATTCTTCCATTCAGTTTTGTCAATATTGCAATTTTAGTACCAGCTAAGTGACATATTTTAGAAGGGAAGAGTATCTTTGGTGTGTTAATCGTTCAATGACATGTTTTCTACACCCGATCGGCTCAACAAAATGTGCACGTTGAATAACAGCCCCCCTGAAAACAGGTAACAGACAAAATTCCCCAGCACCGGGAAAGGTGCATGTTAGTTTCACTGGACAGCGGGGTTAAAAAGGAAGCCCAAATGCATACTAACAAACATGTGTACAGTGTGTGCAGAGTGACGCTAACATGCAGCACACACAGCAGCGAGGCCAACACAGCAGCCATTTAGATCCTTACCATCACCTGCCTTGCAAAGCTCATCTTACAGGCAGACCAGCAGCTCAGACATCTGTAATATTTATACATTTCCTGTCATGCGTCAGATCACCACATTTACATTTAGTATTTGAAGCAGTACGACGTGTTGAGACCAACAGCCAGGAAGCTAAATACAGAAATCACTCGATGCGGAGAACTGATTGATTGAAAGGTCTACACAAACATTTACTAGAGACGTGTCCCTGCTTATGTTTAATGCCCATTTCATGAAACACTGCAGTGAATCATTATCTCAATTGATAAGTATAATATGTCATAAAAATACTTTTTATTCTTTTGAGTGTAATCGACTTAAACACAGAGCTTATGTATCATTTTACTCTTCTGTTACTTTGTACTTCAACTGAAATGCAATTCAGACACAAATGTTGTACTTTTTATTCTACATATTTTGTCAATATGTGAGTAGTTACTTTGAGCATATATTGTACTATTAATCTGAATACAAATGTCTTTTTTTAAAGTAATAAAATTATCTCCACATTAAGTGTTAATGCATCCAGTTTTATAATCTGTTTATATTAAGAAGTATTTCCGTAATACATGTTTTTACTTATTGAAACAAAAACTTCTACTTAAATACAATTTTTACTTAAAGTAAACCTTCCTGCCTGTAATGATATTATCGTATTGGTAACAATTGCTGGTGCACATGGTTTCTTATACACAATACAATAAATTAGAATAAAACATATTGAAAAGTCGTCTTCGGGAGGCTGTCTACCTGTTATGATCTTGGAGGAGGAGCCGCAGACGCCGTTACCGGTGTCACTTCCTGCTGGCTGGGGGGGCGGCGGCATGCTGGGGCGGGGCCGTGGTTTGGGGGCCGGCCTGGCGGGGCGAGGGAGAGATCCAGACTGGTAGCAGGACAGCGGGCTGGACCGCGGCCCATCGCTAGGCGGAGTACCGGGAGGAGTGGGGCTGCTGGGGGGAGAGGACTCGGACTCCCCCTGCGCCTGGGGGGCTAGAGGAGGCTGTGGGGGCGGGTGGCTCGGCGCATGGATCAGGCTGTCTTTGCTGGGGTGGCGTCGGGGCGTGATGGGTGGGTAATGAGGGGAGCTGGGGGCGTTATTTGCTTGAGAGGAAAAGGGGCTGAACTGCTTGGGAGGGGGCGGAGCCTGTTTCTTGGTGCCTTCAGAGTGAAACAGTCATTTTTACACGTTACAACATTGACTTGTTAGTTTTACCCAATCAGAATTATAACCAGTACATTCTCTCACCTCTGCGAACCATGTGTGGACTTGGCCCCCTAGAACCACCCTGAGAGTGGGGGGTTCCTACTGTAAGATGGGCTGAACCATTCCTCTGGGGTGGGGGGGTGTGTTCACGGGCAGGGCTGTGGGAATACAATGAATCCAAATGTTAATCCATCAATGTCAACTCTACACGTACCACACACTCACAAGGTGAAGGTTTTAACAAAAGTAACTCAAACAACTCCATAAAGGAAAGTGTAGTGAATAAGAAGCAAAATCAGTCAAGCCGAGTATGAGCTATGTGCAAAATCAGATGGCAGGCAGGCGATAAGAAAGGGAAATATACATTTAAAAATAGGGGCAGGATGGAGAATCAAGAGGCCTGTAATCAAAGCGTCCAATGTTTTTGTTGAATGACATTCTTAATTTGTTTAAAATGCATGAGATTAAGAGCTGAAGAGGTGACAGACATTGTTATTCTCATGATTTCATATTTTAGGACATCCAACATGGGTCCTGAAAACCAAAAAGACCAACTGAACATGGGACACACAAAATAGAGGGCGGATGAGCGCCGGATTTGGCTGATTGGCTGCGAGCAGGCGGTGGAGTATTGTTGCTACCTCAGCTCGCTCCTCCTTACCTGCTCTCCTCTGCGCTGAGCTGGGCTACAACCTGAGGTTGCCTTGTCGCTACCTGGACCCCACCACCCAGACCACCACCACCACCAGCACCAGCACCAGCACTAGCACCACTCAGGCCGGGCTGCTCAGCCTCTGTAGCCGGGGAAAGAAGCTGGGGCTCAGACTGGGCAGGAACCCAGGCCTCCACAGGGGGCATTGGGGGTTGGAAGGTGGGTGAGGTTAGCTGCGGTTGCTTTCTATTTACAGCGCTGGCTCTACGTGGGGCGGGCTCCGGCTGTTTGTTAACAGGGCTAGGGAGGGGAAGAGGGGAGAGAGTTCAGGAGGACGAACCACACGCCATCAGACAAGAGACAGAGGGAGACAGAGAGAGAGAAGGATTGTGCAGGAGACGGAAAGAGACGCCGCTTCCGGAGTTCAATGAAACCAGTTCAGTTCAGTTTTAAGAACCCCAAACAGAGCGTGAAACCACATAAGTGTTTTTTTTTTTTAAATAGAACTGCGACATCTCTGCAGAGGCAGAGAAAAAAAAAAAAAAACATATGCCACACCATACAAACAGAATGCAACAAAGGAAGCCCACACAAAACATAAAACCAGCATCCTACTGAGGGACCTAGGCTTTAATTAGGAAACAGAAGATAACAAGAGTACACAAGAGTGACACACCAAAATTATAGCTCTAGACAAAATGTTATGCCAACGGTGCTGAAAACTGTTTTGAACTCACGTTCATTATCAATCATGGGGAAAACATAACTCATTATCTTATGTGGAAATCACCTAAAAGAAAAAAATAAAATAAACTAGTGCAAAAAAAAAAAAAAAAAACACAAAGCATCATTCCCTTAATTTACTTGTGGGTAATTGGATTCAGGGGAGCTACATTGGGGCGCGGCACAGCTTTGAAGTCTGGACAGGGCAGATCTTCAGTGGGGGTTTCTGTGACCGTGATGGACTCGTTGGCCACTACATAGAGGGCCGACACCGCCGGGCCCCGCGACTCCTGCCTGCTCGGCGTCTTGGGGCGAGACGGGAGGGTCAGGGTCAGGCCGAGGTTGGGGCGAGGCAGGTACCTGTCTTTACGGGGGGTGTGACCGTCCCCGTCCTGCCCCACCAGGCTGCCGGGGCGCTTCCTGTCCAGGCTGGGGTCCAGGTCTGGGGTTGCTGCGAACATGCCCGACACGTTGAAGTCCACCTCTGGTGAGGGAACAAATAGAGGAGAGGTGAAAAGAACAAATAGAGGAGAGGTGAAAACAACAAAGAGGACAAGGATGATCTAATGCTTTTAATGATTGACAGCAGTAGTCTTATAATCAGTAATGAAAATGTTTACTAAACTACTTACTATTTACTTACTTATTTTCCAAAATGTCACCAAACCAAGACTAAGAGGGTTTTGTTTTTTTAACTCAAGACAACACATTTTAACTTAAAGCTAGTGCCTCACAAACAAAACAAAGACAGCAGTTGAAACATGTCCTACAAATAGACTTTCAGTATATTTGGTCTAAATAAATTAAACCACAATGAAGACTGAGAACAATTGGTTTGCATATTTTCCCACTACATCTTTCTGGTTATTTAGTTGTCTGCTGTTCTTCTCTGCTGAACCTCCGTTAGGCAAGACGAAGAGAAGTACCGGCTCAAACACAGCAACACAGATGCTTTACCTTCAGGGAAGAACCAATCGGCGTGCTGGATAATGGGCTCAATGATGGCGACCACATGGACGGATGTGGCTGCCGCCATCTCCGCCAGCGTCCTGAACGCAGCCACCAACAGACGGGAACATTAGGAAGCATCATCAGCCTCAGCTTCACTTTGTATCAAAGGTGGAGGAGGCAACAGTGCAAACTTCTTACCCCTCAGTCTTTGCCCAGAGCAGGTTGGGCCCGAGGACTATGGAGATGTTGCTTGGAGTCATTTTATTAACCTCACTGTCCTGAGCCAGTTTAGCAAGAAATTTCACCAGATACCTGAAGCAGACACTCAAATTGCTGTAAAAGCGTCCAAGCTACTGCAATCTTCAATATTGTGGTGCAGGAATGCATTGTCTCTTTTCATTCCTTTTATTGTGCAAAGAGTGTGTTTTATGCTTTTTTTGGCACCAATCCGAACGATGGGATAATTGTTTAAAGCAGAAGTGTGTGGTTTGTTGATACCCCTGATAAAACCACAATGTTGGGGGAAAACAATTGATTGAGCCTGTGCACTCTGAGTTTTCCCTATGACCTCTCTTGTGAACGTAGTGACCTCTTTTCTGGATTGAAACGGATCGATCCTTTAGTCTATCTTCTGGCTGTCAGAGGGGGGTGTCAAACGGTACATTCCTTCAACATCTGGTTACTGTTCCTGTCCCTTGTGCAGGTGTGTCTTCCCAAGTCATTTAACGTCTGTCTGCACTTACAGCTTGTGTTGACTTCTGTGTTCTTAATGATTCTTCTATGTTCTAGTTCACATGTGTCAAACTCATGGCCCGAGGGCCATATCCGGCCCGTGAATGAATTCTCTTTGGCTAGCATGATCAAATCTATTCACTATTAGAGCTGGCCCGGCGGTATATCGCACGCATCACCATAATACTACAAATCCCACAATGCACTCTCCGTGTGTCTTCACGCATTCGCGGGCCGCGAAAGCGCGCCTCACAGTCTGTATTACATACCGCTTGTGTCAAGTTTCGTTGTGTACCTTATCATCGACCCTTTTACCGTAAAAAAAAAAACATACCAACAATCCTTTAATTTTTTCGTGGTTTTTCCCATAAAATGAAAATACGAAGCGTAGCCGCTAAACCGGAAGTACGTCGATTTTCACAGTAAGAATCGACGCAACCGTCTGTAATGACAGCGGTTACCAGGGTAACGAACCGCCAGCGCCACCCCCTTCAGCGCCACCCCCCGTCAGCCGATCGTCAGTGGCCCTGACCTGACCTGACCTGAACCTGAAATGAGTTTGACACCCCTGTTCTAGTTAGAACAGTTATACTTTCTCACAAGGGCTTGATCCACTAATTTCCACCACAGAAAACAGAGGAGAAATTCACTTAATACGTTCAGTTCTGTTGATATCAACTACTTTGGGAAAAAAAAAAAGCATACTTCTACGCTAAATAAGAAAATATTATTGCACTGGCTCAATGGGATTACAGAGTTGCTGAAGATGCTCTTACCTGAGATTTGCCTTGTGAGTTTTTGGCAAACGGTCACACGTCACCCACAAAGCCTGAAGCCTCTTGTCAGGGTCAGACACACTGAAACCACACACACACACACACA
Source organism: Pungitius pungitius (assembly GCF_949316345.1). Classification (NCBI taxonomy): domain Eukaryota; kingdom Metazoa; phylum Chordata; class Actinopteri; order Perciformes; family Gasterosteidae; genus Pungitius; species Pungitius pungitius. Next base: position 9,451,178 of record NC_084911.1, on the reverse strand, counting down.
CACACACACACGTGGAATGGTTACACAAGTCTCTTATCTAGATCAACATGCGAGCACACAGTGCTTCGGGTGTGGTTTTCATGTTATTTAAAAAACAGAGATAGTTTTCCAGAATATTTTAAAGAGCCATATCCGTGTGTGTTCTTACTTTGAGGCCTGAGTCCATTCGTCGTACAAGCCAAAAGTCATTAGAGGTTCAGGAAGTTCCCTGAGGTAGGACTTCAGGGCTCCTGTGTGCGAGGAGAAAGGCTATAAGAAAAGGATCTGGACCAGATGGACTCACTTTGTGTGGATCAGTTTAAGAGGGTGTACCGGCGACGGCGTGGGGATCAGAGTAGAACTCCTCGAGCTGCGAGGTGGAGCAATCCAGCGCTGCTTTTAGCTTTTTCAGCTTTGAGGCTCCGGCAGCGATTCTGAAGAGACCCTGCAGGTAAAACTGCTGATTAGGGCTTTTTGTTCAGGTGCACATGCCCGGTTTGAGTGCAGAAATTGAAGAAGTGATTCTGGGCATCAGGAAAGCAGAAGTAAAGCAAATAAAGGCCGCTGTCAGTAAATGCCCAAGAAAGTCGGGTTTGCCAATAGTGAAGTTTCTCTTTCTGTATGAAAGAGAAACTTCTCTAGAAGTGCAGCATGACTTTTGTTTCCTTAAATAAAACTCTGCTCCTTGGGGAGTCTAGAGATATGGTTACAATTGAATAGTGAAATGCTTAACAGATGCCTGCCTGCGCGCATGTACAGACAGACACACACACACACACACACACACACACATTTCCCCAAATTCAAAGCTATCTGACCACAAGTTGGCCACAGATGTTTCCAGACTGTACGTGCCATCATTTGTAGTGCGTACGCATTATGATCCATAGAGTGAAGTTTTTATTGGTACAAATGCATGTCCAAATCCTGGTTATTTAACCCTCATTGCATCTACTCAAATTTCCCCTGCCTGCCATCCATCCATCCATCCATCCATACCTCCTCCTTCATGCCGGTCTCGAGCAGCATCATGACGCAGGCTTCCATTGGCAGAGCGATCTCGCGGTTGCTCCTCTTCAGGTGCTCGTCCAGAGACGTGCCGAACGCTGGCTTCTCCATCCAGGAGTCTAGCAGAAACAGTGCAGTTCTTTATAGGGTTATTACACAGTCGGTGGTGAATATGTTACAATGCGGGGTCTCGCGTGGTGCCTCCTTTCATGCAACTACATTGATATCCCAGTGATACTTTTACTGTGTGAAGTCTTTATCATGCACATGGATACATTTCATTGAGCCAAGTCAAGTCTTTTATCCCCAACACCATTTACAGAATTTCTCATTGTCAAACTGCAAGAGGCTGGTTACTTTAGGACATCTAAACACTCTACAGAAACACAATGTGAGACAAACCGATGCAAACATATTTCACGTATTGTTGCTTTCTGAAGTATGAATTGACTTAGAGTCTGTTGAGCTGCCTTGTTTATGATTTTCTTTATTTGCACTGTTGAGCTGCCTTGTTTATGATTTTCTTTATTTGCACTGTCAAACCTGGACAAGTGCAGCCGGTCTACATTTCTCAGAGCAGCTCGTCTGTTGTAAACTTCAACAACAACAACAACATTACTACTATGTCTGCTAGGACTATGTTAGGGTTCAGAGACAAATCCATGTAAATGTTACGTTTTAATGCTTTAAATTGAGCTGTGCACCTTGCTGCAATTTGATTGTTGGTATAGCAGCCTCCATAGCTGCCAGCGACCTCCTGTGGTAGTCCGCCTGGGCCTCTAACAACTGGTGCAAATACACAAACAAAATCACAGGTCATAGATACAAATGTTGGCATAGAGCAAAGAGGTAGAGCGTTCTATCTACATCACCATACAGTTATCGTGGTACAGATCACATTTGCATCACATTTCCATTTCAGTTTAAGGTCATTCAAATAGAAGTGCACCCACCAAGACAAAGTAGCGTGCATAGTCTCCCTCTTTGGATGCAAAGTTGTACAAGTCTGCAGAGAGCTGGTCCTGTAGGATGGAAAATACATATATACATATTTTCATGCATCGCAATTATTATGGCAACCTTAAACATTCTGCTCTACTCATCACTCAAACTTCTCATTAAGAGCAGATGAACTCCAGATGACAAAGCAGCGACCTTCACATCTGTGGCCCTAATAATGTGCACAGTCTGTTGGGTCCTGTTACAAGGCTTCTTTTGTTCAGTCAGTTCATAAGACATGAGCCTCACTTGATGAAGAGGCCCTAACTGCAATGTAGAGCCATCAGATCAAATATGCTATGTACAGTGCAGCATGTATGAACCACAGGCGAAGAAGCCTTGGGCTGCTGTGTGACGACATGAATCCTTTCCCAGAGTAACAAAGCAAGATCTACCTTGCATATTTCCACTTTGTTGAGAGCCTCGTCCATCTCGTCTTTGAGGGAATCGGCCTTTGCTGCCATAGCGTGGTTGTTGGACTTTGCTGCCTGGTAGTACCTGTAGGGCAAGACATTATTTAGACAGATGTTATACAGCAAGCGTCGGATTTGAATATTTCCATTATTCTACGATTAGACATCAAGGTTAACATTCAGAAATAGTGGGACTAAATAAAGATTAGAAACCACAGCACCTCGTCTTGGCCGAGTCATAGTCCAGAACCAGCTTGGCGAGTTGTTTTCTCTGTTTTTGAATATTGGGAATCTCAATCTGTGAGAGAAACGGGGAGGTCAGCATGCCGTCTGCACACGCACTTCACAGTCAACACTGGAGCAAACATTTTCCCATGAGAACATTTAGTCAATATCGCTCATGCAGTAGTTCTAGTAGTAGTTTAACACACAAAAAAATGCCATGTTGAATTTGGCACATTGAATGAGTTTAAAACACACACACTGTTTACCGATACGCTGTACGGAGTGTTTTAGTCAATAGTAAGTCCCATGTGATGCCTGGAGCCTGAAGAGAGCTGCAGGGTTTTTACCTCAGCCAGCTGGTTGAGGGGCTCCAGGACGTCTCGCTCAATCTGGACTTCATGCTGCATCAGTTCAGCCGCTAACCTGCTCTCAGCCTCCCCACACACGTCCATCATCTTGCTGTTCTCACACACACACACACACAAACACAGACACAAACACACGTAAGGGCTGTCATCACTTCTTTTCTCACAGGGAGAAAATCACACTGCTTGTTGGACCCTTAACGGTTCTTCCCTTCAAATAATCACTTTTAATGTTTTTTTAGTTTTTTTGGATCGATGGAATTCATTTTTCCATTGTGTGCCAGCAGGAAGGCTGTACCAAGGCGATCTCATCTCCAGGTTTCATTAATACCCAAAAAGAAAACACATTCAGTTAGCTACAATCTCACTCTGTCTCTTTACGCCTCCTTACCAAAAAAGCCCAACCTGCTGCGATTGGTTGGCGAGACCTGAAACTGGTTTCAGCAGATGTGTTTTTTTATCTCACCCGATCAGACTTTCGTCTCCCAGCTGACTGCCTCCCTCCTGCATGGTCTGGGACAGCGTCGTCAGCGGCAACTTTTTCTGCAAGCAGACGGGCGGACAGAGTTTAGCCAACAGCCAAATTCCCCCGAAATAAGTTTAGGTATCAGGCATTTGCAATAGAGCTAAAAGCAAAAGAAGGGAGATAAAAAAAATGAGACCAAGTAACATGACCACTGACCGGATTTTTTTTTGTGTTGACTTGTGATATCCGTGACAGCGACGCGGGCTGGAGGCCAGCACTGAATATTTCTCTCATGAGTGTCTCTCATGTCAATGTGTTACATAAGACGGGAAACTATGTTTCCATAGCACAGGACAGCAGAGCCTTGCTAATACTGACAATATCGTCAAAGGGATTCAACTGTTGCTAATACAGAGATGCATTAGCAACAGTTGTGTAGCGCGTTGCCAAAGCGCTGAGATGAAAGGGAGGAGGTGATGCCCAAAAGTCTATAAAGTCTACAAAGCGCAGCTGTGTGATGAAGAACAGTCCGGAGACAGAGTGCTTCTTACATGTCTCTTCTCTGTGTCCGTGCCCAGCTGACCCTGCAGGCAGGACACCAGCTTCTTGTGAGTGTTGTGCGACATCAAACGCACCAACTCCAGTCGCCTCTCGATCTGCACAAGACATAAAGGGTTAAATAAAAATAAAAAAATGTTAAAAACTAAACAGGTACACGTCCATCTTCACACTTTCTGTCCTGCTGTTGTTTTTGAAAGACGACGGGGGACGCCGATGCCGTTTGTTACAAGAGGTTGCACCGCCTTCCAGACGGAGGCAAACTGGGCAGATAAGTGATGGGTTGATGGATTGTGATCTTCACTACAAATAACATTTGAGTCCACGCAGAGATATTATCAGGGATAACATTATCGGCCTCATCTACTGGCTTCGCTTCAGGGAAGTACGTTATGTGCTTGCTTTAACCCTTTATCGTGCTTCACAGCAGAACACGACTAATGTTTTTAAACCATTTGCCGGAGTTAGTTTCACATAATTGTCCACATTGAACACCCATCAAATAACACGAGTGGCCTAAATGTATGAAGTACATTCTGGAAAAACCATTGAGAATAAGATCCAATCCAGATATATAAGAATACAAATTAAGTTCCTTCATCACCATCCTGTTAATTGATTTGCAACATTGCGTAGAGGGGCAAATTATAAAATGAGATATTACTGCTCCAAATTAACCCCAAATACAAAAAGAAAATTATGTTTTCAGGTTTTGGGGCATACAACTCTAATTAGAGTGTCCCTGGATGTACCACATGTGAGAGTTTTCAGTTCCTGCCTGCAGCTTAAATACCATTGTGATAATCACTCAACTGCTATCTTAGTCCCAGTTTCAAGCAACTGCTGGTTGAATTCCATTCGTTGCTGAAATGAACTGAAGCCAGTGGCCGAATGGAAGTGTATAAAAAGGTAGTGTACCAAAGCATGCGAGACGCTTGTGTCTCCAAGTATCCACTTCCTGTTTCAACATCCAGCTGCGTCGCTACATCTGAGGCCCTCATTTGCTGTCTGAACCCCATCTAGCTCCCCCTCTTTTTCCTTTATCCTCGTTAACTTGCTGTTCTTCACGGCATACAGGTCTTTTCCTCTCACACCCAAAACTTTTCCTTCGACTTCCCTCTTTTTACTCTCTCCTCCCTCTTTCCTGCAGCTGGACTTGGCTTCCTTGGCCTGATCCTATTGATTCGCTCATCGTTCAGCTGATCCCTGGCTCTGATTAATCGATGGATGTCTAACTCTAATCTGGATCCAGACGTCTCGAAGCAAAGAGGGGAAGAAAGAGGCCAGACTGGATACGATCGCGTCGGCTCTGCCCAGTTTTCCACAAATGCACCCGGAGACCCTCGGGAGAAACGCCCTTAACGAACAGACGTCAAAAGTTGGACAGACTATACTAATAAAATCAGGAAAGTCCCTGATCATATTCACAGACAAGCGCACACACACACACACTCGTCTTCAATCATACTACGTCATCTGCTCTGTCCCATTTCTGTAGAACTGCCAGATCGTGTTGCTTGCACACACACACACACACACACACACACACACACACACACACACACACACACACACACACACACACACACACACACACACACACACACACACACACACACACACACACACACACACACACACACACACACACACACACACACACACACACACACACACACACACACACACACACACACCTCCAGTCATGCAGCGTGCCAAAGGTTTACAAGACTGTTAATATCCTCTCTTTTTTTTCCCATACAGCAATGACAACAGCGGACAGAGTGAGCATGCGACCTCTGACCTACAAGAGCATAAAAATGTGTAATGTTTAGTGAGTCACAGAGGAACCGGGGGGGGTTACGGTTTCGTTTCGTGGTTTGGAGCTGCTTTCGGGGGTGTGGGTAGCTGCGGAGCCGGTGGGCTGGCTGACCTCGTTGGCAGCGTGGCTAACGGCAGAAACAGGATCTCGGAATAGTCGTGCTGGCCTTCAGGGAGGGGTTCGACTTTTTGGGAAACACGCTCATTTTCTTCGGAGTGTAGTTGGAAGAGAAGGTCAATACAACGGCCGTGCGTGTCCGTCGGATGGGAGGCTACTGCTTCACGTCGGCTTATCTCAGCTTTAAAAGATGATCGACATGCTCATTATATCTCATTTGTGTTTTTAAACAGAAAATGTAAAAAACACTATTTGCCATGAATAAATAGTGCAGAACATTAACACTGTAAAACCTTTCAAAGTTACTCTCCTTTTTTTGTGCTGATCCGATGGTCATTTGGGTTTATGCAGAGTCTGCCTTGGAGTCGTTACGGCTGAAGACATCCAAGCTACTTCCACAGTGGCGACTGCTCGGCGGTCACATTCCTCGCAGAGAGCTGCAGCTACAGGAATGTCCAACGCAGCACAAAGCTCCTGTCGTTCACAACGAGGGCCGGAGAGGAGGCATTCTCTGGAGGGGTTGGGTCACTTTGTTCTTCACGCTTTTGGGACAATGGTGCAACATAGAGTCGTCTCTATAAAGCCGCCTTGATTGCAGCAAAACGACATGTGCATATGTGGTTTTGGATAAAGTATTAATTCCCTTTTCTCGCTACCAAGCTTTTGCATCGTTTGTTGCTGCGCATGCAAAACCACACAAGGTGCATAGTTCACTGCTGCGTGTAGTAACACTTTGACTTTGATGACCGAATGAAACACTTGAGACTCAACATTCACTTTTCATTGCAGAAAAGCTCCTTACTAGCAAACTGCTGCTTCTTCTTCAGCCACTCCCATTTCTTCAAAACTATTTTCCTCGCCGTGATCTCACATGCCAGAGCACTCCCATCCCCCAACACACACACACACACACACACACACACACACACACACACACGCACGCACACCAGGATTTCCAGAACCTAGCCAGGGTTTGCCCTGAGTGGAAAACCATGAGGCACTTTTCCTACGTAGCAAAACCCCTGAGCCAACGCGGTGGAAGTGAATCAAAGTCTCCCCAGTAGGATTTTAATACTGCTACGAGATTTGGCACCAGCAGGCAGGCTCAGGCATGATGGCTTTAGCATGTGAGGAGAACTTCGTCCAAGTCTTACTCCTGCATCTCGTCCTTCCAGAAAACAACTGTAGTTACGCGGGTTTGGGGGTGAACAGCACATGACAGGCTTCTCGGGTGTCAATGGCTCAATGACACTCCCATTCACGTGAAAGCAGGAGACGCAGAGTGTGCAACAACACAAAGTTTCCCTTTCAGGAATTTCAATGATGACGTATTTTTACACGCACGTCCTTATTGGTTGAAAAGTTAAGTAAAGATTGCGAAACTTAGGTTCGTGGGAGATTATTTTCATTATCCCTTAATCTGCTTCTTCATCAATAATTTTTTCCCACTTAAAATATGTCAGGAAAGGGCTAAACATTACATGTTGGTCAATTCAATTGTCTTGCAAAATGACAAACTATTAAATTACCGTTTAACTATTAAATTAAGTTAGTTGCTAACTTAATATTCTCTAGGTTAATCAATCAAAGAATCCATATGAGAAAGTCTTCAGGCTTCTTTTTGAGATAAATATGCTGAATATTGCTGTTCTATTGACCGTAAAACGGACTTATGTGAAACATATGAACGCAAAGACATGCGTCTCCACAGCAACCCGCTAACGAGAATTACTAAGGTCCATCCATCCACCACAGCAGCAACGCTGTGCTTGTAACCCTTTTAAATACCAGATGTAGTAAGTTCAATATATAGATTCATCTCATAGAGGAAAATGTCATATTCACCTGAAGGAGGTCATCACTCAGCACCTCAGTTTTCTCAGCCCTGTTGAGGGAAACACACAATTTGAAGCAAAGGTCAAACACAGCAAATACAGAATATACAGAGACATACAGAGATAAGAGTAATCAATACTAAACAATATAATGCAATGTTGAGGATTTTAGTCAAGGGCCACACACAACGACTTCGAATTAAATTCATTTTATTTTGTATAGCCCAAAATTACAAGTTTGCCTCAGAGGGCTTTACAGTCTGTACACATGCAACATCCTCTGTCCCGAAATCCTCACATTGGCACAGGAATGAAATGCGGCAAGTATGTATGCAGAGTTTGGACATGTCGCTTTGTGCTTTTCAACTAAAACATTTGTCACTTGTCGCAGTTTGAACAGCGAGGAAGTGACAGGACCATCAATTTAAAGAAAAACTGTTTTTCCAGACCAACCTGTCTGCGCCTGGAGCAGTTAAAGCGCACTAAAATGTCACGTGATTGTGAAGCATGTGGGAGCACACACACACACACACACACACGCACACACGCGCCTGAGGCAAGTTTCCACGACAGACTTGGTGAATTCCTGCAAACAAACACTTCCTCTTGTGTCATCTTCACCTTGCTTGTTATGGCAACAGGGGAAGGCGGAGGGGTGGGGGGGGGGGGGTTGCCAAGTGGCTTGTTGATGTCTGAGACACACTGAACATTGTAGCGGAAAGCAGGACGGCGACACCACTCCATTAAAAAGCGTCTGGGAAAATGTGGAAATGGACGAATCAACCACGAAATAAGAAGCACAGCGACCGCTCCCACACACACACAACACCCCCCCCCCCCCCCCGAGGACCATTCCCGGCCCACACTATTGATTCAAATCTCACAGGAGTCAATTAACTCGCTGCCGCACTATTACCCAACACTGTCACAAGTCACGCCCTAAAGATAAAACCTGCTTCACTCAGCTGTGTCCAGCTTGTGCCAGGAGCAGAAATTCTGGTTCCTCATGAATCTACAGACGGTTGTTAAATGCATGTGGTCAAAGGTTGGATTTTCAGTACGCAGCATAAGTACTGGCAAGCCGAATGGAACGCAGATACTGTGTTGAGGCAAAAAGTATTTCACTCCGTCCATTTGGCTCATCTCTTATGGGGGGGGTTTTAAGAAAAAAAATGTTTCTCGCTGGTTAGGGGAATATCTTTGGTTTTGGATTGTCGGTGGAACTAAACAAGACTTTACCGTTGTCACAGCCCTTGGATCTTTTCATTCTTAGCGTCATCAAATAATCAATAAAGAAATCCAACCAGAACAGTAGGTTGCACACATTTATTTTTAGTCAATTTTAGACCATTTAAAAAAAAAAAAAAACATTTTTCATTGTTTTCCTTAGGCTTCTCGTTCAACTATGTGCCGCTTTAGATCGCTTTCAACATTGAATCAGCATTGATTTAAGGAGTTCAGCTCGACTGTCCGCCAGCTATTGTTCTAACAAAAGACTCCCTCGATGCTGCAGCCCAGAGCCTCAAAGAGAACCACACAGAAAGAGAAAAAGCAATTGTGTTACTTGTTCATCACGTGTCATCTGATTTCTATTAAGTGCCACAGAGGTACGCAAGGATCCCTCAACGTTGCATTGCTCTTTGAACTTAAAACCACTAACCCATTAAACAACTACATGTGAATCAAACCGCTTCCTCTTTTATGAATAAAAGGCCCCTGCGGCTGTGCGAAGTCCCCGGTCCGATGGAAACGCTTACTCCACAGAAACCCGTCCGTCCCCGGCCCTTCCTGTGCCGAGCAGAGAGCCACAGCGGCACAGCAAAACAAACTCACCGCTTTGTGGTTTGATACCACACAAAAAAAGAAGAAAATAATCTGTTTCATTCCTATCTTCATAAACGCTTGTGTGTGTGTGTGTGTGTGTGTGTGTGTGTGTGTGTGTGTGTGTGTGTGTGTGTGTGTGGAAGGATGGTTCATGATGACGGACATAGGAGCGCTGGTCGTCATGGAGATGGGATCTTTATACTTTTTCTTTGAGAATGTGAACTCATCGCTTTGGTGAGCGATTGGGCCTTTTTCCTCAGCCTGAAGGTGTGTAACGTCCAATAGTACGCTTTTGTTTACTTCTGCTTTTTGGGACTTTATATAGAATGTAGTAGGGTGCTAGAAGACATCACTCAGGGTGCCGGAAGTTGTGAATTTCTATTTTTCTATTTGAAGAAAACATGTCGACATTCGACACCCTAATTTGACCTGAAACTATCCAGTCTAATTCACTGCATACTTTCTAATCTCAACCATTTTTTGATACGAGGCCACGACTTCCCCTCTGCTTTCATGCGGCATCAATGGCCTTCCTGGCATTCAGCAGTAATCCACAGTGGGAAAGTGTGTGTGTGTGTGTGTGTGTGTGCATGTGTAAGCCTGCAAGGGTTTCTGCTTCTCCGTCAAAGCTGTCACTCGGATCAGTTGAGTTCGACTACTTCTCCGACATAAGGGGGGGAGTGCAATCGGAAGACAGAGACGGGCCGGCGCTCATTGGAAAAGAGACGTTACGGGGTCATCGTCTCCGCGGCAGCAACTGATGGAGAGCGGGGCTGGAAACCCCCAGTGGGGCGGAGATGAAGTGGGAGGAGGGGATGGTAGAGATAGTGGGAGTGTATACACTAACTTCCAGTATCTTCACACATCAGGAAACATGTGTTTGTGTGCACACCCTAGCTTTTAAAAGCAAAACATCAGCCCCAAAAGAAGCTCTTTTATAATGTGTCAGCTTCTACTGAAGGGGGGGGGGGGGGGGGCAAAGTGGAGGCGCTGAGCTGTTCTAGTTCTCTCTATAAGTATGAAGAGATATGAAGAGGGACATGGAGTCCATTAAAACAAACGTCAAATAATGGCAATGATTCAACTTTTAAATGGATACATTTGTGTTTTAAAGACAAAAAAACTTTTATTTTTTATTTAATGGACCATCAACTAAAATAACGATAATGACGAGTTTTGTCAGCTGCTCGCATTGTTCTCACTATCAAAGTCCGATGTGGACACGTTTTGGTGAGTTTCCGGCAGGCACAGCTGTAAACTATCCAGGTACTCATCAGCCCAGCCCTTCCGACCATGACACGTGACCATAGAACGCAAACACCTGGGAATATTTACCCAAAATCACGAGAAATGTCCACAGCCTGGAGCCTGCCAGAACCCAAGTGTAGTTGCAACAATGTCCATCGTCGGAGGCGAACCGCACTCACCTTCCGACCGTCTGGTTGGCGAGCTGCCGCATCCGATTGAACTGTTTCTTCATGGCGTGTCCTTGCCGCGCGGCGCCTTGGGAAGTTTGGTAAAAGTTTGTCGTTCCTCCGCCGCTGATTCCAAATAAAAAAAAAAAAAAGAGTTGCGCTACGTCGCAGCCATGGGGGCGAAAAAGGCTGACCTCCCCCCAACCCCCTTCTTCTTCTTCTTCCTCCTCCTGCTCCTCCTCACTTTTAACGCACTAACAACCGGACGGGTCGAGCACCTAAACGCGGTGACATCGGTTGAAATAGCCGCATACGAGCTGCTGGATCCCCATCGCCCACGACCCGTGGACTTCCTATTCAGCCGACTGGTTTGCGTGCAACTAGCGCGTTGAAGGAGGAAGTGTCTTCTACTTCCCTACTGTACGCCGCGCGGCCCATGTGACATGTGATACCTTTGCAAAGGGGGGTTAAGTATACATGACTGGCAAAGTCACTGTCATTGAATTGGTTGACATTAAAATGTAGCTTTTAACCCGGTAGATTATAGAAAATAGTGTTTCAAATAAATAAAATCAAATAAATCCCTCAACTAAATGGGAGAAAACTGGTGACACGCGGCGCCCGGAAATGTCGCAACACCACACGTGCAAAAAGCTGTCAACGGTTGCAAAAATATATAAAATAAACAGCCGTGCGTGTGATTGCATTAATTCCACTGACCCGGGGTCAGCCCGTGTCACGTCTGGGGGGGGGGGCAGCGTGTTTCTCCGCATTGATTTGGGGTGATCGGTCCTGCCATTAAACGCTGGAACGGCGCTCTGCTGCCACCGTCTGGATCCTGTGAAAGAGTTAAAGATATTTCGGCTCCTTATTGGCTTTTTCACACAAAGGGCACACCTCTGCCTTATCTGCCCTATATAGCCTGTATTATGAGGGTCAATGTTGTATACATGGTAAAGTCCTTCCTATTCGAGAAGCAGCAATGCAATGTGACCAATGAACTGTTTGCCATCGGGCCAATAATGACTATATGATCCCAATAAATGGAATGAAATATGTGGGATCTGTTCATTCCTCTGTGCAAGTCTTTACTTTACTGAGGGTACTTTAACCCAGGGTTGTCTTAGTTAAAGAACAACTAAGGGTGAGGTTTAAAAAGCTCATAATAATGTACTAACGACAGCTGGGTCCCTGTTTTCCTCAATAACTATTCCTTATTTTGACTATTAAACTATTTTGTCTTGAGTCTTGTCGCTGAAACCAGATTTTATTTATTTAGAATACAGGTCTTTTTTTCAATAGTATGAGTTTATTCAACATTTCACACTATATTCAAACTTAAATGAATCAATTCTTTCCCACTAAACCTGCTGACAAATGTTCACACAAAAGGTATCAAACATGCATTATTTCATTTGCAGTTAAATATTTAAAATTTATTCCAACAGTTTAACATAATAAGGAAATTTTGTTCAAAAAATGTAGTATATCAATGAATATATAATCATATGTACATATATAACAATATTCAGAATATGAATAACTATTACCATATCCTAACTATTATAAATATCCAATATACATTTCATAATATAAATATTATTTTAAAGGATGAATACATTACAATATTTATATTCAATTCAATTCATTTTATTTTGTATAGCCCAAAATCGCAAATTACAAATTTGCCTCAGAGGGCTTATATATTATATATTTATATAAAATCTATTAGAACAAACACATATTGACTATTTTTAATATAAATTAATTTGATTAAATGCTTACACAATGCTAAGAAAGCATCAAATTACAGTTTATTTTTGTGTTTTACAAGATGACTGTGTACTTGCAGAGTCTGTTTGAAGCCTCTCTACAGTCACTTCCCCCGACCCTCTTTTGGAAAAGATTAATTGGCAAGTGGAATTTCCTGTATCATCAAATTATACTAACTTCATTTAACTTTCATTGTCGCTAAATGCATCAAATATCTTTTGCAAGTGCACTTTTAACAAAAGGGCATGTGATGAACACGCCATGCTGGATTAATAAGAAAACGAGTCAGTGAGTACATAACAAGTCGGCGAAGCACCTCCGCCAACACTAACCTTAGGCACCAAGGTCTGTGTGATTAGCCGAGTAGATATCTCTGTGTGCACACCTCGGGTCAGCACACTCAGTGCTACATCCTCAGCTCTCACACCCGGACCTCACCGAGGACTCGTGGCTGACGAGAAGATGGAGACAGGAGAAGTCGGAGCGTCTCTCGTGATTTCAGAGCCCAAGCCGTCTCCACTGAGGCCTCCAAACATGTTTGAGAGGCTGTTTCAGCCCTGTCTGGGCGAGCTGGTGGGAACTACTTTCTTCGTGTTTGTCGGGTGTGTGTCGGTCATAGAGAATGTGGAGTCCGCAGGGAGGCTTCAGCCGGCCCTGGTGCACGGTCTGGCCGTCGCCGTTATGGTGGCCTGCATGGCCGAGATCAGGTGAGAAGCATTGAGTTTGCCGTGCACCCTGGACAAGTATTGTTTTATTTTAGTGATGATATAATTCCTTCCTGTGTGTTGAATGGAAAACTAATCCCATTTTGATCAGAAACAGGATTTCCAAACAATCCATATATGATCACTCTGAGTCCAAATATCCTTATCTGACAACAACAAAAAGCTTTTTTTCTTCCAAAGAATTTTTGCCATTATTATAGGAAATATTCAGTGAATGAATGAATCAGACTTGTATATCCATGCATTTAATAATTCCATCTGTGTTAAACTATTCCATCCTCTGTAAACTGCCCAAAATTAATCTGTAACAGTAACAAAGCTGCTAAAAACTCATTCTTTTTTGGGGTCCTTTGTGTCTGCAGTGGTTCCCATTTCAACCCCCCGTTCACCATAGGCATCTATCTATGTGGGGGCATGGAGATGCACATGGTGGCCCCGTACATTGTGAGTCAGCTGGTCGGAGGGGTGCTCGGAGCTGCCATGGCGAAGGTGAACCCGTCTCATTTCTGTGTCTCCATGACGTCCACCTCAGACTCTCTTCCACGCGCACGAACTAGACTCGAGTCACCGCCTCTGCCCCGCAGGCGATGACCTCGAGTGAGAACTTCGCCAAAGCCCACGGGGCCGCGTTTGCTCTGCTGCAGCCCGACGGCAAGATAGGGCGAGCCGTGTTTGGAGAGGTCGCCATGACCTGCCTGGTCACCATGGTGGTGCTGCTGGGGGCCGTCAACGCCAAGACCAGGAGTCCCCTGGTGCCGTTTATGGTGGGGTGCACTGTGGTTATCAACGTCCTGGCAGGGTGAGTAGAGAATAGTGAGGAAAAGGACTTGTAGCTAACGATTAAGTGAAATTGGTGGGTGAAAGTGGAAGAGTTTGAGGGACGTCTTGCAGTAGAATTCGTAATGACTTAACCTCTTGTTGGGACGCATCCATGGTATTTTATTTTTTATTTTATATTGACACTAGCATTGTTTACTCATCTGAATATCTCATATCTGTTTGTTTTGTCAGCGGAGATGTATCTGGCACCTGCCTGAACCCAGCCAGAGCCTTCGGTCCGGCCATAGTGAGCAACTACTGGGTTTATCACTGGGTCTACTGGGTGGGACCCATCACTGGAGGGCTAATAGCTGCTGCACTGGTTCGGTAGGTGCAACCCGACATTTACACATTATACCCCTGAAAAGATGCCGATGTTACTGTATTTGGTTTAAGGTGTCATTTCTGAACGCTCAACAAAACCTTTGTTTTATTTTGCAGACTCCTCCTTGGGGACAGGAAGATGCGACTCATTCTGAAATAACATCTTGTGCCTGAACTTACAGTACAAATCCTTCTGGACTCAGATCTCTGTGCATGATTACGTCTTCTTTGAAGTTAGGTATCAATACATGAATATCAAATTCATTGCCAAAACATATATGAGTCATGTGGTCAGCTAGTAAAGGAAAAACATTTCACGATTTTAAAGAAATACTCGATAACGAGCCTCCTAAACACTTACAAGGATGCTTTTCATGGCATGATATGCCTTTGGTTCCATCCCGGTGTGTCCTGGGGACTTTTGTGTGTTCTCCCAGTGTAAGTGCGAGTTTTCTACAGCATCTTTAGGCTTCCTCCCATCGTCCAAAGACATGCAGCTTCATTTATTCTATAAACTGTATTCCTACATACAATATTATGACTTCTTTTTGTTTGATTTTTGTTTGAATTTCTATAAGAATTCTATACAATCCCTTTTTTGGGGGTCTACCATACCAAAAACAATACTTTTTAGTTACTTTTTTCAACATGCTTAATTAACAGGAACAATAAGTCACTTTCTTCACCAGGTGCCCGAGTGAAGACTTTTCTATGTGGAGATGTATAGAAACCCTCCAACAGAACTAAAAAGAAAATACACAAAAAAAAAGCTTGAGCTGAAATTCAATCACTTCAAACTTTCAACCAATAATGCTCATCCACGTTGAAAGGAGACCAAATGGTAACCCCTTTGAGCCAAACGACAACTCTGCTCCAGCTTTGTTTGCCGGCCACTCGGCCCCTGCTCTCTATAGCCAGGGCAGTGAATGCCTCTTCGGCACTTGAGAGTATCATGCTGTTCCCATATTATGCCCCTGGGCCTCCCCGCAGCAGTGGCCCACATGGGAAAGCGGGCCAGGCGGTGGGATAAACCAATTACGCCCCCCCCCCACCCCCCAAGTCTGGGTGGACTCCTGCCGCTGCAGTGCGCGGCAGCTCCGGGCCCCGGGCCCTCCTGGGCTGGGTCCCCATGAGAGCCGGATGGAATTCCCAGCTATATTTTACTTGGAAATTTGACATGGTGGCCCCCTGGGACAATAATGAAGGAGGAGCTCTCAAACTGGGCAGGATGGAAAAAAAGTTTGGGCGACATTTATCAAACAAACCAATCTTTAACGCTGTCTTTTATATGTACGGTGGATACTTCTGTGTAAACAGCAGAAACGTTTCTCATATTATGTTTCATTCTCGTTCTGAATATTTGCGACTACCAAAGATCTGCTTAATACAGCCATGAAATGCCTCGTGAGATGTCTATATACATGGAGAGACGATAGACGCATCGAAAGAGGAGTATAAAAAAGAAAAACAAGAATTGGAGCAGAAAAAGACAAACTTAGACGTATCCCTGGTCCTCTTGCTTCTTGGATTCACGATCCCTGATGGTTTCTTGATGACAGCAGCTGTGACAATGGTCATTATGTCTGCCGGGGGCCTTGTCACTGCAGGGCCATTGTGTGGTCCCCATTCACCACACAGTCATTTACACTTTCATTGGCAGCTATTTAGTCCTCATAAAAAGTTCAACACACCAATTTGTGAGCCCTGCTCAGCCAAGGAGAAGTGTGGAATAGGCAAAGAAAGCAGTTTCTTTTAAAGTCAATTAATTGTTCTCTTGCACTGGGAGGGGCCGAGGGGGAGGATCCCCGGGCTTTGGGGCCTCACATCTGTCCATTGGTCTTCCCCGCCGTGGAGGGGCCAAACAACTCAAAAGAAGAGAAAACTCCAATTCAGTCTGCTCTGGGCTTTTTTTGGATTCGATTTTATGCCAGTTTTATCCTATTATCATAAGTATCTGATTACAGGGGAAAAGATGGGACACAGAAGGAAAAAGGGGCCAAATTAAGCTCATTTGACCCCCTTTTTCTTAGGGATCCTTAAATCACATTCTCTTAAAAAAGGGGGGGGGGGGGAAATGATGCATCCTACGATGGGAAAAGAGGGACTTAGTAATTTAAGCCTTTACTCGTTCCCTTAAGGGGCCTGAGCATTCTTGTGAACCGGAGGGCCTCATGAAATTTAGATTTTTATGCACTGTTCATGAGCTCTGTTCAACTCCAACACAATCAGGAAGAAAATGTATCAGGTTATCTGTGAAAAATATATTGATTAGATATTATCCACAGGAGATGTATATATGGTTTACGCTTAAGATGAGTATAGGTTGATAAAAATGGGAAGATCTCTTTTTTGATGATCACTAATTCTTGCATAACTAAAATATGTTTTTGATATATTGTCTTACTGACAAAAACTTGCAAAACTATTTCATTATTAGGTCAGGTCAATGATAAGCCAGGATAAACCTTTACAAAAATCCTGAATTAATAAAAGATTGCATAGTCTAAAGTGTTTGTACTGTAAAGTCAACATGGAAACTGAGCAGATGTAAGAAGTATTCGTTTCCTACCTGGATGTTGCAAACCCTCCTTTCAATAAATAAAAAACAAATGTCTATCAATAATATAGTTCCAACTTTATTTTAAATTAACAACACAATATTTCTGAATTAGATGCAAAAAATAAAAACATTTGCCCGGTACGAATAAATAGACAAAACAAAGAGCATTTGAAACTTAAGTACAGATGAATCAGACTAAAAATAACTTCACAATCACATACAAGCACAAGATATATTCCCTCTTTCTTCCCATCTCGGTTCAGGGGGCAAATTGTCACACAGAGCCAGCAAAGTGAACAACGGTTGATGTGGGGAGCAGCACAAAGAGAGAGAGCAGCAAGCCAACCCCTTCTCCCCCTGCCAGGAATAAGGGCAATGTTGGGGGGAGAAGGGGGGGGGGGGGGGGGACAAAGGCCTGCCCTCCCAGGGCCTCAGTGCATGAGGCCCTGCTGTTTGCACTTGCTCTGCTCCTCTAAATGGGTATTTTACTTTTACCAGCGAATCAAATGAATCCGTCCACGCTGGAGATTCCCACATGCCACCTTTCCGGGGATATGACAATATTTCACGGGTCCCCCCCCCCCCCCCCCCCCCCGTTAGAGCTTGAACTAACCACACTTCCTCAGTCCAAAGGGAAGTCACAGGAATTCTGACGCGCTGCCCAGGCAGTCTGGTAGACGGACAGGAAGTCTTTGTACCGCGGGGCACACCCTAACCAAGCTTCCCCGAAGTGTTCTGACCCCGTGAAGAGAAACTCTCCGTCGCCGGGCCTCACGTGGCACCGCATGAGTGTGTGGATGTGTCCACGCCAAGACACGGGGGAAGGAGGAGAGCCGGAGGCGGAGGCTCGCTGCTCGAACACTCCGCTGCGCTGCCAGTAGACCCTCTCGGCCGACACCTCCACCAGCGACGTGCCACGTTGGGAGCTGTGGGAAACATTGTGGATGAAACCTCGGACCACTGAAACCAAAAAGGGAAGGAACGTGTCAGGGCGTGTTTTAAAAAGAAATGAAATGGAGAAATCAGAGAAACGAGTGGGATTTCAATGTAGAGGGTTGAGAGGCTGCGAGTTGGGCCTTTGTCTTATAAAGTCATATTAAAACAACATAGTAAAAATGGTCATGGTAAAGAAAGTACTGCATTGACCAATTGGGAGTATTTTCTTTGACCAAATCTCATTCATATTCAGAACTTTTAGCATTTTATTTTACTCTGGCTAATCAACCTAAACCATTACATTTTGTTATAGCTCCCGTATATCTCAGTAGGTGGAACGATGTTATATCATTGTGTTCAAGTAACAGATTATTATATGTACCCACCAAAGTCACTGTTGCAGATGGCCATGAGGAGCTGTGTGTTATTGCAAGGTTGGCATGAAGCTGTGAATAAAGAAAACCAGCAAAGAAATTGTCATTTAAAGAGGAAACTTTCAATCGCCCTCTCCACCACTTTGCATGACCCAACGCTCTAGGGCCTCCATCGACTGATGCGTCCTCCCTTGCACTCCACTGACTTCAAAAGGTCCAATGGAGGAATGTGGCTCATACAGTATGTATAAACGTTAAAGTGCTCTCTGCCCGATGCGCCGCCTCCACAAACCCTCACTAGTCTTGACCCCTCATGGAATGACTCTTTGCCAATGCAGGAGACAAACACCTCTGGCAGGCCTGCGTTCCAGAGAAGATGAACCAGCTGCATGAATGACATCACGCAGCGGGGACATGGGCCTCCCACATGGATAAATGCTAATAAACAGAACGGAACACAATGAAAAGGCATTTGTGGAATCTGCAAAGTATTTGCGGTCTGAATTCAGTCCACCGGCCCGGTGCCCCTCGGCACTGCTCTGTCCCCCCCCCATGGAAACCAGACAGCCAGACAAAACACACAACTGACCAGCAGCTGCGTGACCCGGTCGGCATGATTGGGACCATAATCAAATAACAACAATTTCTCATTGGGATTTGTACTGGTCGGTTCCAGATGTGTCACGACAGTTGACAATTGTGTTCACATATTTGTTATAATAATTAAAGAATTACACAATTAAGGCAATACTATTTTTGGCAAGGTTGTAAAAATGTTTTTTTAAACATTTTTTAAATGCTTAGTAGATTTGATTGAAATCGATTTTGGTCATGATCTTCATCGGCCCTTCTCCAAAAGGGGTTGTGCAGTGTCATCAGAGACAACCAACCTAAAGTGTCCCTGATCAATGACTTGTAACTCATATATTAAGGATATATTCTGTTTTAATAATGCCATTTATGAACTTTTGTTAACTAATGTACTAATATGAATTAATATTTCTTTAGAACATCTTTAGTTCTTCGGGCAGCAAAATGAAAGAGGGTCCACTAACCCTGAAGCCAGGTGTGGCCGTGGTTGGCCGCTGCGCTCCTGTTGCTCAACAGCTCATATCTGAAGCCCATCGTACGTCTGCTCCACGATCCATCGCTCTGCGGGCTGGACTGGAGGTAGATGGCGGGCCTCTGCGCGCCATCCGCCCGGAAACACAAGACCTGCTGCTCGGGCAACCCTCGCTCCGTCACCAGCGGCTCGAGCTGCCCGGCGCGTTCCACGAACACGCTGGCCCCACGGAGAGAGGGAGACGGCTTGATGCAGACGGTGGTGCGTCCGGCGGTGGAGAGGTTGGGCTCCAGGACCACTCTGAGAGCCTGGCCCGGGTATATCCAGCGCACCGAGCCCTCTGTGCAGCGCAGCTGCACCTGGAGGACAATCCTGGAGTCCACCCCAGCTGCAAAACCGCTGGATTGGCGGGAAGATAAAAAACGGGGGTTTAATGATTCAACGAAGCGAAATGAAAATGACTGCCATGTATTGGATGCATTGCAACTAATGGCCTTATCCATTCATAATAAATATTATCATGATATCTAGATTATAAGCCACTTTTGAGAACATACGGCAGACTATCCCTCTATTTGAGTGTAATTCAATAAAACATTATCATTTGTCTCGTACTATTTAATCAGCATCATGCAGTTGTATCATTTAAATTAAATCCAATTGTTTTGAATCATCATATGCAACGGTAAAAGGTTGACCCGATTGCTTTCAGCTATCAGAATGCAACAAAACCTTAGTTGCAGTAAAAAACAGAGCGTCCCTACCTTCCAGTCCAGTTGCACAGATCAGCAGCACAGCTCCGTAACTGAAGACCCGCGAAGCACATCAAAAGGATCCCACTAGGCAACATCTCACCCACGCAGATGTAGATGCAGACAGAAGTGGACGGTATAGAGCACGGCCGGAGAGTTTGTCCGTGAGTCATCGAGAGTGCACGCGGTCTGGTGCTACGCCCCCTCCCCCCCCCCCCCCCCCCCCCCGCCCCCGCCTCCGCTCTGTCCTCACTGAGAACTCCTCAGTGTGAGAGAGAATCAATTTGAAGGCCTTTAGATCTGTTGACACCAGTGTTCACAATAGTTGCTCTACTTCTGAGAGCCGGTCGGTGCTTTATTAGTTTTAATGTATAAACAAGTTAAAGGCTGCTCTATCATTTTAGACATTTATTTGCCGAAGTGGCAAAACTGTAGTAGTTGAAATATATATCACACTGAGGTTAATTTCACCAACTTTCATCCCAAACCACGAGTCACACTTCACGCGAAAGACCGTATAGTTCATTGGTTCATCTCATTTCTATGACTACTGTCATAGGCCACAAAGACTAAATGAGTCCGTGGACCTGTGCTGGAGCTTCATCTAGTGGCGGGATAGTGCAGCGCCACAGAGCCCCCGCGCATCTGGAGGACAAAGATCTCCACCGTCTGTAACTCAACAACCACCGTAGATGAGTACAAGTTTCGGCAATGATTGACCCACCACGGATGAGTACTTCGTTTTGACTTGCAGGGCCTTTTGTGCGGACAAATAGGCACCGTTTCAAGGTCGCGCTGGTGGCGACATCTTGTGGAGGTAGAGCCCGTGGCGCGTGACCACGCGGGCCGGCTCGCAGCTCGGAGGGCCACAGGCTCTCTCGAGGTTTGCTTCATGCATGTACAGGTCCCCGGGCGGATCTGCATCAGATCATGGGGTCCGATGTACTGCGTTACACTCACGTGGAGAATGTGACCAGATGTTGTCGCCGCTGTAGGAAAAAAAAGTGACATCTTGAAGCGTTTGGAATCACGACGCGTTTTGACAAAACATTTGAGATGAATGCAGAATTTGTGTAATAGTGTGTAGATACATTTCATGTCGGTAACGTTGTAGAATGTTTTCATTTTTAATTTGGCTTCTTAATAGATTTCGGAAAACTGCGCTTCAGAGCCATTTTCCATTAAACTTCAAAACCAAATTCATATTCTGGAATAAAGTTCAAATTTTAGATGACGATCGATAGGACAGAAACCAGGCGGACAGTTCTCACAGAAGAACCGGATGGTCCGATCGGGTCATGTGTCTCAGAGAGACAAAGCAACGTCAAATGAATGGGGGCTTTGTGCCCTGAGTACTGAATCCTGGAGCATTCACATTAGTGCAAAGGCCTGAAGGATCAAGGTGATGCGTTTTGCGTGCTGTCGGAAACCATCGTTATTGATTGATAACATCACGGTCTTAAACCTACACAGAAAACACATGGCAAAAAAAGTCACGTCACTCAAGGAGAGACGACGTCCCAATGAATGAAAACACTTCTAGTGATTCAGTCAATCAAATGGCGCCACAATGCCAATGAGTAATTCGATTCGAGTCCTCATCGAGCTGTCGAAACGAACTCCCTCACAGACTCGCCCCGCGGAGTCTTACTGTCTTCGACCGTACCGCACGACAGTGGTGATGATGAACATTATGGTGCTGATTGTGAATTATGTCTTTGTACATTTTAACTTGGTATCAAGCCGTGAGATCAGGCCCTCGTGATTTGAATGGAACTAGCGGGATCTGGGAGACAGTCACGTATGACAGAAAGGATTATTTAAAATTACTATTATTCAAAATTACAATAGAAATATTAATTAGGACATTGTAGTGTTTGTATGTGTTCGAATATGTTTGCCAAGTCGTTGTATATAGTATTTTGAACAAGCATAATCTTGCACGGCACGAATTATAAACAAACAAAATGTTCTCAAAAGAAATGTCATCACGCGTTTTAGATCAGGGGTTATGGGTCACTTTTTTCACAATTTAAACATTCCCAATATTTGAAAGTTAGAGATATATTTTTTACAGTGAGATGATTATTTAAAATATTAGATAAAATCAAGCTGCCTACAAATTTTAATCCCACGTCTGAGAACTCAGAACCTTGTTGGCCTTTTAGTTAAAAATCCAGACTAAAATGCGGCGAAACCCAAGCCGCGTCCCTTTTAAATCGCTTTTCATTAGTTAGATGCATTTTGGTGAAGTTCAAGAGTGGGATTATTCCACAAATTAAATGACAGAGTAAAACTGTATTTTTACAGACAGAGAAAAAGAGGATAGTCTTAACGAAATGAAGAAAAAAAACTAGACAGTGACTTTCATTTTTTATTTTCCCAGCGGCGTGTTAAATACTTTGTATTTGACAGTTACATAGGACCAAATATAGCAATACAGTAGGCGTTTTAGTTAGTAGCTTGTTAAACAAATATTTACGCATATATTATCTTCCTCCGACCTACATCCAAAGCACAGGGGTCTACTCATCTCTTCTCTCGGAAAAAGCCTTTCTCGGTGCTGCTCTCTCTGACGGTGACTGTCAAGAAGTTCATGGTGACATCTGTCACGGTCACTGTGTCCAGACTGGTGAAACCGGGGGTCCAGGTCGAGGCCGGGCCCGTGGACTCCTGCGTGGAGATGACAGCGGGTTGCTCCCGGGGAAGACAGAGATCCTTCAGCTGGTGTCTCTGGTGGTGTTCTGCGGAGCTGCCGGACCGAGGGACAGACCACCCGGACAAACAATTAGTCCTGTGCGCCGCCTCGTGATCCCTTTCTCGCACGTCTGGACCGAACGCGCAGCCGTAAAACGGACCCGCGTGGCTCCGCGCGCTGCTGTGTTTGGGCGTTATCGTGGTCTTCTCCTGAAACCTCCTGGTCAGCTGGACGAGGCTGTGATCCGACGTCTCTCCGTGATGGAGCAAGCGTCGGGACATGCTCGACCCACCCATGCGTGACCCCTGCTCCTCCGAAGGCCGCTCACGTTTCGTTTCCGGCTCTGCGGGGCCGCCCATGTCGTCTTCGTCGTAATGCAAATGCAGCTTCGGTTTGCGCCCTCTCTTTTTGGGGAACCGCGCGTCTCCTTGGAGCGTCAGAGGCGCTGGAGGAGTAGACCTGGGCCTTCTCTCTAGCTGCGGTGGATGGACGAGGACACTTTCCCCTCTGTTGACCGAGCTCGGTGGGAAGATTGTAGGGACTACCGCGCGTAAACCCTCCCGGGCCCTCGGTGTTATGACCGGCTCCGGGATGGGATAGGAAACCTGGATCCTTCTCGGAGCCTCTCGTCTGGAATCATACGCTTTTTCTTTGGCCCTGGCCTGAGGACAGAGGAAATACCGGAGAGGAAAACTCCTGAGTCTGGGGAAATTTAAAGTTTTAAGAGAAGCAGTTGCAGATCCGACTGGTTGCATTGAACGTCCCGACGGCCTCGTCCTCGTTCTGCTTTGCATTTTTTAAAGGAATTCCGGTCCGATACATTAAACGTTAAATAATACGTTGAGTGTTTAAAATTGCAAAAGCACCGTGCTCAAATGTAGCCACAGCAGTTTCAAAAAGAATAATTAAGATAGCTGTCCTATCTTAGAATTTACTCAATAATGATACCCCGAGGTATATGCGCATCAAAAGATTCACTCACCTTCAAGAGAAATGTCTCAGGCTTGGGACCCCTCTTCTTTGGCCCGAAAAGCTCCCTTTCTCGCTCCCTGGTGAATGCAAAGCATTTAACTGAAGCATTAAACATCAGGCATTTACACACTATAAATATATATTACAATTAAGTCTAGGTCATGTAAATTGCCAAGTAGGGCTTACGCCGATATGGCACAGGGGTTTCATTAGAATTTGTATTTGAATAAGTGAAGTCATTTTAAAACAATGTACTTGTTTGTTATATGGAAACAGACCCAACTCGCACCACTGACACATTCCACTTCCTTTATAAAAAGAAGACTTGAACGATTCAAATGCGCAGACCGAACGTGTGATTCAAACGGACATTATTGGGGGAGAGGCCTACTGCTGCTGCGCTGTCAACCCCCCCCCCCCACCCACCCTCACCTCTCCTCGAAGGCAGCGAAGAGTCGTGCATCCAGAATGTTTTCCTCCGGCTCCCACGTGCTGTACCTGTGTGTCCCAACGACAAGGAAGGACAGGTGTTTGTTACCGTTGCGCACACGCGGCGGAACGCTGCGCACTGAACTGCACGTATAGCGGACGGTGACACATGGTGAACCCAGCCATTGCTGAAGCCAGCGAAGGCAGAAAACAAACGCCCCCGGCGGCCCGACGCGCAGACACTGCGCCACCCGTCAACTGGGGCGCGCGGGGCCGCCGGGAAGAGGCTAGATCGCGCTGCAATAAATGCTACGATTCAAAAGGAAAGAAAAACATCCGCGAGCGGAGCAAACGGCGGTCTGAGAGGGTGCAGTTGTTCGAGCGGCCGGGATGGAGCGCTGTCCTTCACAGCTCTTCTCCCCCCCCCTCCTACCCGAGCTTCGATACTCACTTCTGAGACCAGCCCTTCCATTTCACGAGATATTCCCAGCGCCCCTGCAAAAAAAAAACAGATCCGTGTTAGATTCAGGTCAGGCTTTGCCTACCAGCGCCGTGCAAATAAACGGTTGCGTAATACGCGCGCGCAGCCTGTGGGTGAAAGAGAAGCAAATACCCGTCGGATTCTCCGTTTAATGATGGACTCGGCCGCGAAGACGCTCTCACCGACAGCCGACAGCTCCATGGTTCACCACGCACCTCGTTTATTTCCGTCTCTTTTATTATTTGAGCCGTCCCCGCGTCCTTCTTCTTCGAGGTTGTTTTAATTCCTCACATCCCATAATACGCAATCTGGAGAGGACGTCATCACGTCTTTTTTTTTTTCCTTTTTTTTCTTTCTGTTGCCAGGCACCGCAGTCGGAAGGACGGATCGCAGTGGAAGCACGTTGGCTCGGTTGTTGCTACGTGCTCCGGGTTCCTGAGTGAAGGGGGAGGAGCCCCGCTGCTCCGGCTGCTGTACTGGAATGTCTGGCACAGCGTAGAGAAAGCCAAATGCCAGGCTCCCGCAGCCAATCCACGGACCTTCTGCACCGGGGGGGGGGGGGTCCCAAACCAAAGGAACAAAAATGTGTTTATTTCAGAAAAAAAAAACTAGAGTTCATATAAGAGGGAGCGCAGAGGGACTGCGATGGTTCATCGACACATCTAAACCCGACGACATGAACACTGTATTTATTAGTCAATGTATGATAAAGCAGGATTAATCTAACAGTACGATTTAAATCCATTTTTTTATTTACAATAGAAAGTCCAGCATTAAAATGGGCTAGCCAGGAGCACATGTTATGATATCAGTTCCACTTAAGCTAAAACCTTCAGAGAAGCTTTGCATTTTGATCGAGATGATTGTTAAATTTAATTCGTTAACACAATCTGCTGAAAAACAGTTTTATTTAAGTCCAGATTTTCAGGGGCTGAATATTAATAAAATATTCCACATGCCACAATGGTATGTCATAATGTTTAATTGGACTAAGAGCGTTACGAATTTACGCATGATTTAGGGGGAGGAACCCCCTTAAAACAAAAGACAATCGGTTTCTAATTATCGTCCCAGGATATACATATATGTGTATACAGATATAATATAATGTAATATCACAAAGCACATCAGTATTTCTCACCATCATTATATGACTTTAAAAGACGAGCCAAATTACAGCAAATCAGCATCCAGGCAAAGTGTAACTTTCTGAACTAGACTCCGTCCAAAGGAGTTTGGGGGATTTACCTAAATATGAATTATGTCAGTAAATCAGATGAGAAAAAAACAAATCTTCAAAACATTGAGAGCCAAATCAATGGAACAATACTTTATACATTTACAGGTAGTAAACATATCTTAGAAAATATTTAATTCAACCTTGTTTGATAAGCTAAATTTCTTCGTGGGAGCCCGTTTTACTAAGATTGGATATTAATATTATTGGTAGTATTAATATAATTATTTTTGTATTATTTTGTTATTATTAATGGCATTGTTGCTGTAGTGTTTTCCTCTATTATGTTTGTGGTTACCTCCCAAATAAAACTCAACATTTTAATTTGATTAATAAACAAACTAGTTTTTTTTGTATAATTATTAGCAATAGTCGGGATTAATTTCCTCAAACACCAGCTTTCCAGCAATGTATTGACACACTAATACCGCCGTGATCGCAACATTTACTTATTAATCATCCTCATACATGGAAAGGGTAAGGGCATTTTTATTTAAATTTATTTAGGCCTAATGTGTATTTTCTACACTCATCAGCTATTGATTTTAGAGGAAAATAGTTAGTTAAAATTATAATTACTGAATTAATTGAATTTGGCCTGAATCTTACATTTTGCAAAAACCTTCAGCATGTCTTCATCTTCTAGTATTTCTACTTGCTAAAGCCTCCAGGTCATCCAAATTATCCGCGAACTCAACGGAAGGTCAAATTGCACGTTGCAAAATATTATAATTAATAAAGAAAATCCTCTACACACGGACACAATACTGCGCGGTTTTGATGGTCAGATTTTTACTTTGATTTTTTCCTCTTTGCCAGTTTTCCAATACAAACAACATTCCACCCGAGCAGAATAATGTATTCATTACACAAATAAAACAATTGGAAAAGTACCCGCATCCACTATCAGAGCCTTTTCGTTGAAAATAATATTAATTATTTGGTCATTTTGTATAAGACGTTGCCGCTTTCAACGTTGGATTCTTTTAAAAGAGGACATTTGAAAAGAAATATCCAGTTTTTTTGTATTATTTAGAAATGTTGCCCACAAAATGCATTGCTCGCTATATCCCGTCTTCACCTGCGCTCTTCATTAGCTATATGTATTAATCATGAAATACCCACTTTATATTTTCCTAAAATTGCGCACAATTGAGTCAACAGTCAGGCTTTTAAAAAATTGCAATTATTTGTGAGGTTAATTAGATGTGAGCTCTTTTACAGCAGGTGTGAGAAATGAATTCGCCACATAAAGCAGGCGGGTTTTGTCCGTCTTCATTGCAGGTTCCGTTTAACACGCATCATCTCCAGGCTTATGCATAGTTATACTTTAATATCTGTACACTTGTCCTGCTATCTGCTTAAATTCAGCCCCGCTGCGCAGCAGACAAAGGCGGGCGCGCCGCGGACAAAAGATGCGTTGTGGCTGCCGTAGAAATATGAACCACCATTTTGATAGTCACAGCCTGTGTAGACCGACATTTCCTGTCGGTACTCTTAATGGCTAGAGAGCCTCCACGGTTAGTGTTCGGAGAACAAGACGAGTGGCTGCGTTCAGAGAAACGGCCGCTGCTGCGGGTTCTCCATATTTGGCAGTGAGTCGAGGACGAGAGAGTCCGCGTGAGCCGCAATGGCGACGGAGCCGAACGCGAACAGACCGTGGCGGCGGCTCTGTGAGGACATTGAGGGGGGGGAACTGAGGCTTCGCTGTTCACTGTCAGACATTTGCAAGCCGAAGGTGGCTCACACGTTTAAAAAAAAAAAAGAAACTGCGAAGCCATATTGCAGCGCATACTTTGAATTAGGAAGTGCCAGTGCTGCCTGATCGACCCCGCCACACCAGCTCTCGCTTCCTGCACTGTGACCATTTGAGGTTACGTCTATTTGTTGGTGCGTTTCTGGATAACAAAAAATGATGGAAATTAAAGATCCTGGGCCTTTTCTTCTGTATTGTTTAATGCATCTGGACAAGAAAATACAGGAAGTCGACAGCGATTGCACAGTAGATAAAATATGTATATATTGTTTTAACATCTTTTTTAAAATTTAGATCTATTACATTTAGCGAGGAACAGGCCTTCTCCGGGTCACACAACGGGATTTAAATTATCCAAACGATCCCGCTGCTGATATGATCCAGTACTGTGCGGGGGATGAAACCGACACTATGAGCTACTGTTGGGTCCGATGATAAAGGGGGAATGTGAAACATCACACCTGGTCTATAAATATTACCCGTGCTCAACGATGTTTCAGTTCCCTGCAGACTGCATGGTTCAAATCCATGATAGAGAGAGAGAGAGAGAGATAGAAGGGACTGTTGTGTGTTCATGGGTTTGGAAATTCCGCTAAAATCAACTGATATGAGTTTCGAAACTGAGAAATGCGTCATGCGTGTCTTTGGTTGCCATGGTCCCCAATGGGCCTGCCTGTAACTGATTGTCCGTCACATTTTTGCTTTTTTTAGACCTCAGTAGGCCCCTCCGCCCAAATAACAACAGCCACGCGTTATTTATTAGTCAATAGACCTTTTTATTGTGATTTAAATGTGAACCAGAGACGGCAACGTTCAAACTTCAAGTAAAAGAACTAATGTCCCGATGGTGATTGTAATCTCGTTGACAATTAGCTTTTAGGTCAGAACTCGATTCAAATTGACAAGTTGAGTTCATTCTTGGGAACTGTAGCCGAGATAGAGATATGAATAAAAATAACACATCTGTTCGAGTTACGTGGTGTTTTGGACGCAATTGTAAGCCAGAAAACCAACTATAAACTTACAACAAAATAGGACCTGGAAAGTGCAGAGAGAATGAGTCATGGTGGAAATAACAGCTAAGCCTTTTGATTAGTGTGGAGTGGACATGTGTCACGTTTCTCCTCTTGTTCATGGAATTTTGTCACATTCTTAAAAAGGCAACTCCCATGACTTAACTAAAGAAGACAGGAAAAACACACACACACACATCCACACACACACAGGCCTTTTATCACCTAAAAACTCTTGACAGGCTTCAGATTCCAGTATAACGACAAACATTTCTCAGATCAGAGTCCTTTTTAGAGGGCCGTTATTGATCCTTTTTAAGTCAAGTCAGTTTTAATTTTAAATTATTCTCTTTTTTTCACTGCCTTGATTCGGACATTCATGGGCATATATGACAAAATGACCTCACAGGGGCCTACAATCTGCACAGCACCATCTGTTCTTTGACCCCTGCTTCGAAAAAAACAAAGCTAACGGGGACACAAAGGCAATGTGTGAAGAGAATTCACAACATAATACAGTTATAGTAACATGTGGACCATACTGACAAGACAAGACAGACAGAGAGGCCCACAGAAATGTCGTGCAAGGTCAGCCGAGATATGCAGCAAGTATCTTAAGCTTGTCTTTTGAGGGCTGATCTTACCCTTTGACAACAATGATCCGGAAATGCCAGCACCATCTTATTTTAATTTCATATAACTGATACTCCTAACACACACACACACATTCTCGTGGACGACCCATGCACTTATCAGCCGCACGACGGACAAATACAGTCCGCCGTGCCTCTTCTCGAAAGAATCTGGGAGTTACATAACATGTTGTTTACATTCCTGCTCGAGGCCACAGTAGGAAAATAATGCTTGGCTAAGGTTTTAATAAGACAAGTAGCCGGTGCAGTTATACAGAGGGCCCTTTGTGCAGGATCGTTTGTGATTATGCAACATGATCTGTTTTGCGATTCACGGTTCACAACCAAGTTAGTGTTTCTTGTTCCATTCCTTCGCTGCATCAGCAAAAATGGTTTGGAATAACTGCAGGGCAGGAACAGCGATTCATAAATCTTTCACTGAACACTAAAAAAAGGATAGACAAGCCCATAAAATAGGAACGCATAAACACATGTGGTTATTTCTCTCTCTTTATTGTGAAACATACCATCTAATAAGATGTGCCAACAGCAGTAAGTCCACCAACCCCCGGTAGAACATACTCTATCAATCATTTTGATTTCGAACCAAGTGCGAGAATGATCAGGAAGCGGAAAAGAAGCAAACAAAAAGGAGCTAACGGACTCAAAATCTCTTTTCAACTGTTCAATGGAAACAATTGATGCGGAGAGCATCTTTATTACATAACAATTAAACGTCATGATGCTATATTTTTTATTATTATTATTATAGCATTTCAGCATTCATACTGGTTTGCATCAAACATGCGTGGAAGGCAATTTAGACTCAAATGTAGGTTACATCCAACAGCTTCGACATTTGAATTTTCAGCAGCATAATCAAAACAGCTTGCACTCATTGGCTCGTTTGTAACAGTACACAAAGGCAGCCTCACAACTCACATTTAATCTGTGTAACGTATTTGTTACTCTCACAGGTAGTAATGCAAATAGCAATAACGTGTTTTTTTCTTTTTTCAGATAGCACAATGAGCTCCAAAAGCAAAATGAGATGAATATCGCTACTCTCTGTGACATTAGGAGAGTCCTAATGCGACTAGCTAATGTGTTTTAAAGAAACTCCAGCAATATGTGAGTTCAACAATAAGTTAATAAATCATGATCTAATTATGGTGTGAATCAATACATTTTCTTAACGGGAAGTCACACGTTTGATAAATGACAGCTTTATGGCAACAGGTCTTTGAGATGACAAATAGATGATTGTGTGTCATAGCAATGGGTCGGGTTGCAACGGCAGAGTCAACGACAGCCTTGTTGCATGTCAAAGGCAAGATCAAAACCTGACAAAAGAAGAAAGGACCGGGACACTTTTTTTCAGGTTGTTGACACATACCGTGGGTGCGTGTTTCCACTGTAACCAGACACACCTGCTTTGTAGATTTGCATGTTATAGCTTATCCTGTTTTCTCAAACAAGCCACAAACAAAACATTAAACAACATATGCCAATTCCTTCAAAGGAAACCTGTAGTAAAAAGTGTAATAAGACTTCAATAGAACAGCTGTTTCTTTCCTCGTAATGAAACAAACCACCATATGAATATGTAATTAAGTGCTTTTAAATTGATCTTTGATCACCATATACTCAAAAACATCCTCTCCACCTTCTATCAGGACCAAAATATGTGATATTATTCATAAGAAATGTGTATACGCCTTCATACATCTCAGGTTATAAGTTCGGTGCAGATAGGAAAACAACAGCAAAAGTATCCCATTAGGCTCCATACGACAAATAAACAGTATTTTTAAAGTGGAACACATCCACCTGAATGCATTCGCTCAAATCCTCGAGGGCACTTTCTTGGCTACGACGTCACAGAGGAGTTACAGTATAAAACATTCTAAGAAACATATTAAATTTGAATGATAAATTATAAATTTCAACATTTACAAAATTCTGAGCTTTTTACATATATACATATGTAACAGGATGTATCAGTCACTGGTAGTCCTATTTCACGAATGGCTTCTCAGAAAGAAACAAATTCCTTGAACGTGACCGTGAGACTGTTTGTTGTGATGTCAGTGATTATTATATTTCCCATGAAAGGGGAGATGTTTGCTTCTTTAGATTCCTCTGTGGATTTGGATTGCGTGTCTCCTATCACACGGTCCGGGTCGGTGACGGCGGGCTCGGGCTCCGCCGGTATTTCCATGTCCCCCTGATTCTTATTCTTTGGGCAGCTGAGATCCATCGGCTCCTCTTGGCTGCCAGGGTCCCCAGCCGCGTATGCAAATGTGCTGCTGTGGCGCGTGCCACTGCAATGGAGGTCCATGGGCTTGTCCTGCGGTGGCGTGACCACAGTGCTGGGGACGCTGAAGCTTCTGGAAGCCAGGTAGGTTTTGGAGACGCTCCTGTCCTCAGCGGGATCTGATAGCTTTCGCTTGCGGTCGTTGGGAAAAGAAGGGATCCTTATCTCCACTAATGTTGGGGCCGGGATGCTGGTGTCGACAGACCAGGGCGTCAGCGGAGAGCCGGCGGTCAGCTGGAGGGGCAGGTCATCCGGTAAATCGGCCTGACCACGAGCCACCTCGGTGTTGTATTCCTCTGCTGTGCTTGGTGACGGTTTGGAGAAATGCCTGTCCTTTGGGGAACACTTTATTGGGTGCTCTGCGGCGGGCAGGGAGCTGCCACTGCAGAGCTCTTTTGGGATACCGTTCTCCGGGTGCTCCGCGGATTTGGTTGCGTGTGCTGGATTGTTCTCCGACGGTTTGGTGTTCTGCGGTTTCACGTCGCTCGGCGATTCGCTGTGTTTACCCTTGGCTCCGTGAGCCTTGTTGCCGTCCATATATTTGCTCATGACAATAACAATACGTCCGTTCTTGTTTTTGTTCTTGATTATCTTCATTTTGCCGCTGACGGAGCTCGGCAGGGTCGCGTCTTTAGGATTGGCTTTGAGCGCATGTTCGCTCTCAGCGTCTTTTACAGCTGGTTTTCTGACCTCCACGGCCAACTCTTTGACTTTGCTCAAGCAGCCTGTGTCTTTGTCTCGAACCCACTTCTGCTGCAGGGCCAGCGGGAGGTTCCAGCCAGGATTTGCCGGTTTACTGGCCGGTTCCTGGACTTTGACCACCTCTTTGAGCCTGGAAGCCTGTGCGTCGTACATGCTCGGGTCAGGCTCGTAGTGGTGGTGCTTTTTGCTGTTGAGCTGGTAGATGAACTTCTTCTTGCCGTTGATCGGCTGGTCAGCGAGGACCTCGTGGCAGCTGGGCTGGTACTGATGGTGCTTTTTGCTGTTAAGCTGGTACTGCTGAGCTTGGGGGCGCTGGGCCGAGGCGGGATCGGACACGAGGACAGCCTCCGCATCCTGAGATGAGTCTTCAAACCCTGCAGGGATACAGGATCGTCTGGCAAATGAGGGTACCTTGAAGAGAGAGACAAGACACCAAGTTTAACATCTCCTCTGTTTACATCAAACTAATAAATATAGTGAGCCAAAAAAATAATAAAGAGGGTTGTATTATTGGGATCTTTGAGTAATAACTAAAGGAAAATAGGCCTTCTAAGTATTACCCTTGGTGGTGGGATCTGCCAAGATACAGTTTAACAAAAGAATGATGAAAAACTCTATGAAGACCAGATCTCACATTTTCCACAATGCAGCACTTTCCAATTTGTGTATTATCTTTCCTGGCACGGGTGGATATCTTTCAAGCACTATTTTTAAAATACACAGTTTTAGGTGATACACTTGTGGTCTTCAAGTCAAAGCTTGAATAATACCCTTGACACAATAAGGGTTATTTGTCCCTCGTGAGCCTGTTTTTCCAAAATGCACCTTTTTAAGATCAGAGTTCAAACAGCAGTAAAAAATAAGCAAACCTACAGGCTGAAAACAAGAAAGTTTACAAGATGCGGAAGCCTTTCGGAAATGGAAAAAAAACAAGCCAATCAGTGCTCAGCTTGCAACCTCCCTCCCACCATCTTGTACCCTCCCCCTCCTCCTGCACAGACTGACCCTCCGGGCTGTCAAAGGGGAACTGCAGCGGAACGCACAAGACGCTCTGGCTTTGACTTCGGGTCAGAGTGCCACCAACCATGTCACGCTTTCTCCCCTGATTGCTGACCACGTGTGACTCTGGCAAAGAGGTATCTCTCTGAAAAGAGAGATGCTGCGTAGCAATCGGCTACAAGTCTCTCAAAACATATAATCACATTGCAAAGGACAGAGGTAAAATAGTCAAAGCACGAGGCAAGTGCTACTTTCAGCCCCCTATTTTTAGCTTTAGTAAACAGGGAAATGAAAGTAAGCATTCTCCAGATACAGATTTACGTGGTCCAACGAAGGTGCTGTAAAGCTAGTTTCCTTTTTCTGCATTTGAAGCTGTTTAGCATAAAAAAATAATGAACATGCAGATAAAATGAATGCACTCATGCGCTGCTTGCGTAACCTCAGGCAAAAAAACCCTGTTTCACGATGAGTGAGCAGACAAATCCAGCTGTGGGAACCCACCCGTTCTTTGCCCTTTATTCCATCACTCTCAAAGAGATCCATTATTAACCGTGACCACGCTGTCTGCAGCTCTTAAACACCTGACAAAAAAACCTTGTTGGCCCTCTACAGAACATTTTTTAATAAGAAGGTTTAGAAAAGCAGGACATTTTCATATCGTTTCCCAGCTCATGAATGATGAAGATGATTACCTGGAGTAAAAGATGTTTTGGTTTTGGCCCCCGTTTGCGATATCCCAACATCTGTTCCTGCCTCTCTCTGCAAAAACAAAACGGTAATTACATTTTATTGTCTTCTATATGCAACATTTCATTAAAACTGACAGTGTTTACCTTTCTGGATTAAAAAAATGAATTATATGACAAAGAAAATGACAGGGTGGACATTTTGAGTATTTGTTAATCTTCTTCTACCTATTCAAGGTCAAAAATGGAATTTAGATTTGGAAGACTAATGAATGCCCACGTGTGACCTGCTGCAAAGCATTATGGTCCTTATTTGCATAGCTCTCCATGGTAATAGGCCCATTCCACATTCTCATTATCCAGGAGAGATTCAATTAAGGCTGCAGCAGGAAAAATCTCTCCTTGTCTTTTCAAAAATCCTCCCTCCCGCAGCACACCCTTCCTTCTACATTCAAGCTCTAATTAGAGTTATGAGGGAGGAAATAGGATAAATACAACGCAACTTCTGGGGTACGTGCTTCTGTTGAAAACATGCAAACCACCACCCTTGAGCAACACTACGCCTATACACTCACACGCGCTCAAGATGTAGAGGGAATGGATATCGGACAAATAACAAACAATTCTTGGAACTGTTTTTGTAGAGGAAGGGGGGATCATGTTATTGTTGTACTGACTAGACAGCGCATTCGGCTTTATCTGTGAAATATCACTCCCCATATAAACCTTGACTCATCATTGGCTCATAAATAACCAGCGGCGGGCGGGTGAAGGCCGGCTGCTCACAGGCTTCACCAGGCATCAGCCCATTGTAGGCCTCTCGCTGCAGATGTTCAAACTATCAGAGCTGCCAGAAAATTGCCACAATAAACAGTCTACATTTTAATGCTTTAATGTGTGCGATTTCAAAAAGCGTCCAACGGGGTGACCCCTATTCACAGAAGATTTGGCAATTACAGCCTCCCTTGTCGGATCCCCTCCCCCATCCTCTGGGAGCAGAGAGGAATCCACACACACGGCGCAGAGGCAGCACTCCATGACCATCAGCGAAGAGCCAGACACACACACACACACACACACACAGCCAGCCGGGCAGGCTGCGGGGGAATAGGAGAGCCGCACACTGGAAACGCCGGAGAGCACTGCGTGTCAATTAGCCTCTTCAGAAATGCGAATTCCTTTCACGAGTCATCGTGTCTATACCCGGTCCCACGAGCAGCCCGGTGGCCTCATGAGTCCAGCAACCTAGACCAAGATGTTGTGCACGTGCCACAGGGCTACAATGACAGCAGGATTTGTATTCATTAACATCTCAACCTCTGGCGTTGACGTGTTTCCGATTACCTGTGGGCCCCCATTAAGCCTGCTCTTGACCCACCATTGGAAGCGTTTGCATGCGATGCCTCAATGCTAGCAGACTGTTTTGATTTGGATGGAAAGCGTCACGAAGTCCGCCAGAAGCAGAAGCTCGTGGCTCCAAGATCGTTACAGTGATGAGAATCCCACCGGGCAGCAGCTTGGCCCCCTCACATGAAACCACAACAAACTGCTGCACTTGTGTCCTGCGCCCTGAATGAAAACAGTGGGGCTCTGTGGTGCAGCTGCTGATTCAGCACCTGCCCTGCTTAAACCCTACACTTGCAAACGAGTACAAATACAATTATTATGCCAAATATTTGTAGCGTAATCCACATGCGGAGCATTGCTTTTCCATTGGTCCATTGTGCACCTACTAGCAAAAACAAAAGAGCTACTTCAGTTTGCTCTCATGGCATGCTGTTGAGTCCTCCGCTTCCTGATGCAAAATCACGTCACGAATTGATAATTTGTAACAATTTACCTCTACATCCATATCCCATTTTCCTATCAGTATGATTTAGGATCTTTTATTTTTTACTCCCACATCCCCAACCTTTCCCCCTGGGAGACAGTCCCGTGGGGAGGGGGGGGAGGAGGGGGGGTCAGTACTAGAGTTACTGAAGCGCCCCTCCTCCCATGCCCATATATGGCCATGACTGAAGTGGCCCCTGCGCGGCCTGTCCTAAGTCCACATCTCTCACCTGTGTTGAAAGGCGACGAGGAGGCGCGGGTCGAGGATGTTTTCCTCTGGTTCCCATGTGTTGTATCTGTCGAGAGGAGAGAGCAACTGTCAGCGAGCTGTCACAGTAGAAACTTCCCCTTTTTTTTCCCTCCTCGAGCTGACACGCGGGGCACCACGGTCTGTCCGTCACGAGCACACACTCTTCCCACGTCTCCGCAAGTGTCGGGTGCGCAGGTAAGACGTCAAAAAGGAAGAGGTGCGTGTTTGCATTTCAAGACCGCCAAACAGCCATTAGTCACATTCCTGCAACAGCGGAACGACCATGAGGACATGCGACCGCAGAGCAAAACATGTCAAAGACGAGTTGTATGTGGCTGTATGTGCTCTCCAAACGGTCCTCCCGCATCAACGTACAGTCGGCCATTTTAGCGCCACTGTCTCGTAAATTCGCTGGCAGAGCAGAAATAATTAAAACGGGATTACATGGCTGTGCCTACCCCCCCATCCCTCGCATAAATTAGTGAAGGCATCCGTGGATACACATACCGACCGCGCTGCACTTACGCGCGCGCACGCACACACACACACACACACTCGCCCACGAACCACCACACACTCTGTGCGCGCACGCCCCTGGTGGAATGGCATTTTAAAGCAAAAACACTTGAATTTGGATGCAAAATGACCAGTTTGTCTTTATTAGGGCGGAGACATTTAATACAACGGTGCTTGCAAAAAGACTTACTTGGGAGACCAGCCTCGCCACTTGACCAGGTACTCGATCTTTCCCTGTGATGGTGGAGAAGGAAAAATCTGGTGAGGCGCGAGGCATTTCACGCAACATTTCAACGTTTGCAAACGCGCTCCCTCTCTTACCTTGCGGATGCGCTTCTTTTCGATGCCCTCCACCGCAAAGACGTGCTCTCCGGCGGCGGGGAGCTCCATTCTCGCCTGAATCCGATCACGGGGGACGGGGGGAGTCGGTGAAATGTTGGCCGGGCACCGTCGATGTGCCTTCCGATTGGTGCGTGCTATGCGCGCTTGGTAGTTTTCCAGTTGTTTCCAAATCCAACTGTATTCCCCCCACCTCTCCTTCTCTCTCTCTCTCTCGCTCTCGCTCTCTCTCGTTCTCTCTCTCTCTCTCTCTCTCGCTCGCTCGCTCCCTCTCTCTCCTTTGGACACTCCACAGTCCTGGCTATGAGCGTACAAAATATTCACAGTGCGGCTGCAAGCAGCTCTTTTCGTGCAATAGCTTGAGCTGGATGCATGACGTCAGGAGGGGAGGGGGAGGAAGAGACCTTGCTCAGAGGCTGGGGTTTTATCCCGTGCGTGCTGGACTGCGGGAGGGCTATCTGGAAATTCAAATCAATCCCCACCTCTCCGTTACAGCACCATTGCATACAATCTATTCGTGCAGTGTATAGATTGTTTCGATAGTAAGGCATGCTCCAACAGCGGATACACTATTCACGATTGAGAAAAGTATTTTGGGTGGTTGAGGTTTATTCCAGTCCATTAGATGTGTAGATGTTAATCAACAGCACGACTTTAGAATAGAAGCGGGACATTTAAAAAAAATCCACATCAAGGCATTGCAATACAGCAAAGCTGCGACCTGGGCGAGATTTAACAACCAGTTATGTCTCCAATCATCTTTCAGTCAACGCTGTTTTAGCAGGAGGCACACAGAGCCTTGAAGGTGACAGCAGTGAGTTATCGCAGCTTGTTTTTCTCTCAAAACCGAGGCACTGATGAAAGACAAGTTCCCCTTTTTACTCTCAATCCCCTTAAAGCAGCACCGTTGTGCAGACGGCGGCGTGCACTTCGATTTGCTGACAGCGCCCTGCGAATATAGGTCACACAAACTCCTCGTCAAACCAGTGCCATGTCCCCTGGGCTCAACTGACATCAATTTGACGTTCAGAGTAGAGAGTTGCTGTGCAGCCATCCGCCTACCTGTGGCAACTTTCTAATGGTGGCAGAACGCTCAGCGTGTTTCTATCCAAACATCTGCCTTATACTGCCGATCATCGGCTGCACGGTTGGTTGCCCATTTGCATCTGGACAATGTAAATCCACAAGCATAAACCACATCACCGGTGAGTATGTACCGGGTGTTGTAAATGTCAGCAACGTCAAGTCATCGGATTTATGGGGGGCTTAATTGGAAACACGAGAGAAACCGCGCGTTCGTGCACCAAACGCGTGTTCTTATGTGTAGTCTGTGATACGCCGTCCTCAAAAAGGCGTCATTCATTTGAATGTGTTGCATGGATGGCGTCCAAAGAGATTCGAACAAGCTAAAAAAAAAAAAAAAACGATGCTTCGCGTGCTCCAAAAATAATTCAGCAGCACAAGGGTTAAACTGAAGCCTCTAAGCAGAGCGGCAGCGGCCAGCCTATTAAATACAGGCACGATATATCTCTGCCCTGCCATATAAGGCAATAGAGAAAAAGCGCCAATATATGGCATTTTACACTCATTAATTCCCACGTTTCTGTCTCGGAGTTGGTGCAGGAGGGGGTAAAGACTCAAACATAGAAAAGTGGCTCGATTAAAACTGCGTATTTTCGCCTAATTCCTGCGTTTTTCCTTTGCCCTTCAGCCGCGGCCAGGGAGCGCATACGCCCTGCTTCCCTAGCAACAGCATGAAAGGGGAGAGGGAGACGCGCAAAGAGAGACACAGAGAGAGAGAGAGACAGAGACAGAGAGAGAGAGAGAATTTAAGTTTGTGACAAACAAACGAGATCTTAATGAGATGGCTCGGAGGAGCCGAGGTTTCCTCAAACATTCTTTCTGTCGGTCTTTGTGCAGATGCAGCAACGAATTGAAATTCAAACCCCAAATGATCCGGGTTCGTTATAGAGGAGATTTTGGAGATGTGAGGTATTCTTTGTCAGCTCTGTTTGTTCACCAGGTACCCAAAATACAAATTATGTTTCATTTGGTGCTTGCGCTGAAGGGAATGACGCACATGCGAGTCTACGTCAAGAACGAGATAATCATTTATAAAACCCCACGGCTGAGCCGGTCGGAGTTTCTGATCCGATCACAGCTCGATGTGATATAAAATGTATTTGGTTAATCTTACAACGACAAAATAAATCAAAGGACTTTAGAAGAATGCGCTTAGATCACCTGGCAGGACCAAAGTGGAACCGCGTCGGCAACACCAACGATTACTCGTTATTTCACAGAGATAATGCATGAAGGTTGGAGGAATTGTAAACCTTTCGTTCTTTAAACGGCTTTTATTTCTTCTATCTCATATTGGTTCGCTGACGAGTTGTGAGTCTTCTCAGAGATCCATTCTCACTGAAGCTTTAATGACGGATCATCTTAAAAAGTGAAGATCAAATCCCCTCCGAGCACCATGAGACGTCTTTAATATAATCGCATTTTCCTCTTTATAAATAGGAATATTAACAGTGTTGGTAATCCCCGGTCGGGACGCACAATGCGCTCAGGTAACCACGTGTCCCTTTTGGCACTTGTCACATGTGACTTTGACATTCAAGGTGTTGAAAACAGCTTCGGACTTAGATTGCCTGAAACTAAATACACACCCAAATAAATAGTCACAGAAATAAACGACCAGGGTGCTGATCATAGTCGATCCGTGTCGATCAGGAGATTTGATCGATAAATAGTTGTGAAAAAGGCTCATTCGCACAAATGCTCTGGATGTGCGTCTCCCCTTTTTGTACTCAGTTATCAGCGGTGTGAGAATGGCAATAAATGAGTAACACATACTCGCTCCACTTAGTGACTGTCCTTGCTTTAAACCTTTTGGTATTTCTTTTTTTTTTTTCTTCAAAAGGCTGCGGGAGTGCTTTTGGAAAAAAGCAGAATAACTTTCGTTTTTTATTGTGTCCTTCCTACACCCTCAAGGTCAAACGAGCTGTTATCGAAAACATGAGGATGACTCAGGGTCAGCCGGTCTGTTTCTCATCCCCTGACTCTTCAAACAAATGGCTTCGCTTTATGTCGGTTTGTTTCCATCAAAGACAGAGTTTCTAGTTGGACGCAGAAGGAAAGGCGTGTCTAATAAAGTCAGAAACCTTAAGGGTGTCTTTCTAACACTCTTCTAGTTCTACATAGAAAACGAGAGGAAACAGTGGGCTTGTCACAATGTTTGAGGAGTGGTTTTATGGGGGGTGTAATTGTGCCCGTAAGAGGCCCGGGGTCAGGTTGAGTCCTGATCTCTGAACCGGTCTAACGCAGAAACCACATGCACCTCAGCCTTTTTCAGACCCTTTTTTTTCCTTTTCTTTTTTTTTACGATCGCAAAAAAAACATTTATTTTGCCATTCTCCTCGTCGCTCCCTTCCACAAACGCTGTGCATGCCCACAGCTGGCTCGCTGGAGAAGAAAATCCACAAAATGGTGGCTCAAGGGGAAGCCAGGGGGGGCTCCCCTCCTTGGCACCCAATCACCCAACGGTGCCAAGAGTGCCAACTGAGGGAACGGGAAAGGAGAGG
Source organism: Pungitius pungitius (assembly GCF_949316345.1). Taxonomy (NCBI): domain Eukaryota; kingdom Metazoa; phylum Chordata; class Actinopteri; order Perciformes; family Gasterosteidae; genus Pungitius; species Pungitius pungitius. The sequence continues at coordinate 9,410,382 of NC_084911.1, read as the reverse complement.
GGGGTGGGGGGGGGAGGGGGGGGGAGGGGGAAAGGTGTGGTGGGAAGACGAAAAAGAGGGACAAAAAAAAGGAGACGGAAGGCGAGAAAAGTCCTGTTCATTCCTCCACGGCGACCATGGGAAGAAAAGACTTTGGGGGGACAGCATACAAGAACAGGGGGTTTAGAGGAGGTGAAGGAAGGGGGTGTTGCAAAAATGTTGAGAGGGCCCTACAGTCCATTCTGGCGGCGCTCAGCAGGCGGTCATTAAGCCCCACTGTCCAACAGCCTGAAGTAGCATGGGACACACAGAGGAAACACGCTCACAAATGGCAAGAAGACACAAGAAATGAAGGTTCACACTGTTGCTGATAAACAAGATGGAAAGTGAATGAGCGCAGCAGCAGAAGCTCAATGATGTAAATGTGCTGTATGATGTCCAAGCTAATTACGCTGTAACAATTGCTGTCCCTTTCTGCTTTAGGGGCTGAAACAGAAATGTCCCACTCCCCTTGTCCGCCCCTGACATCATGTGTTTAATTATGATAATTGTAACAAATGAAAGCTATTAGGAAGCCATTCATCTTCCTGCTGCAGATTTTAATGCACTTGGAAGATGGGGTGGTGGGTGTGGGGGGGGGGGGGGGGGCGCAGCGGAAATTCCTCCTTCAGTGTCATTGTCACGGCCATTGTTGTACAGAGGCGACAGGTCTACAGAGAGGGGTGCTCCTCTGCCAGGGTGGGCTCCCCCTCCTTTTCCCCCCCACCGCCTGCTTGCCTGCAAGGCTGCCGTCGTGTGGGGTTCACCCCCCCCCCCCACCCTCTCTCGCCCCTCCTCGCACCCCTACCCGCTACCACCACCAACATAAGCTTCCCCCATTGATCCCCCCTCTACCCGGGAGCCTATGCAGGAGGTTGGAGAGAGGGGGGGGGGGCGAGGAGAGGAAGGGGGTGGGGGCCTACACGGAACACCAGGCTTCAAGGGTGGTGTTCGGGGTGAGGGCCGAGATCAGGGGCGGAGGAAGGAAGGAGGTGCAGTGGAATTCTGTCAGAATGCGGCTGAATGCACGACTTGTGGATACGGCGTTGAGCTGCAGTGAGGGGCGGCGGGGGGAGGGGGGGGGGGTGCCACTGTACGGGGAAATTATTTATTCACTGCCATCCAGGGTGGATTGTCCGGGGTTTTGTGCATGAAAAAAACACACACACACACACACACACACAATAGTAAGCACACAATGGTACGCCTCGGAGGACAAAAGCTGAATAACCCACTGAATAATTGTTTGGATTTCTGCCTGTTCGAGGCAGAAACAATTCCCTCTGCACCGGATGGGGCGGCTATTTTCACCAACATGGAGACCTTGCAGTAGCAGCCGCAGCTCCTCCTAAATGTGCTTGTGACCCAGTGCTCAGATTTAGCTCCCTTCAGTCTAATGCCATGCTAATGATGAGTGACGCAGGCCCTTATCCTGAGAGCCCTTTCCTCGCTTTCCTCCCCTCCCTCCGCCCCTCCCCACCTCCAGGGAACAGCTTATTTGCCTGTTTTAATTGCATTTTAATTTACACGTAAGCCTGGGAGCACCATGATGAGGAGCTGGCTTTCTGGTTTTCACTCTTCTTCTTCTTCTTCCTCCCCTTTGTTTTCCTCACCACAGAGTATTGGTGAACGGCAGCTTCGACAGGAAGAAGAAGGGGCCCGATTGAGCAATAAGAACCAGGAACGACCAAACTGCGGAAAGGAAAACCAGGCGCAGGTTCCTCTTTGTGAGGTCAACACGGGTTCAGAAACAATCAAGTGTCCGGGGCAGATAGGAACATGACAGGGAGGGAAACAGTTGGAAGTGGGGAGGGAGGGAGGGGGGGGCGGGATCCAAGATGATGATGTAGATGAAGCGGCCATCTCTCCATCAAAATGTAATAAGAGCCTGGCTGGACAGTGAGTTCGCAGATAGACAACTTTAATGTGCCCGTCTATCTATATGGAAATTTGGACGACGCTGCTTCTCCTTCTTCCTTTTTATCGTAATTCTCCTTCTCTTGATTGGCTCCGTGTAGAGCAAAGAGAAGGAGCTTCGGAGGAGGAGCTGAGAGATAAAGCAGACTTTCTTTACTGGCGCGAAGAGCACAACAGGGATTTAAAATTTACATTCGCGCTGGGGCAAAGCGACGTTGCCATTTTCTGCAAAAAGGTGACAATAACTAAGAAACCGCCATCCACAGCAGTTTCAAAATCACATTATAAGCGAAAAAACATTGCAGCTCAATATTATCTATTGTTTTCTAGCTCGTATCCTTATTCCCTCGACTTTCTTTCCCTCTCCCAGCATATGTATTCAAATATTTTTGAATATTTACCCATCTTCTATATCTTCCCAATCACAATATGGAAAATGTTCCAGTCATAACACTCGCATGGCTTTATATTCACCTCTCTCTCTCCACACTGATGGCGGCCTGTCGGGACCCATGGAGGCAGAGCTGGCCGTGCGCATGTGTGTGTGTGTGTGTGTGTGTCTCACTCATTGCCTTGTCACCAGCGCGCATACACTCAACACAGGAACTGTGTCGCAGGTACTGCAGCTCGCCACATCAGAGCGAGACAGACCTCTTCCTGAACACAACGGCACAGGCAGCCCTTTTGTCTGGTGCATGTGCTGAATTGTTGCTGAGGTCGAAATACAGTCTTCACTAACACATATGAGTATTGATTGGGTATTGGGTGAAAAACACATCTATGCAAACTGTAACAGCACTCAATTCAAGTGTAGGTTCCCATTTAAACATCTAAAACCAAATCTCTTCTTTAAACAAATCTCACATGTCTTTTGGAAAGAGAAGTTGTTTGCTGTAATTGTCCTGCTCTCTCTTCACGCTGACTCCAATGAGATGTTTCCTCACAAATATCACAGTCCCCATTGTGTTCAAAAGAGGAGTTCTGAAGTTTAGCCAAAGCAAACAAATGGAAAGGGTATCTTCCAAAGGTCAAAGTCTCAAGCTTCAGTGGAAGGCAAGAAAGAAACACAAAGAAAACAGTCATTTTAAAAGCAACCGCTTGAATTAACTATCAGATTGTTTCTAGATTTGAAACAACTTCTTAATGTAGATTTTATGCTCCATCTGACATTAAACTTCAATTACAACCAGATCTCTTCACACAACACTCTTAATGCACGTCAGTATTGTATAGTATAAGTATGTAACCTTTTCAATCAAATTTTAAATGTAATAAGAGCCTGGCTGGACAGTGAGTTCGCAGATAGACAACTTTAAAATGATTAAAAATTCCACCTGAAAAAAGGCAGCCAAGGGCACTGTGTTGAGAATATCTTTTGTCAAATCACAATTTCCAAGGTCAAGAAGAAACTTTAAATCATAAACCATACGTCTCCTCACTGGGTGATATGAGTAGATGCAGATTTATTGGTGGAGGAATCCCTTCCAACAACAACACCCAAGATCAGGTTTTCTAGAAAAGCCTGAATCAGCAAAGCTTAACATAATTCCCCAGCTCGGTCTTTGTCAGACATAAGACGCAGAGACGATTGCCTCGCTTACATGGGGCGTCCCATGTGTTCAAATTCGATATGGTTTCTCCATGATATATCTCTGTCGTCTTCATGTGATGGTTATTTAAAGGGAGAGCCATGGATTTTCTTCCACATGCAACATAATGGCAAATCAATAGCACAGGCCATACGGGCAGAGTGGGCATTTCATATAGCAGCCTGAACGATGGGGGAGCAAATTATAGTGTGTATAGTACAGAGTTCTGGCAAAAAGGAATAGATGGATACTAAAGATGCATTACATACTGTAGATAAATGTTGCATCATCCTGCTAATTTAACCCGACATTAAAGAATAAATCCATTTTAAACTAAGGCGTTCTTTCTTTTTTGTACGTGCTGCTCAACTACAGCTGTGTTTGTGTGTTTAGCGTGTGCTGACACACTCGCGGAACACGGTGACGGGTATGCTGATTTGCCTGCGAGGTCCCTGCGGTGGGTGTGAGCTCACACACTTAAACACACTTATGCATGTTTTTCCCATGGCAAGACCTGTCAGTAAGCAGACGTCTAACATCACGCTCTGAGCGAGGAGGAGGTTTCCACTGGCCGTGTCACAGTGTGTGTGTGTGTGTGTGTGTGTGTGTGTGTGTGTGTTTGTTTGTAGGAGGAAAGGAGGAAGACGGTTGTTATCATGACTTATAGATTGGACAGCAGTTTCCTACTGGGCAGAGGAGACAGGAATGGTTACACAGAAGAATGCTGGGGGGTGGGGGTGGGTTCACAGGATGAGAGGGGTAAAAAAACCTCCACCAGCAAGGACAGGGAGAGAAAAAGACAGATGTCAAAAGGCAAGACGCCCGGAGGTCCTCTGTGTTTACACTTTCCATTCCGTCAGTCAGTGGCTCGTCTCTCGTCTTTATCTGTCACACGGCTGGCAATCCCTCAATGACTCACCCCTCTCTGAAGTGCTGCGAACCTGGCTTCGCTGGGGGGGGGGTGTGAGGATTGACAGCTAATCCTGCTTAATCATTGCCGCCACCACTAGCCTTGGGGCATGCGCGGACGTGGACGCTCCTAGTGGGGAATAAGGGGTGGTAAAACTGCACATCCAGATATGGCAACAGCTAAAGTAACAGTTAGTGGCTGTTCAGCTTTACCCCACGACCCCACACTGACAAAGAGAAGGTTGTCTCCCCCCCCCCCGCCCCCCCCCCCCCCACCCCCGTGTCCGGAGCTTCAGAGCCGTCGTCAATGTGAAGCTCTCGCCAACTCCTTGGGTCGAGGCTTGCTTTCAAAGAGCCCCTTTTGTGTTTGTGCAGCCCGAGAAGAGCAGATCATTAACAAGCTGTCAGTGGGATCCAGTTTTCTCAGTGTGAACACGCTCCAATCCGACCGGATGAGCCTCGTCTTTTCATTGATCCGTGTGGCTGGAAATGGCTGAAAACAAAAGACATTTCTGCACACGGACGACGCGCTGGCAACAAAACTTTAGCTTCCTTCAGGGCAGGAAAAAAAAAAGTGTTATTTTACACCGTGGCACTTTTCACACCTTTGCAGAAACTGCACACACATGCACCGTGTGTCTATAATGATGCAGCCAAAGCCACACACACACTCTCTCAGTGGGGCTGTGGCTGAAAGTGAATAATGTAGGTGATCACAGTTCCATAGGCTTGTCCCGGCAACATCTTTCTGCAAATGCTCGATTGCCTGGTTGAGCAGTGCGGTGGATAACAGAGGGCCTGGAGGAAGGGCAGGGATGTGTGATGCCAATCTAACACTTTTGAGCTTGTGAGCGCAGAAGCTGCGCTCACACCTTTTAATCTTCTTCGCAAGGTCATGCGGATAGAAGGCCGTTTGTAGCGTTTTTGTAGCTCTGGGTGTCATTAATCACAAAGAATTGACGCTGGGTTTCAATAATATCAGTGAGGCAAAAACATGCAATCGCTCGTGGAGAAAAAAACACACAGAGTCAAATTGATGCAAATCGTGAGACAAGCTCCTGGTTGTATCGGGATGCTGCCTACTGATTGGATGGAGAGGAGTCTCGTGGGGAATGAGGACGAGAACAACGTCCAAAATGCCTCTGATGCTCTAACACGTCCTGGAACATGGGAGCAGCTAGAGGGACACAAACAAGGCACCAACAAGGCATGCTGGGAAGGAAAAGGCTTCAGCATCGGGGCCCCCAAGTATTGGCTGGACCGTAGATTAGATCACTTGTTCCTCTGCAAACACACCACAGACACTAAGGACAACCTTTTTTTGGTTATCATACAAGTGCAAACACGGACACTTGCTCTCAACACACACACACACACACACACACACACACACACACACCAGGAGTTGTGAACACATGTTTGAAGCTGAAGAGAGGGACAAGACCGTTTAGCACCACATACACCAGTCCTCTCTGAAAAGTCCGATAATCGAACCAATGGATGCTTCACATTGATAGAGCGCTCATTTCATTTTTTACGAATCTGTAGCTCTTTATGGGGATATTTCAGAATAATGACACTGTTAATAAGCGTAAAACGGAAGATAATTCTCTGGGAAGGAGATTTAAAAAAAACAACAACTGCAAGATAAAATTAGGCATTGGGCCAGAGGTCTAAAACTACACACTGGGGTACTTTGAAACACATTGAAATTAAACATTTTCAGGCAGAAATAGTCTGAGAATTACTACCATTAGAGTAAATGAACCGAGTGAATCAGCCCTTAGAAAGCTACAGATTCTCATCTGGCTCTTTATTCAATTTTTCCGACCAACTTAGAAATATGATTTCCACCCTGTTCCGTGTTTCCAAAGCTGCCAAAGTTTGTAAAATCCCTCTCCAACAGGACGTGGTCGCTACCCACAAACTAATGCATGGCCCCTTTATCCAACAAATTGAATTTGAATGTCCGGTTAACTCCACATAGTAAAATGATCTGCGTAACGATGCCATAAAACTAATGTGATGCCTCAGTCATGTGACCCCACAGTTTGACTGCCGTTCCCTCAAAGGTATTGATTGAAATGGCCACATGAATGATAGCATCAGTTGGATTATTGATGGGCACGTGGAGAAAGTGTGTGTAATTAAACAGTCCCTGGTGTGTGCTCAGGTCACCCTGATGCCTATCAGCAATAAACACAAGGCAGACGGAGAGGAGAGGGCACTGAGATCAATGGCCGAGTCTCCGATTCCAAAACAGGAATTCATAACATGCGATACAGAAAACACGGAAAGTTGCTTTAGGTATATTAGCTAACCTTAAAATCCTGCAAAGTACTGAATGAATTCATCAAACAGGGCCAATCCTTCTTCATATGAAGTAATTCTCTTTCGTGTTGTCACGTCACACGTGTCCAAATCTTTTCCCCCCCGCGGGCCTGCAGCGTTGACCTCTTCCATCATCCGCGGCAGAAAATGACTTTGATTCCTATTTCGGCGCCTGGTCTCATCCATCTCACGCAGCTCTCCATTGTCTGAGCCTGCATTTAAATGACAGTGATCCATACGGCGCATCACAAAGACAAAAAAGGTCGACACGGCCCGGGTCGTGCGCGCATTAGGACCGTGAAAGTGAAGACAACGCGCCACGGCCGCGCGTGGAAGTAACAAAAATCAGGGGGGAGCTGTGAATTCATCGGCCCCCGCTCTAACTGCGGCATCCGGAGACTTAACGGGGCCGAGGTGTGTGTGAGATCCCATTAAAATGCACTACAGAAAATGAGATTTGGGGGCAGGGGGGGGGGGCTGTGAAAAAACCATGCATGTAATCATCTCTCTTCCCCTCTCAGTTTATCTGCGAAGGATTTGGAGGAGGCTTTGGTTCCCCCTCAGCCCCTCACCACCCCCCCCCGTACCACACATTAATATTCATAGAGAAGATTCTCTCCTCGCTGTCTGTTGCCGCCTGTAGCCCTCCGACTCGGCTTATTAAAAATGTCAAAATGTGGCTAGCAGACTTTTCATTTGCTTTGAGTTTTCCTGTGTGGACGGACGCTGTGAAAGCTGCACATGGAGCGGATCAAGTCACGGAGTCCACCCATCTGTTTGTGCATCTTTGCCTCCAGTGAAATACTTTATTTGGATATTCGGTCCGTTGTGAATCCGTCGCCCCGCGCAGATAGCACATTCACACTTGCAGCTGCAGCGTGAGTTTCACACACTGACTGGTTGATCTCGCGGCGTGTTTTGGTCAGCGACGCCTCGGTGGAGTGAGTCAGAGTGAAACAGAGTGCTCCATTTTGTCTTTCCTGCTTTGGTACATGTGAACATTACAGAGAGAAAGAGAGAGAGAGAGCGAGAGAGAGAGAGAAGGAGATGACTCATGCCTCCAATGAACCATGAGTAGTAATGACATGCTACTCATTGAGTCCACCTCACAGGTCTGTGAACAACAAAGTGCCACAATGACTCGGCCTACACGTTACGGCATCACCTTTCCTCCCAGCGTGGCCTTATTTTACTGTATTTCCCCCCGCAACCAATGTACAATACAACTAACGTACAAGTTAGTGGTCTCCTTCATTTAATGTATAATGCTTTTTAGAGAATCAGGTTTGACAGGATGCCAGATGTTGGCCTACATGCAATATGCAAAACATCCCTCTGTCTCACAAAAGAAAACAGTGAACAATGTGTTTTTTTTTTTTTGCGATAGACGGTAAACATGGAAAGAGAGTAAAGTGTTGTGTTAGATGGGCTGCGTCTCCATCCAGGTGGGATTATGATGTTTCTAGGCAGACTATGACTAGAGGCTACGAACTAATGCTTTGGCTGACACAATATTTTATATTATATACCTTAGGCAAGTTGATAACACACAAACACACACACACACACACACACACACTTAGATGGTCAAAATGTTGGTCAAAGATTCTGCAAACATTTGCCTGCGCCCTATCAGACCCTCATCTGCAGAATCCACTAAAGCTAGTAGAGTGCAGTAGAGTGTAGTCTCTCTCTCTCTCTCTCTCTAACCACTCTCCTCTTTCACATGTAAATGAGCCTTTAATCTCTGCTGCTCGAATAGACAACCATGGCAACGGAGGCAGGCCTAATGAGGCTGAGGCACAGGTTAAAATCAGCCTGCATGCTCACACCACTCGCACGATCAACAGTTTAAATATGTACACGGCCACGCACACACATTCCCGCGCGCACACGCACACTAAAAACGCGTATGCATGCTTGCGTACATGTGCACAGCCAACTCTTGCACTCGAGCTCTGCATATGAGAATCACAGTGGAATCTAACACGTGTTCACGTTGTGTAGCTTCGGGATTTTGAAATAAATCGTCAGTTCAAGAAATAAGGAGTGGACTTAAAAATGAGGATAAAAAGAAAAAGCATATCTATTCAACTTGGCCTGCTGAGAGGAGGTGAAAATAAAGAGGCAGCGCGTGCGCACCTACAAAGCAGGTAAATCCTTGAATCTAATGTTTAAAGGCTCTCAAGTATAGTGCTCATTCCCGTGTGAGTGGTGCTGATGCTCTGGCACTCTGTTGAATGTAATTTACAACCATAACAAATCCATTAGACCAGCATGTGCTTCCAGAACAGTTCTGGACAGTTCACAGACAAGCCGCAGTCCCAAAGCTCAAACCTATAGACATTTGCTTTAATGTCAGAAGGGATTAAAGAAGAACAGAGAGCTACAATGGAAATGATTTGTTCACATGGTGCCAAAAGAAATAAATCCGGTTTTACTGGTTACTTCCGAGACATTTAGCTTGTTAGAATTCCTGACACTTAAGTGTTTAAAGCACGTTAACGGGAGGTGGTTTCAGGTGTAGTAAACCACCGCGGAACAAGGATATGTATTTGTGTTCCAGGAACATCAGATAAACCAAAGGTACAATACAACAATATTTCATTTACCAGGCATTGCATTACTTCCGGAATTCCTCCTGCATTTGTACATTTAGATGGTTCACGTTGATTATTGAAGACCTGAAAACAAAAACAGCAATAGTAAAAGCATGTGTATAAACGCTCAGTAATACTATTTACATTAAGTAAAGTTTGGCACAAGCTCCTATAAAGAGGAAGGAAGTGTCTGTTGTGTGTGAAAAGGTTCACAGAGTGAAACCTTCTCTCGTCCTGGATCCCAAATCTTGAAATCCACTATTCTGCAGCAAATGACCACGAAACATTGGCACAAATAACGCCGTGCCGATGAGTACAAGAGATTTCTTTTCTTGCAGCCACACACAGGAAGCAGATGTTGACACGCTCATCCAACACCTTCCACTGTAATTATTCTGTGTACACCGACACAGTGCTATCACCTCTCACAGGGGTCTGTTGCTACATCGGCCTAATTAGCAATTAACAATCATATAGTAATGAAAACACTGTCTATTGGGATTCATTGGTGGGTTTAAGCTGTAGATGACAAAAGAAAGAACATATTTTCCGTGTTTGTATGTAATATATAATAAGTGACATCAGTTTACATTATTAGACAGAGATACAGCTGTTCTATAAAAAAAAATGATGTGTCCTTTTGTCTCGATAGAAAGGCGTAGTCTGCTGACAAACAGAAGACACTCTGTCTCCCCATCTTTGGTGCAATGTTATTTTTGCCCTGAGGCTCAACACAATTAACGCACACTGTCAAGTGGTAGGTTGTGTGTGTGTGTGTGTGTGTGTCTGTCTGCGCGTGTGTCTGCTCCAGATACATAAACAGTTTTGATTTGTTTATTCATTCAGGCAAAAATTACAGTTATTTCAGACAAAACGTTTGTTTTGCCATAATTATGAATGCATGGAGCGTCTGCAGATGCAACGTGAAGGAAATTTCGGCTTGATTTGTTTAGAATTTCATCATTTCCAGCATCTTGTTATTTGCTCTTCAGTTAATTTCTTAGTCAATATAAAATAAATACACAATAAAGCACTGTTTAATTTGGCCAACAAAGAGGAAAACATTGAGCAACGCACACACACACACACATGCTCTGCCTGCAATACAGTATCAGTTAAAAAAACAACACAAACTCTCAAGATTGGTTTCTCAAAAGCAAATCAATGGTATTTGGACATTTTGGAATGCAACATAAATCAATTTAACCCCCTACAAAAATAGACAATAAACCTTTCTTCCGAGGTAATAAAAGAGTACATGTCATTTCGTTAATTTATTGTGTCCTCTGTGAGTGTGTGTGTGTGTGTAAATGAAATACGAGAGGATAATCACAGGGCAGGAATTCTTCCAGCGGTTCGACGGGCCATGCGGAGGAATGCGGAACTTGGAAAGTCAAAACAAGGTTCGGTAATGGAATGAGGGAAAAAATGACGACGGGCGTGAGGAAGGTCCAAGAGGACAGGAGAGTGGGAGAGGAAAAAAGGAGTGGAGAGGTTGTCTTTTTTAAAAATCAAGCTAAAAATGAAAATATTCCGAACCTTTTTGTTGCATCAAAATCTGTCAAAGCGGTGGGCGAGCAATGGCTCCAAATCTGCTGTGCTTGAATATAGACACAAAAAAAATCCACCCTGCCTTGAGTCAACATGCTTTTCAAGAATCAAAACATGCATGAGACTCTGTTTAGGTGATCTGCTCATAATGAAGCCCCAAAATCCCTCCATGAAAGGGGGTTTACCACAATAATAACTCTTATTCTCCGCCTTCTCCCATGCTTCAAACCTTGTTGTTAGCTTCAGATGGCCCATCGACAATCGTTCTAAATCTGTGTAAATAAGGAAACGCTCCCATTTCCATGCACAGCGCAGAAGAAAAGATGCGTGAAAAGATGCGTGAGCCCCGTAACACAATACAATTCAGATCTCACCTCCTTAATCCAGAAATCAGTCCTGTGGAAAGAGGGATTTGGGCCTGTCACTGCTAAGCTCGTTGTCCCTGGTGTATTATTGGAGACGTGGCATGGGGGAGAAACACGGGGAGGAGGATGATGATGCTGCCGCTCACTGGATCGTAAACACGTTCCACCGTTTGGGAACATAAGAATCTGACCTCGGCAAGAAGGCTTATCTGTGCGCTGCATCCGTCGAGCTGCACTCTCTGGATGAATATACAGTACAGGCCTCTGTCTGCTGCAGGAAAAGGTGGAACAAATGTGGTCAGAGTGCACATGAACATGACAGTTCATCAGCAGCTCCATGGTTTTCATCTCAAGAGCAGTAGAACGACGACACATGCTCACCTTATGTGTATTCATAGGGCATTTAACCTGCACAGTCGTGGCGTCATTACATGCATCATATGGAACCTAAATCTCCAAAAACATGCTGGTATTGCGTTTTTTTAGGAAACCAATCGTAACTTTGGGAATTGGGCTTCTGCATGCAGGAGTAATGCATGAGACATGAGCCATGTCGGGGGGGGGGGGGGGGGGGGTTCGCAGCTCCAACCCTGTGCTATTCATAGACCCTGCCGATAACAGGGTGACTTCTCTGGGAAAGCAGCGGGCAGGGAGAGGGGGGAGAGGGGGGGGGGGGAGGGTGTTGGTTGGACGGGAGACAAAAGGAGGGCGGGCGCACAACGAGTCACCTGTGGAAAGAAACTAAAAGGCGATTAAGAGGAGGACGTTTCCGGGGTGGAAACACAAAAAGGAGAAAATGCAGGTTAATGAATCACGTAAAGGCGTCTTTCCGTCCACATGCACCTGCACTGCCAGCATGACAAAATAGAAGCAAAGAAAGATGTCAGCGATCTCTCCTCCACGTGTGGAAATACCCTCCAGTCATGAGATGACAGCGACGCAGACTGAGGAGACTCAACCGGGCCTCGTTCCTGTGTCCCAGTCGTCATGGGGCCCAGACATCATCCCCGTGACTACGCCCTGTCTCTCTGCAGCAGTGAGCGTGGGATACAGCATCGTTTGTTTCTCGACCACACGTCCTCCACCAGCCAAGCCAAGCCTCCTCCACCACTGGCAAATTTAAATCACCTCAAAAAAAATAATAGTCACTTGTTTGATCCGTTTTGATTGGACGCCTCAACCCACTTCGCATCGCAGTGTCCAAATCGTCCCCGATGGAGAAGCTCCGCTATAGTGGCTGAACCCTCGTGGCAACGGAAATGGCCGCCTCCGATTTAACCGACGCGGCTGCATTCCTCCCCCTAAAACAAAGCCGCTGCTGTTCACCATATTAAAGCGAGCCTGCAACAGATACCGGCTCCGTGGTGAAGCGGACTCTAATCCCTCTTTTCACGCCGGGCCCCCTCGGTCTTCATGCAGTTGTACTAGAATTGACGACTAAACTCCCACACACGCTCAAAATTGATCTCAGCCCTGATAATTATAGTGATATTGTATTTAATACATAACAGGTATCATTAAAAAGAAATCTCAAAAGAGGAAATAGTAGGCTGTCGCCACATTGTAATTAAAAACAGATTAAAAAAAATAGGGAAACGGCCACATCACGGACTGCGGGAGGAGCATTTCTGATTGGCTTTTTAGTCACTTTTTAAAATACCGCTCTAATTTGAAAAGAAACGTCAAAGGATTCCCGGTAAATGAGTCCAGTGGCTGAAGGGCCTTCAGGTGGTCGTAAAGTCAAGAGGAAACAAAGCAGCTCTTCGGCGGGTCGCGACCCTCCCGTGGTCTGTGTTGGGCCCGGAGGTCTGCGTGACAATCCAAGTCACTCCGCTCACGTCGAAATGGGCGCAGATCTCATTTCTCTTATTCATCCTCGTCATTTCCCTTCCTTGACTGCTCGCTCGCCCTCTCTCTCTCTCTCTCTCTCTCTCTCTCTCTCTCTCTCCCTCTGCCTGAGCCTGAGCCTGCCCTGACCCAGACGTCTGTTCACTGTCTGAGCTCCTGCCAGATTCCTGCGAGGGGAGGAATGCACAAGAGGGCCTCGCCGAGCCACAATTAACATTTCGTCGGTGCTGCGCCGGCACCTATATGCGCGGCGCTTAATGATGGCACATTCACGAAAAGCAAATATTTACCCAGGAAAGCTGTCTCCCAGCGACCGCTGAGAAAGAACGGGGAGATAATTGAAAGGAGCTTGCGGGCACTTCTAAAAGCAAAAAAAAAAAAAAAAAAAAAAAGGGAGCTGAGATAAATGGAGGATGAGGATGCCAGTGAAGAGTGTGTAGTGACAGGAGAAAGGCCCTCTCTGTGGGGGACAGCGGCACATGCTGAGAGGGCACCAGCAACAGGGAAATAAATCCTGACAAATCACACGGAGACAACAGGAGATAGAGAGATGGGGGGGGGGGGGGGCGTTGGAGGACTGACAGGTAGAGTGAAATGTTTTTCTTAGAGACAAGATCTGATCCAGTGGAACAGAGATGTTTTTTTTTTTTTTTTAAGGACAAAGGATTGCGAGAAGGAGAGATGATACTCTGACAGTTTTCCAAGAGGAGCAGACTGCATACCGTCCTCCATTTCCCCAAAGAACATCCCTCCCTACTGCTGCCCCCAGCTGGGAGCACGCACACACACACACACACACACACACACATACATCCAGCCCGGCTGCGTGTTTGGGGGGGAGGGGCGCGCAGAGATGCAGGGAACCGGCGAGGGATAGTGATGGAGACGGCAGCGAGAGAAGAGCAACAGAGAGGGATGCAATGAGAAGGGGAGGAAAGGAAAGAAAGACGGCATCGGAGGACGTGGAGCAGAGACGGAGTGAGGACAGAAGGGACGAGGTGGACCGCTGGCAGGAATACATTCAATGTGAAATCAACCCCCCTGTCTCACATCAAATTACAGGAAAATCCCCCCCTGCAGAGAAGACAATAACACGCTACACCTCAAAAACACACATACACACACACACCATCTCCCCTTTAAACATATACACAAATAGAGATGTACCATATATGTGTGTGCACACGCATGCACACCCATGCAGTCCTAAACGGGACAGCTGGAGCTATCAAACCAAAGCCTGAGAGCCAGCTTTCTTCAGATGGATTTGAGATGTGGGCTTTACGGTATCATCTGCCAGCACGCTGCTGGGAATGAGACGTCACGTCCATAACAGCCCACTGCCTTATAAGGCAGTTATCTCTCTCTTTCTCTCTCTCTCTCTCTCTTCCCTTCTGTGGGGGGAGGGATGAGTGGTTTCAATTATGTGCAACAAAGACCAAATTAGGCACCTGGCAATTTCAATATGGCCTCTTTCTCTGCATTAAGTTGAGAGGATGTGGTTTTAATGGGGAGGTAATATGGTCGCAAGCATATTACTCTCATGGATGAACGCATGCATTTGTTTGCGAGTGAGATGTACAAATCGATTTTCACTGCATCGGTGACATGAAAAAAAAGCAAAAAATCACATTTATTAACCGTTGATGAGAAATGACCAACAACAGACATAAAATTCAAAATAAAAGATGTTCCTTCGATCGTATCAAGGAAAGCTAAACACTGCACATTCCATCATGACACAGAGGCTGCAGGCCGCGATAAATCCAGCCGCGGCAGCTCTGAGGGCACATTGAGACTCTACGTTCATTGACATACTTCACAATCAATAGCAGCTGATTACCGGCTGCAGAAAACTAGCTGAGGTATCTGCTCTGCTGCTGCTGCTGCTATTTTGCTCCGGGTTTCACACCCAGACCACAGCGAGCACAAGGTACACAAATGCAACCAGTTGCTGCTCGCTACCAGTCTCTCTGTCTCCGACAAACCCCTCGCGTGATGCACAAAAAAAAACACACACGCACACGCACACGCACACACACACACACACACACACACGCACACACGCACACGCACACGCACACACACACACACACACACACACACACACACACACGCACACACACAGACTGTAATGTAGATAATCTCTCTAACGAGGGACAGCAGGTTGCGGCTGTGTGGAAGCTGTCCTCTGTGGGACAGGGCGGCCCGCACGCACACACACACACACACACGGCCCAAGGGATAACTACAAATGTGCGAATGCCGTTTTGTTTAAATTTCCACTTTTTCGTTGAGCCCCCCCCCCCCCCCCCCCATTATCTCCTGGCACCATATTTGAACACCTAAAGGACCTCAAGGATGGAAAAATCAACTGTTCTTCGTGTACGAGTGTGCACTCAACCGCCCCCTTTTTTCCATCTCCATGTATGGTGGCGCAGAGTAGCCGAGGGTGTGGGGGGGGGGGGGACCTTCCCCTCGCTCCATGCCCCACTCTCGCAGGCACGCCTCTAATCCACTGCGCTTCTGGGGAAAGAGTGCTGACGGTGGCCTTTTTTACGCTGACTATCTCGTAATCCAGCTGGCTGCGGGTCTGGGAGTATAATCCCGGATTAGGGACTCCTCCCAATGGAGCGACCATGGGGTCCCCTGGTGGGGGCCCCCCGTCGCAGTCATCTGTGCCCGAGGCGCTGGGCCTTTCACACACAACAGCCGACTCCAAAAAGAAGAAGAAGACGGCGAGCAGGGTCTGATTAGGGTTGAATTGCATCAAGGCCCGCCTTGTCGCCCTGAGGGGAGCTGTAGCGCCTATTGGAGACGAATAATAGTAAAGAGGGATAATGGTGGATGGGTCCTTGTGATGTTACAAGTGTTTTTCATTTGAGCCGGCAAAGATTTGGATTGAATTACAGGAGGAAATGAGCCACCAACGAAGCACTTTGTTATCGCAGGATTCAGACTAATTGGTGCATTGTTGGAAAGGACAGCTATTGTCTTAATGAGTGTGTGTGTGTGTGGGGGGGGGGGGGATGGGAGGGGGGGAGGTGCGTGTGTGTTTGTGTTTCCACTTTAACCTTTCTTAACAAAAGAGTTCTCCATAGAAAAGAAGACACATATTTGCAGCTGATACACAAGCAAGGAATGAAAGAAGTCTTCACAGAGTCACCGATGTGACTCACAGCTTTTATGCCACACTTCTCAGAATAGTCCAGCCCTAAGTCGAACAACAAACAACACGGATGTTTCACAAATAAATGAGGTTTAAAAAACCCCACATTGAGCTGAGTTGTTTAGTTCAAGGTGACTACGGAGACACTTAACTATCTCCTGGGAAGCCACAAGGATTCCCCAGACATGAACAAGGGAACAAACTGGAGAGGCGGTCATGCTCCTCTGACCACGTGGAGAGTCACAGGGTGGAATAAAGTAACAACAAGTCATCGACCACCCCAGCAGGGAGAAGAGATGTTCTTAAAGGGCATGCAGGATAGTTTCAGCTTAGTCCAAATTGACCAGTCATTTATTGTGAAAGACCATTTTCATCATCTCCCGCCCCCCCCCCCGTATAGAAATCAATGATTGGCTGCCGAACTCGCACATGGATGCAATTAAATACAAATAAGTAATGCTGGTCGGAGGAGATGTCTCCAGCAGGTCGATACAGAATTTGTATTTCAGTCGGAGCTTTAGATTGACCCATGACTCGTCTCGAGGCTGAAAGTCAGGACCCGGAGCGTTATTAGCGTGGCTAGACGGTCGGTAATCAACAGGCTTTTTTTCGTGTGTGCACATGACGTCCTCCCTCAGCACACAATCACCAGTTTATTTACCTGCATGGCTGCCCAAGAGAGACGGGAGCTTGCGTCAGTGCACACGTCCCTCAGCCCCCGCGTGAAGCACAACAGGGGACAGCAGGGAGGCCTAATGCACCGAGGGTGTGCGGACACATCGTGGCAACATCACTAATGGTTGTCGAGATGAGTCCATTTCTCGTGAAAATTAGCGCTCACCGGTGCCGTGTCTATAAAGAAAAGGTTCAGTAATTTTCTCTGAAATGGGTTCCAGCAAACAAAATCAGGCATTTGTTGGGGAGAGAAAAAGCAATAATATTCTACATATTCTAATCTCTCTTTACATAATGTTAAATAACTCTAGCTGTTGGAGAATAGGCCTCAAGCTTTCAAGAAAAAAGAAGAAGAAAACCATTTCTTACCACTTTTTTCGCAATTTCTTTTTTACTTACCTATACTGTCGGTACTGAGCCTTTAGCCCTGTGCGGCTAAATCTTTTTTTTTTTTTAATAGCTCTAAACAGCAATGACATTCTCTAAAACAGCAGAAAGGTATCTTGAACAGAACTAAATAGAGCTTTTGTTGGGGACTATTTTCAGCTGCTTGAGACATGTTTGCTCAAGTAATTATTTAGAGAGCTGAACTGTATGTGACTAACACCACACCCATGTTCCTCATGATACGGGAACACATCACCCCATGCAACCACGTCAGCCAATGATGCATTTATAAACGGTTTTATAGAAAGGAGGAGTACGACATGTCTGGATTTGGATAAATAGGGTCGATTTATTGTTGGTTTTAGCCATTTGAAAGAATCTGTTGGAAATTTAGAACATAAACAGAAATTTAAAGCACAAGATGGTACGACAGTAAAATCACTGTGTCAACAGCCTCTTATTTCATACTGGTAATTATGCTAACGTATGAGATGTTATTGTTTGGGATAATGGATTTTTTGGCAGCAATATAACGGGCTATGTACATAAGAATGAAATATCTTCCACAAGCAGAGTTTATATATTGTGTTGTGCATACTTTCAACTTGTGTGAATCATAGAGCTTCTACGAAAGGAGAATAAATGCAAAGCGTAGTCACTCATTTCTTCCCTCCAAAAACACAATGTTTCACACACACACACACACACACACACACAGTCTCACAGACAGCAGGCAGAGGGGGGTAAGGTAGAGAATCTAAAATATACACACAATGATACAAATGTCTTTTTCTACTCATCACACACACACAAACAACAGCAGAGCCGCTGTGTGTGTGTGTGTGTGTGTGTGTCTCCCGCTCACACAACGTAAACCAATTGCAAAGCCAACGCGGCACACACACACGCCACGCCGCTCAAGCCATCGGCACCTGTGACACATCTCAGATGCATTCAGCGAGGACTCACGACAAACCCATGAGCTCTAAGATACACAGCGAGCCAGAGCGTATATCTTCACCCCCGTCACCCCCTCCTCCTCCTCCTCCTCCTCTTCTCTGCCTGCAAGCTATTCTGAGAAATACCTCATTTTCATTTCAATCTCCTGCGCGATATAGAACGTGGCTGCCCTAAGCTGACTCTCTCACCTCAGCGCCGCTGACATTTGAACGGAGCGCAGACGAGCAGGGCTTCAAAGCGGGACCATTGTCACGCTAAAAAAGGCCGAGTCGATCTCTTTGCATTCAAGGGTGAAAAGACATTGATCTTTTTTGGGGCGTCTTCGCACACGAACAGAAGGCGGCAGGTGGAGGATTCAGATGCGACACAGAAGCCGTGATCTGTGCACGTCGTGAATCATTGCTTCATACCTGTAAAGATAAACGGTACCCTGAGAAAATGATGAGCTACATTCTTTCAATGCTGCACCTGTTCTGAATATATTGCCTTGCATGGTGGGATGTCTGAAGCTTGAGAGGAGCAATGATGAAGCAAAAAGATTGTTTCTTAATCCCGTTAGAAATCCTAGCAGTTGGGGGAACATGCTTCTCATACTGGTTTAATAGGTCTTTCTGAGGAAATTCAATAGGTGATGACCCCAACATGGATGATCCAAAAGCTTCCTCTGCACATTGTTAACTCTCAGTGGATACAGAGGAGTATCAGCATTGTAGTGTTGTGCTTCCATGAAGGCGATGGGCGAGCAATAGACGGGTTCTTTTTAATGTTTGTTCAAAATCAATAAATCAGAGGGTGAGAGTTTCTTTAATTTTTTTGTAGCTTTTCAATTTTCTCATTTCTTAATAAAACTTCCTCATTGCCCTCAACCTATCCAAAAAAGTAATCACTTCTTCAGTTTTTTCCCATTAGACAGATTTCGTTCTAAAACCCAACTGTGCTATATTATCACGAGACAACGTGCATGTAGCAACATGTTGGGTTCATGGTGTGTGTTTATGGTGCAAATAGCATCCCTATAGCCTTTAGTTTTATTTCTTTTTTTTATCGTTGATTTAATCAACCATTGAATGCTTTAAATCACATATTTAATGCGTGAACATTATTTCTTAAAACAATTGTTTTACATTTTTTGCGTTTTTATGTGAGGTCACCAATTATCTATCAGTTGCAATGAAATCCCAAATACGTAACACATCAATCCCCATTATGGATCCCGACATTTCCATGTCTCCAGTTTGTAACACAGGATTTGTATTGAGCGGAGAGGCCTAAGTGATTCATTTTTTACTTCCAATCATTTTGGCATTCTTTACAAAGCCCTTCGATTGCCACACCAAACATTTTGCAGATGGCAGTTATACAACAATTTGTACAGGATGTGCAGTCCCTACTAAATTGAATTTAATGGGTAAAATCTGCTGCTCCTTTAATGCATCTCTCATGGATCTATCCATGTAACATAATATAACAGAGCCTTTTACTGCAATCTGTTTCGCTCCAAAATGATCTCTTGAAATTCACGTCGGAGTTAAATGGCTTAAAGCTTTCAAAACGGAACATAAAATATGCAAAATCTGTGCGTGAAATGATGAATAACGACACGTATCTAAACTGGAAATGGGTATTAAATTCCCAACAGCAGTGCAGCGTGTCATCAGACACTCTGATGGATCCGCCAGCTGACTCTACCCCTGCAAGGCCCATTAACACCTCCGGAGGGTGGAGCCCAGCCCCCCTCCATAAACAACGCAGCCGGCGGTCCGTCCTAATGGGCGTAGCTCATTCCCAGTCTGGCCTGCTCCAGGTGTGGAAGCAGAGCCCCCGTAATTGATAATTACGGGGCAATAGCCCGGCGTTCACGGCGTGCCTCGTGACAGGAGAGTGGCCCGGGCCTCCCCAGGTCTGTCAGCGCAGAGGAAACGAGAGAATTGAGGTGGAGGAGGCCGGGGGGGGGGGGGGGGGGGGGCGGGGGGCGGGGGGCTGAGGAATGGTCCCTAGTACAAACAGGCAGGTTTTAGTGTGTGATGCTCATGTAAAGTTGCTGTGGTCCTCCTGCAGCCTGAAGCCGCAACACACCGCTGACAACAGGTCGGCCATTATATTCCACACACACACACACACACACACACACACACACGGTTGATAAGGGCTGCGGTTTAACGGTCCTTATCAATGACAATGAGTTACTACAAAGAAAACGCTCTAACCCAACGCTGGGTAGAAATAAACAAAGACTTAGCAACCGGTGCTAAAGAGTCTTTATGGTTTCCACTGGATCGACGCGCCGCTCCGACGTGCAGATGTACGGATACAGACGACAGCAGTCCCTCAAAAGTGAGGAGGGGCCTTTTATTCATGTATCCCTTTATCTTGTTTTATGCTTCAGCAATGCATTAGCCCTCATTGGTGCTACCATTCAGGGGCTAATGGGTCGTAATTGGAAGCAGGCAGAACCCCCCCCCCCCGTCAGTGGCAGCGGGGTCTCTGGAAAGCGGAATAATCACACGTACGTTATAGCGCATTGCTACTAATGGATGGGGTTCATTGTGAGCATTTCTCCCCGGGTGATCTTGAGGCTCAGGTGATCATAGTTTCAAACTTCTTCTCCCAAAGGAAAACCCGGCAATGGTGAGAAGTTAAAACACAGAGACAAGAGCGAAAGGAAAAGGGAGCTTCAGACCAGGTCAGGGAGCAATGGATGTTTGGGTCTTCCAGAGAAAATAGGATCGAATTGTGTGTTTTTGAAAACCTGGAAACAGTGACTGAAGCAGACTTCCTGCCAACCAGAGCCGTTCCCTGCAAGACGAGTGTCGAGAGTCTTACTTTCTCTCCCAAGGTGCCAGCCGCCTGATGGAAGTATCTGATGTTATCTCCACAGCTGTCTGTGACCGTCAGTTGATCGCTGAGCCGTCACACACGCGCACACACACACACACACACAATCAAACAGCCACAACAAACAGCGGCGGCTGATAAGACTGTGGGCTTATGGGATGCACACCAGGTCTGCTTGCCGCATTTTCTCATGGGAGGCCTTTTTTTTTCTGTCTGAAAACTGGAATGAAAATCCCTTGTGAGGAGGAATCCACACCTCGTAGTTTTCATCTCTGCAGAGTTAAAAGGAAGGCAGAATACAAACACTTTGTCTGTACTGCTTCGGGCAGCACAGGTGTCGTGCATGAGATTGGAGAAAAGCTATTTATCTTTAGAAGTATATCATGTAGCTGTAGTAAAAAAAGAAATGTGTGAAGGTACAGCTTAATTTTTTTTAAAGTAACCCACAGGTTCTTTGTTTTCTCCCATTCAGCAGCAGCACAAACACCTTGAGAAGGCTAACACATTAGCCACTTAGCGACGGAGTCTGTGACGCCCGTAACGAGGCGCTTTCAGACCAGCGACGTCATTGACGACGCCAGAGGCCGAAACACGTTGAGAAATGATCGTTCCTGAATAAAAAGACTATGGGAAAGCCTCCCAATATTTCACTTTCCTAATCCCACGTTCGATGCCTCAATGCTGCCCATCGCCATCGTCGGGCAATGTTTCAGAAGGGGATGCAGTATTTCAGTTCTAGTGACCCGGCAGGACCACGCGGAAGGACTGCTGTGTTTGGATTTACTCAGCTGGTGGAGGCAATGAAAAAACATCTGCCCTTAAAGCATCGAGCCCTTCAGTCACATGAATTATTGAATTGGGTTTATTACTCAATATTTCATTTCTTAGGGGGAGTAAACATGGCCATAACGTGAACATGAGTTTGCCTTATGAAAGCATATTTTCTTGTCAATATTCCACATAGTTACAAAGAGTATGAATAGTCATGCATTATCAGATGCATCATTATTGGTGTTTTTTTATGTAACAAATGGTAATGTTTTCCAGTTATAATATATCATATAATGCCACATTTGCTTTGGAAATTTGATTATACACTAGGCAAGGATTCAAATCTTACCCCCCCCCCCCATTTAATTCATTTGAATTCCCTCGATAATGGTAACAGAAGGCTGACTTTTGGATTCATAGTCCGTAACTTATTTCAAAGGAAACCAGAAATATGCAAATGAGCCCTGTGGATGAAAATCTATTCCTATTCCAAACTATTAGTAGTATTATGGTAATATTTTTGGTATGAATACATTTGGTTTTGTAAATTACTTTGAATATCCTTCTATATTAATCCTGCCATCCCCTGTGTTTACTTCATTAATTAAAAAACAATACACAGAGTTTATGCTATAACATGAGCGGTATTTAATGATCAAACATACTGGTGGTGCCTCTGTAAATCCAGCATTCTTTTACTCTGTATCAGATCACAATCAAGTTATTAACTGTCAAAAAGGAATAAAGTCAACGCTTACTACTACATTGTTCAGTAAATCATTTTCAAGACCTGTTTTTTGAAAGTACATCTGTGTTTTTAATACCAAATAATAAGAATAGCATTTTTCTCTGAGGTGAGTACAGTAGTTCACCAACATATGGAGCTCAACAGCAACATTGTACATTCAGTGATGGTCAAAGCCCCCTTTAAAAAAGGAGTGGTCATTGATCTCGTGACATACGGTGTCTGTAGACAATGTGATTTCAATGAGGATTTGGGAAAAAAAAAAAACTCACCCACACAGTTTTGATTACTTTCCCATCCTGCATCTCTGACTTTACTCTTTTTAAAGTCTGCAGGCCTTTGCAGAGAGCGCATGCACGTGATAACTATTAGGGAAAAGGAGCAGCTACAAATGTCATTTGCAGAGACTGCTTGCTGAGCGAGAGACCACAAGAGATATAGCGAGAGAGACATAGCGAGAGAGAAAGAGAGGGGGGGGGGGCGGATCAAAAGGTCTTAATGTGATATTTTAGCAGCAATTTGATGATGTTTTTAGCCCCGTCACTCAAAGGCTGTGAAGCAAAAGCGTCGGAGTGGAAGGTCTTCACAAAAGGTGAGATGCAGATCTCTCCAGATTTCTGCGCTATGCTCAGATGACACTTTATTTATTTTTTGCTCTAAAGCGCCAGCTTCACTTTCCTTCGCTCTTACTCCCCATGCTGACTGCTATAATTAAAGAGAATGGTCGGCGGGGGAGGCACTCTATGGCTGTTCTCCAACTCATTACCAGATGTTGAGAGGTCACTCCAGTTTATATATACACACACAGACCCACACACACACACACACACTTTCACACTGTGGAGTGAAAAGAAGCACAAAACCGCCCAGATACATTCATGTGGACTGATTCTTAGTGTTGATAGTGCGTTGCCGGTGTAAGGTGTGAAAGTGGAGAAAGAAAAAAAAAAAACACCGTGCCGATTATTTTCCACAACCCCTGTGTAAACATGGTTCAAAACAAAAAAACAAGACTTCAAGTAAAAACATCAGTCCGTCAGTTTTTCCGTCATGGTAAAAGCAAGATCAATACTTCCTTTGGCAGACAGCACCTTCATATCCATCCAATACTCGACCCGGAGTGACATCGGTTGAAATGTTCCTGTTGCTCGACAGGGTAGAATTCTGACTTTAGCCGGAAGGAGACGTTCTAACACAGACAAATGATATAATATCGTGATGGGGCTGATTGCTGTGCAAACACGTTCTAACTTCTGTTTTGGGCTTTAGTGTCTTCCAACAAACAAGTCGTGGCCTCTATATGTCGAGAACGCTTCATGCAAGGATATAGTATTGCTAAATATCTGTAACATCTGAAATAAATGCAAACATTCACTTGTTTGAAAAGGAAATAAAACAAAACGTGTTATAATCTGTAGGCTAACCCTTCTTTGTTAACACAGAAGGTTTGGATTGCATGTTGAATGTGTCCGACTCAGGCTCGAGATATGCACATGTAATCCGATATTCACACAAATATTCCATTGTGAGAACACGCCAACGTTCAAGTTCAAGTCCCGTGAATGAATCTCCAGTTTCATTTGACCCCCCCCACCCCCCCCCCCCCCCGGGTTAGAGTCTGCTCGACTTCAGGCCCGTCGGCTGAGACCCTGATGTGACCCCTGCCCACAGAGCCCCTTGGAAGTAGGCCAAGCCGCCAGCAGACTCCAACCTGCAGCAGCTCCGGACCAGCGCTGCACCCCCCCCCCCCCCCCCTTTTTTTAAAATTCTGGCCTTCTGGTCGGGCATAAAAAACCGTCCTCGTGGCTTTGTGGGATGCCGCACCTTGCAGATCTAATAGTGGAAAGGCGGTGCTCCTCGTTGCACCTGGTGGCGGACATCCTCAGTACGATGGGGGGGGGGGGGGGGGGGGAATAGAAGCGGGGACTCTGGGGCGGATAAACCGGACCAGCGACGCTCCCCGTTGCCTTCTTCTCAGGACTGTTTCCGGAAGGTGAAAATGTCCCGGGTTTTGTAGCCTTTCTTCCCCTTTAGCGGAGGCGTGGGGGTGGGGGTGGGGTTTGGTGAGGACGACAGGGAGGGAGAGGAGGGCCGGGGGGTGGAGGTGCCTCCATAGGGGCAGCTCTGCGAGTCCGGGTGTTCACCGGAACACTCCACGGTGGGGATGTAGCGGCTGTCCCACATCCCCGGGCCACACAGTTTACAAAGGTCATGTAGGCTGCAGGGGATTCTGGGTAGCAGGCGGAACTGGTAGAGAAGGCTGCGGGCCTGTAAGAGCAGGGCAAAAGTGGCAAGAAGAAGTCATTTATATGAAATAAGGAAACGACGCAGGAATTGAAATAGTGGATAAAAACATTGAAATGTAAATCATGACCCTTGACCGAGCTCAGCATTGCAGTGTGGCACCTCGAGCAAAAAAAGCCGAAGCGCATCCGACACAAAACCATCAAGCAACGACAAAGGGAGTCACGTGTGCTGCATGCTGGAATGAGCAGTGTGCCTGTGGCTCCAACACGGCATCCATAAAGATGAGGACTGGGCCACAGGCACAGCGGCCGGGGTGCAGATCATAAATCCTCCGCCTGGCGCTGCAGCAGTGCAGGCAGCTCAAGGCCTCCGAGGGGCGGGTCACTGTATGCCACAGCTGCTCGGCTGCGGCGTCCGACGCGGCTGCTTCGGCGCCGACCCAACGCGGTGATTTTTGAAAGGGCATGTGCCCGAGGGAACCCGCCACGAGCGCGGCCATAAACCGACGGTTATTCAAATGCTTTAGGGCCGAACGGAAAAGGCGATTCCCTTTGGGCGCACGCCGGGGACACAGAGGGGCCTCGCCTACCTTGCGTAGCACCAGTTCTCCGTTCATGTGCATGGAGAGGTTGCTGAAGTGGAGCAGCATTTGGTCGGTGGCGAGCTGCTGCTCGGTCACATCCTCCCCGTAGAGAACAATGATGGCCACACACAGGAACAGGTGGAAGTAGTCCGTCTATGCAGCGAGGGAACAAAGGCCCTCAGATCTCAGTAAGTTTACAGTGAAACCCGAGTCGGGGAAATGCTGATTAGGACTTTTTTTTCCAGCAAGAAAGGCAAAATAAAAACTTAAAAGCTCGGATAAGCTCGGATCGCTTTGGGTAAGAAGATGTGTCTCAATTTAATTTCAGTTGCAGTCAGAAACAATGTATTGTGATATAATATTAGAATCTACACTGTAAAGCTGTGGTGCTTTTAGGAAGTATTTAAATGTGTCAATTCGAACTAAATCTCAATGTGTGATTATATCATCAGTTGAATTAACTAAAAGGATCACTGATGAATAATAACCAAACAGGACATTTCACAGGCGCTTAGGAGGATTACACCTGTCTGTGGTGACGAGCTTTAAGGGGATAACATGGCCTCTTATTCTATGTCAGACAATGTTACAATTGCATTTCTGCACGCTCACTTAAAAAAATAATGATAAACGTGGCGCTGCAAGGTTTTCTTCCCGAAAACGCCGTGTATGCAAAAGGGGCCGCTGGGGCCCCCGCCCTGACCTGATAGTGCGCCCAGCAGGCCTCCCACATGCGCAGCGCCTCGGTGTCGGGGAACTCTCGCTTGAAGCACAGCAGGATCCAGCGGTGGCAGAAGAGCAGCTGGAGGCCGTCCTCCCCGAGGCCGGTCAGGTGCTGGTGGAAGCGAGGCAGCATGAGACGCAGCAGCTCGCGCAGGTACATCTGGAGGCGGTTTCAGAAACTCAGTCCACCACTTTCTTGGGAGGTTTTATCATGTTCTGATACTGGGAAATGGTGCTTCTCCAGGTTAGGGTTGGCTAACGTGTCAGTGTTTGTACTGTAATATGGCTTCGGAGAGAGAAAACCAACACGGGAGGATCCTACCAGCTGCCTCTCCATGTCGTCGTCGCGGGGTGAGCTGATGAAGA
The DNA here is from genome assembly GCF_949316345.1 of Pungitius pungitius. Taxonomy (NCBI): domain Eukaryota; kingdom Metazoa; phylum Chordata; class Actinopteri; order Perciformes; family Gasterosteidae; genus Pungitius; species Pungitius pungitius. The sequence continues at coordinate 9,383,793 of NC_084911.1, read as the reverse complement.
TGGTGTTCTCCATGAGGCCGACGAAGCACCAGAAGGTGTCGCTTTCGTCCTGGATCTCGGTGAGCAGGGGGGCCACCAGGTCAGACATGCCCTGGCAGTAGCCCATGTCTGGATTGAACACTGCGTAGTTGAGCAGAATCCGCCTGCGGGTTCGAGAACGAGAACATCCTAGATCATCGCAGAGGTATAGAAATTTACAGCTTTTGCTGTTATACCATAAAGTATAAAGTAATGTCCCGCCGCAACACTGAATGATCCGGGATGTGTTGCAGCATCGCTGGTAATGCCCAGAAAACCCAGAGCAGTTGCTATGCCAACCCCCTGGTAACCAGGGAGCTAATTAATGATTATTTCTTTTACTTGTACTACTTTGAAGTAAACTTCCCATGGCGCTCCTCATGCATTAGTGAGGACTGTACAACAAAGGGAAAGCCCTAAAGACCCTTTTTTATTGTTACAAGTGAAATATTAACAGCAAAAATAGTAACTTGGAAAAACTATGAGAATGGAGTTGAGGGTTTGGGGGGGGGGGGGGGTGACCACAGACTGCAGCGGTTATTCTTCTGGGAAATGAAAAACCTCAAAATAAAATAGAATTCTTAGACGGGGGTGACGAGTAGAACGTTATCTGTGACACATCAGGAGCGCCGTGCATCTGGAAACACACACACACACACACACACACACACACACACAGCGTCGGACAAACACCAGGATGCTCGATGAGAGTCACCAAACTAATATGCTATTTAAATCCTCTTGCTCCTCGTTTAGAAAGCCATTAGCTGGAGTACGCATCAAAAGTACTCCGACGGCTTAGTCAGAGTCAATAAAGCGTGAAACTCATTTGCGGCTCCCCGAGGGTTCAGAATATGAAATGAGAAGGTGCGCCTGTGTCTTGGGCTGAGGGATGGGAGTGATGGGGGGCAGATTTAGGAGGAGGTGAGGGGCAAAGAGACAGAGATGGAGATCGGGGGTAAAGAAGAGAGAAGAAAGCGGTCTGACCTCATGATCTCCACATTGGGGTTGTTCTCCCCTCTGAAGAAGTTGTTGCTGCGGTCTGTCCTCACCACGTCTTTATCCACAGTGAACTGGACCTTTCTCCAGAACTCACTGTGCTCCTCTGGGCTCATGGACAATCTGGAAGGTAAACAACAAACACCAGGCGGAGAGGGAAGAACTTCAATCGCAATAAGATTCAAAAGAAAGTTTAAGAAAGTTTCCAAAAACAATCTCCAAGGAAATTAAGGCAATTCGAAAAATAAAAACAACCCTAGTCTCAAATGTCACTCTGGTGTAAAACGCTAATGATTAGCAGCATATGAATTAGAACATGTGTGTGTGTGTGTGGAGAGGGGGGGACTGAAGGGGTGTTTCAGTGCTCCACTGAGGATAAAACCACAACCATAAAACCAGCATCCATCCCTCCAAATGTTACGGACTATATTAGCATGTACCCCGCGTTTGGCACTAATGTATCCGAGCCCTAACAAGCAGAAGGGATTTAATTAACAATGTTTGTTTTCCATGTGGCCCCACCAGGAATAGTGAGCGCACACCTGATGCAACGCCACGTAACTGTTAAGCTTCAGCGCTGTGTGTTTGTGGCGTGGACCTCGTTCTCATCTTGCTCTCCGGAGGACGCTACTCTGGAGTTCAGGCACATGTTTTCCATCTCTTTAAAATGTCTGCCACTGGCATGGTGGAGCAAAAATATAGCTGGGTTAACGTATTAATGTTAAATGGGAACATAATTCACTGCTCAAACAAAGGATGACACAATGCTTCTAACATATAACAAGCTCCATCTCATTAACACAACAAAGAAACTCTTAAACTAATTGCTTAACTGTCTCAGGTTTAAGGACATTTAAATAATTTTGATCATTCAGGAATCACTTCTGGCATTATTCAAGCACATTCCTGGGCTACATATCCAGCAACACATCTGAAGCTACATCTATGAAGAAAGAAAACTTACATTTCCTTTTCTCTTCGAAATAAAGCTCATATAAATCTCTTCAGTGGTGCATCATAAATTTATTAAAAGCACTTCCTCTTCAAAAGAGCTCTTCTTCTATTTAGTTAGCAGCTTGTTACATGACGAATTCAAAATGTATCACAAACAAACTGATGATCAAATCTAGGCTATGCACCACAGTATGAACTAAATAGATGGTGAGGGAGGAGGAGTATGTGAAGGTTTGGTTTAGCCTTATTTTTCCCTAATAAAACTGCATAAAAAAACAAATAAATATATTTAGAATAATAATATCATCCAAGTTTTTCCACTATGTCCCTTTTTCCACATCTGCAGTGGCTATATCTGCATCGCTTTCCCTCTGCAGCTGCTAGTTATCGCAGATGAGGGAAGGACACAAGGTTAGGAGACAAGGAGCCAAACAACAGACATGTAAACTTGCTCCTAAAGATCAACCATTGGGCCCGGAGGCCGTTCAAGTCCAAATGATCTTTAAAAGGAATCTGCATCAGTCAGAACGAGGGGTTTAATTACCATTACCTTTGATAAGACCTTCTGACGCACCCAAAGAGTCCCTTCCAGGTGGAACCTGCCCAATTCTCATATTCATTCCAGACAAAGCGATACAAGGTGTGCACATTAGGTGGTGATAAATGACGAGGGATGTGCTTCTGCGTGTGTTTCTTTCTTCTGTTTGATCTGATAACTGCTGACATGTTCTCCCTCCAGAGACCTTTTACTTCACACTTCCCTGATTGTGCCGACTGACTGCTCACAAACACACTCGCGTGCGGTTTGACCGTCCGCTGACTGACCGCTCGCTGGCCGATCCGCTGCTTGTCTTGCTACTTTAAAAATATATATATATATATTTAAATGACACACACACATTATTTGTGCCCTGTTCCCCACCTCTTCTGTTGGATGTCATGGTAGAGGGAGCGTTTTTGCAGCCTCCAGGCCTCCCTCTGCAGCGAGGTGGAGTCATAGGTGTAGTAGTGCAGCAGGAAGGGCCACACCTCGCCGCGGATGGACGGGTCAATGCCGCCGAAGAAGATGGCCTGGTGGGCAAAAAGTGGGAGGCGAGCGAGCACAGTGAGCACCGAAAGGGGCAAGCAGGCGCGCAGGGGGGTGGGGGCGCTTCTGCTCTGAGAACACAACAAACTGTATTCAACCGTCATCTATCTGGACTGCAGTGGACGGGGTTGTTTCAGCGCACGTTGGGCCTCACGGAGCTCTTTTGTTCCTACCTGCACGCCGTGACAGAGGAAACGTTTCTGCACACATTCTAACTGCCGCCGAGTCATTTGAGCGAGGTGGTAGACCTTCATCCGAGGGCAGTCACATGACTCACAAGGGGGGGATCGTGGCCAGGAAAAACCCCTCAAAGAGTAGTTACACGCCGGGGCTGCTGATTCAAACCGAATCGCGGCCTTCGCCTTCAATATGACTTCCAGTTTTGCGAGAACGTACGGCTTGTAATGTGTAGAAAAGCAGCGGGGGAGGGGCGGGGGGCTGTGAAACCACGCCCGGACACACCTTGCGGAGCTTGTACTCCTCCTCCACCTGCCCGTTGGGGTTGAGGTGACGCAGCCAGGAGGTGACGTCCAGCCGCCGATACAGCTTCTCCTCCGGGTGGGTCTCAGCCGACGGCAGGGTGGGCCTCTGGATGGAAAACTGCATGCAGGACTTCTCATCCGATACCTGACGGAGAGAGGGGACGTGGGTTGAGCAGGTAACCCCGGTGCGAGGGGGGGGGGGGGGGGGGGGCTGTTAAATGAGAAGCCAAACAGGAGTTTGGATGAGACCTGGTCTTTAAGCTGAGTTTCCCTGCAGCACTTCCACTGCTGGAAGACCTCAGCCAGCTTGTCCAGGCCAGCGTGGTGGAAGTGGAGAATCTTGTATTGGCTCTCTCGGCTGGCGATCACCAGCTGGCCGCTGGTACACGCCTCATCGCTGCACCGCAGTAAAAATGATGGAGGCACGAAAGTAAGAGTCACAGAGATGCGATGTGTTCATGGAAGCAGGAGTAAACCACTTTTCTTACTTGACTAATCTCTGATCTTGTCTCAAAAGCTAACTTTCCATTTATTATGACAAAAACAAATTGACTTCGTCGAGACACGCTGCACAGAAATGACCCCGTCATGACCTCCCCGTGACCTTTGCGCCCCCCCCCCACTGACCAGAAGAAGAGTCTCAGCGACCGCATGTGACCCAGGTCCACCCTGAAGACGCCGCACAACTGTTCCAGGACCAGCACCTTCTGCTGCTCCTCCCAACGCGCGCCGTGCCACTGGCTGCCACTCTCGGAGGGGGCGTGGCTGTCCAGGCTGGAGGCGGAGCTCACGGAGTGAGTCATTGACTCCTCACACAGCTCCCTGGCGAAAAAAATAAAGGATATTTTTTTTACTTAAATTGAGCTGAAGGGAATTGAGGTTTTCCATGAAATCAAAGTAAGACTAAAGATAAATATTATTTTTCCCGTTGAGATGAAACATTTTTCGTTTTTTTAGCTTCTTATTCAGGAAACGGATCCACGAGGGACATCGATAATGAATACGGTGCAGACAGCTGCCAGCAGTGTGCAGACATATAGTTTTTGTCTCAGTATGGCTCAGAATGGGAGGAATGCATGGAGGCTTCTGAGGACTTTCTCACACACACACACACACACTTTCCCCTGTCATTCCCCCCATGTTGTTCCCGGCACTGAAACCTGAGCCAAGGGATCTTCTACTGCAGAAGGACACACACACACACACACACACACACACACACACACACACACACACACACACACACACACACACACACGACAACAACAGGAAAAAAAAAAACTTTGCATGTGACCAACACAAATCCTCACCTTGCACCAAAGGTTTGAATAATAGGAATATCTGGCTGATAGTCCTTGCACACACACACACACACAGTGAGAAAACACACAAATTGACCGTAGCTAATGACCATAATGCTCTTTCAAACACGTCTCAAGACTTGCTAATGCTGAGAAACAGAAATGTGCTAAACCCGCTGACATTTGAGGCGTAGACGTCTACATGAAGTTATTTGCATACATACCGAAAGCCTCTTTTTCCCTACGAATTAAGGTCAAAATGACAAAGAAAACTACCACCTATGCACACCAACGTTACAGAGAACACGAGAGGCGGCTCGGTTGAGACGAGGGAGGCCGGCCACGTCTAATCCGGTCCACCCTGAGTCAATCGTATCCGGCTAATCTCCCCGTGTACGCAGATGGGAAAATAACAAGGCTGATCAATCCAGGCTGCAGTTTCCTCTGCTATCCGATGATTTACATACTCTCCGTCTCATGTGTCACGCAACTAAGCAGCCCCGTGGAAAACGAGGACACGGGGGGGGGGGGGGGGGGGGCCCGGACGGCTCTGGTAGGGAAACCAAGCCATCGGAAATATTCTTACAAAAACAGGGACAGCCGTCCCCGCTCGGAGGGTTGTTAAACAAATGAATTTCTCCCCATGTAAATAAAAGTGCTAAAAACAAACATGGGAAATATAATTAGAAAGCACATGATTCATGGCCGCGCTGCGTTACGAGCGTGATTAACACAGCGTGTAAACAAGCTGTTTTGACGGAGTCAGGCTGCTGCGAACCAGCGCGTCCCACCGGGCCCCCCCGGGGTAAGACCCAGACTGCCCTGAGGCCCTTCATAACACCTCTCTCCACATACACAAGGGGGGGGGGGGGAGTGGGGGGGGCAGCGGGGCGGGAGATGCTGCCAGGTCACCCTGAGAACCAGGACCAAGTGCTTACAAGCCTGCAGGGACTCACAGGCCCTTCAGCTAATCCCTGGAGCGACAAGGAGGGTGGTGGGTGGGGGCTTGGGTGAAGGGAGGCGGAGGGGGGGGGGGGGGGGGCTCTCCTCGGTGCCAACATCAGAAAGTGGTCAGTGCAGTTTGAAGTTTGGAGAGAAAACATCCGACGTTTGTCATATTTATGAATGATGCGGCGTTCCATTAGTCCCACCTCTTCAACAATGAGTGTAGTGTTTTATTTTCGTAAAGCATTTACTGAAGACGAAGCATCTTGTTCTATTATTGTGGTTAAAAAAGGGAAAATTCAGTCCAGAAATGAGACGAAAAAAACACTCCCTCCCTCTTACCTGTGGTCTTATTACCTCCCGAGTGGCCCAACAGTCATCGTGCGGGACTGAACCTGGTCCCCACTGTGCATGTGATCAGTGAGAAACAACCTCACAAGCCAGAAGCAAACCACGGGCCTCCTATACAGACGTAATCACAATGATCATAAACCATAAATCTACTGTTCAACTTTAGAGGAACTTGCTGTGCCCCCTTCCTTCCTCTGCCCCCCCCCCCCCCCCCCCTGCCCCCACTTCCACTTTTCATCCGCTGTCGTTCTCCCATACGGGGTGCTTTCTCTTTGAATGATTCCAAGTGACATGTTTCCAGTTCCTGGCCCCTTAACAGTGTCAATTAAAGCAGGAGAGAGAGAAAGAAAGATTGAGTGAGTTCCCGGGTTTTGGCTGCAGCTCCGCTCTCTTCAGTCCTCTAATCCGGGGAGCTGACATTCAGCCCAGCACAACAACCCCGGGAGCACTCGGAATCAAAGGGCTTCACACAGACTTTGGTGAGGGAGGGGTGGGGGGGGGGCGTGCAAGATATTCGAGAGGCGGGCGACGCAGAAAGAAACAATATTGGAGAAAAGCAGACAGAGAATGAGCAAAAAAAAAAGGACAGGATGCAAAACAAAGAGGGGAAGGTACGGACGGTTGGTGGAGGGAGAGAGATGGAGGTAAAAAAAAAAGAAGAAAAAAAAGAAAAAAGTATGCACACTAGTGCCAGAGGGCTGAGAGGAGACACTGAGGAATGGAGGAAGAGAAGGACAGCGTAAAAGGGTAGAAGTTGTGAAACAGAGCGTGCTGCCAAGTCACACACTGATGCACTTACAGCAAGCTGAGAGTGGTTCAAAAAAAAAAAAAAAAGAGGCCTAAACACACACACACACACACACACACGCACACACACACACACGCACTGAGACAGGCTCACACATTCTGGGCAATGAGTCCGGGCCAAATAGCTGCGTGAGGAAACGGCCACGGAGGGAATTATAGAGTCGAGCGGCCGAAGGGTCCGAGCAGCAACTCGATCGGCGTCCAGATGGCTTCGCTTGATTAGAGAACGGGTCTGAGGGGTTGCGGGTTTTGTAGGATTTGGGGATCCATTTCGTGCCATCTGCGACATCGTGACACAGTCAGATTGACAGCGGCTTTAGGGGCTCATCTTGACCTTAAAATAACATTTCATGCCCCCGCTGCTAGAAGTCATCTACCTGAGGCCAGTCCCAATGCAGCAGGAAGCCACCACGTGGCCTCAGAGGGGAAATGATCACTCAAGCAATTACTCATTTTCTTTGGCTCCACCTTGTGGTAGTTTAGTGTAACTGAACCACCTTTTAGAGAACTAGGAACTTGTAACAAATGAACATCTGGATTTCTGTGCTATACATTAGACCCTAACGGAGTAAGGCTGTTCAGAGCAGATCTAATTATACATTTATGTGATAGTTGGATCAATTCATCAACAAATTACTGAGATATTTGTCCCTGTAGTATCATAGTGAAAATGTAGTGACACACATACAGAAAGCACCCTCACTCTACAACAGACACACACATTCTTAAATTATTTTACTGCACACAGAACAAAAATAGAGTTTTCTCTGATTGAATCTGTCCTCCTAGAGGTCAGGGACATTTTTAACTCAATAACTTGCAAATAACTATAACAGCTTAAGGAGATCAAATCTTACTGAATGTTAACTATTGTTTGGGGGGTTTTATTTTTAGAAAATGATCAACTCATTTGAGAGTTTACAGATTTTTTAATACAATAAAAGAACCGTGATTGGAACAAAAAAAAGAGGGAAAAAGATGTAGTAACCGAAGGTGGATCAGTGATAAAAGGATGACCTGGCATCAGATCCCATTAGTTCAAACAATTGAACAGTGAAATAAAGTGATAATGGTATTTCATGCAATGTAGGTCTCAGATACAGACCTGGACAATTAAATACATTTTGTAAAGCCCCCGGAAAAGGAATAAACCTCACGGATGAGAGGGATAAATGATACATGTAATTTGAACAGAGCCCTCAAATCATTTTGCTCCTAAATAACACACTTAATCCTAATTGCTGAGGTGTTTGGACATTGAGTGGGGTTGGACCCTGTGTATTTTTAAATGCTGTCTGCGACCCTGATTTGACATTCAGTCTTCCCATTTGTCTCGGCTTATTCTTCATGTTGGTTTTCTACTAACTCGTCAACCTCATTTAGGCGGCCTGCTTCTGTAATTGCCTTCCACAATAATTACAAAAGCAGCAATGCAATTAAGCTCTATTAAGCTGAACAGCAATCTGCAGCATGCTTCATTGTTAAATAAGGCCTGACAATGACCGTTTATCTTTTTTTATTACCAAGATATGGTACTACTTAGTGCCACAGATGCGTTTACATCAGACAGAACAGGCTCTGCTCTTGAACCCAAGTGGCATCGAGGACAATTAACCCCCAGAGGGCTAAAGACCAGATCCCGTCGGAGAGATCGCTGGATATTAAATATATATGTAATGCTGCAGGCAAGACGATTCCGTCACAAAACACTGCAGACAGCATCCTTTGAGCTCTAATGCGAAACTTAGTAGATCTCAGAAGCACCGTCAAGCGGGGCAGTGATAAAAGCCAGCGGCTTACTCACAAAAACTGTCAAATTATGAGGAGTTGACATTGAAATGATCAAACGTGGGGAGATCCACAAGCTAACTAGCAGCCACCAAAGCCTCACAAGCACCCCCTGCTGGAGGGTTGTTAAACTACAGTCAGAAAATCACCCAATTATTGGATTAACCAACAAAAAGATCTTTCCACTACCAATAACTTTTGACCCTTTCATAAAAATGAAAACCCCCCCAATTCTTCCCAGAGAGGAGGGTGAGACAGACAACTAGTTTCCCACGTGGCAATTCAAGGACTTTTTTATGGCACAGGTAAAAAAAACAAAAAAACACATATTTTCACACTGCTGAACGCCAATTAAAGGATGAACCTATAACAACACAGACTGTGGACCCCCCCCCCCCCCCCCCGATGACTCACCTGCATTCGCTGTCCAGGAAGACGGAGCCGCTGCTTTCGCAGAGGGCCTCGCTGACCGGGGACAGGCAGAACGGCGAGGAGAACGTGTCCGAGTCCGAACCCATGGTGCTGTCCCGACTCACCTCGTCCGACAGCTCGTCGCCCTCCTCTCCCCCCCCCGCCGGCAGCTGCTGCTGCTGCTGCTGGTGGGAGGAGGGATCCGCTGCTGCCGCCGCGGACGCGCTGCTGGTGATGTTCCGCTCCTCGTCCTCGTCTTCCTCCTGGGCCGCCGGGTGACTGCAGTGGGGCCTGGAGGGGGGGGGGGGGGGGGGGGAGAGGGGGGTTGGTTCAAAGCAAGATCAGTGTAACACTGATAGTGTTTCTAATCTTGGTTGAAACACTTCTAATACGGAATATCCTTGAGATGTCCTTTAATAGAGCCAACATTCATAATCATTTTAACAGCAGAGAGGCGGCGACTCGTCTAGTGGCAGAAAAAAAGTGTGAGAAAATGACCCCACTTCTCTGGATTTACCGCCTCATTGCGACACTTTAAAACATGAGTTTACAGTCTCAATCGTTTTAAGTCTTCAACGCTGCCGGTTGGTAATTAAAGAAATTATTAACGATTTGTAGTAAAATAGACCATCAGGGTATGCTTAAGGGGCGGGCTACTTTGTGATTGACAGGTTGCTAGAGTTGTGCACTTTAGGAGTTGTCTGTTACAACTTTAACCGTTTAAGTCATTTAAACATTTTGGTTGCCCTGAAGTTTTCCTTTTCATGGCACAGTTGAACCGACTCCGCCCTCTCGTGCCACTGTTAAAAAATGACCAACTCGAGGCCGCAGAGGGGTCACTGGGTGACGTCGCGGTGGCTCATGTTGCAGAAACGCCTTTTCCTACCGTCGGCCTCGGCGCCGCGCATTCCTGCGAACCGGGGAGCTCTCCGGTGTGATGAAGCGCAGCGCCTCCTCGTCCTGCTTTTGGATGCGGGAGTTGGGCACCCAGGTGAGGATCAGGGTGGTGCCTACGCTCTCATCCTTCTCCGTGTGGACGCAGAGGTAGCCTGCATGGAGGGGGGGGGGGAGTTAACCACAGGGCGAAAGAATATAATCACGGTGGGGGGAAATTACTTTCATACAAGTTTAACAAACATGAAACCGGAGATGAAAAAACACCAAGAGGACACACCCGAAAAGGCCTGTAACTATAAGAGTGCACACACACACACACACACAGAGGATCACGAGATAATAAGAGAAGAAAATGCTCCTTGTGATCACCACCATGTAAACCCCAGCACAGGACACGAGGTCAGACTCACACATCCGATGCGCGAACAAAGGGGGACGGGGGGGGGGTATATTTTAGTCTTCATGGAGAGTTTATATTAATAAAAGGAGTGTTCGGGTGGTGCTCACGGCGGGACAATCGGCGGCAGAAATGCAACGCGTCCCACAACGCGTCTCAACCGTTGCTCTGGCCTGACCTGGGTGGTGCTCTGCCAGGCCGGGCAGGGGCTCCGCGGGGTGCACGCACACGTTGTTCTTGGAGAAGATGATTTCGCCGTCCAAGCCCGAGCGCAGCGACGAGCCCGCCGCCCCGGGGTTAAAGGTCAGGAGGTCGGAGGCCTTGGAGGAGGCGCGTCGCAGGAGCCGACCCAGAGACATCTCCTGAAGCACGGGGACACTGGGCCCATCGTCTGGACGGAACAGAGGGGGGGGGGGGGGGGGGGAATAAAAAGGGAAAAGATAGTGTGACTATAGCAGAGGGCTGCACGCTTCCTTGTCACCTACACTTCAACTCCTCTGTACTCACTGCAGTGTCCTCTCTGCGGCAGCTCAACCCCTCCATCCCCTTTCCCCCCTCGCTACCTGTTCACCATTTCTTCCCAGACACCTGCACACCTACACACACATTCACAGGCTCTGTGGATACAGTGTGTAACCAAACAGCTCCCACCTTCTGTAAACAGCACACAAAGACGTGTGCAAACACACTTCCCTCCGTCCGTGTGAAATGTCCCCGAGCGCCGTAGCAGTAGCCGACAGCAGATGTCACCGGCGGCGCCACTGACCTGGGATCACCGGCGAGTCACAGCGCCGTCGTTCGACGAATTGTGTGCGAGTGGGGAGCGCGGGCGTCCTCCAATCGGAGGTCGATGTGTCCTTGGGCAGGACACTTTAGCCCAACAATGCTGCTGTAGCTGTGACTACGCCGTGCGAGTGCTAGTGATTGATGGGCAGGTGACACTGACGGGTGTGTGTGTGGTAGCTCCTGTCGTCAGGGTGTGAACGGGTGGATGATGCCATGAAGTGTGTATGCAAGTACAGTGCATTCGCTTCCCGAGTGATGAGACCAACGTGTGTTTTTTGTTGAAAAGCTTCCTTCTTTGAAAAAGACCTTGAAGCGATTTGACTGTTTCTGACTCAAAGAACACACAACTGTTTTGTTGTTTGAAGTCCACATAGAACTTGTTGATTTCGACTGCTTTCTCTTTGCTTTGACACGTGGATCCGTAACCTTTGGACCGACCTCCCGTGTGGAGCCCTGTCTTCTTGTAGGCTGAACATCGACTTATCATCCCCACTCAATCTGAGGAATGTTCCCTGTTTTTTCCTCAGAGGGCATGTTTACCACCGCCTGATTAGACAGGAACCCCACCGTCTGATGCCCGGCCCCAGACAGGAAGTCTGCTGACCTCTGAGAGGAGGCTCACTGTAGGCCTTCATTTGGTTTACATTTTCAAGATGTGTAGTTATTTCTAGTTTCTTAATATCATATTTTAATTTTCCTAATATTTCTTTGAATAACAGATTTTGTTTTTTAAATGAACTGTATAAAAAACATTTAGTCAGGTGAAATATCAACAGGTTTTAGTTGGCTCAAAATCCCTCTAGACTGAAGGCCGGTCTCAAGGCACTCGACAGCAATGCATTGTGCAGCAGTTGTACTTAGCTAATGTAGTTAGCATACATTAAATCTGCATGCTCATGCACCGTGAAAGCAGAATGCTCCATTTTATATCACATGCCACAGTGGAAGTGAAACCGTGGATTGTTTGGGAACAGTGTGTTTGGCTAGCGGCTAACGGGGCTAGCACTATGCACCCTGCTGGCATTGTAGACTTGGGGGGGTCAATCGGGGGTTGTTGTATTACAGTGGAGGTTGCAGGCACACCTCCACGTCACTCAAGTTTTGTAAGTTAAAAAAAAGTAGTAGATAGTCTTTGCATACAACTACCTCTCTAATGTGCTTGATCATAAAGGTCCCAAACAGGTGGACAATATATTCACTTGCAAATTCACCATTCCTTTAATATCCAGCTAATATATTGTATATACATTATTCAAATAGCTCTAGACACCAAGGGACTAAAGCAGCGACCCCTGTAATCCGAGTCCACGCTGCCGCGAGACACACACACCTGAAAGGCCTGCCACCTGAACCCAATGACAGGCTGCCATCTTCAACCGCTGGTTCCAGTGGCCTCGTGACAGCAGCAACAATGCGCAGCCCTCTCGGGGTTATTCTGGTCCGGGAGCGATCACAGGACCACTCGGGTGGGTTTGATAGTGCTCGTTTTATTCTCGTCCGATCACGCAATGCCTCTCCTCCCCGGGCCGTACACCGTTTTTATCAAACCTCCTTGAGAGACTCCACCCCCGCAGAGGGCTTCACTTTTGTAATTTACAAACTCTGACAGTTTGCCTTCTTTTAATAATGAACTTTAAACCTACACCACGGAAATTCAGCAGCGTGGTGTGAAAGTGGCCCGGTCCTCAGTTTCTCTCCCCCCCCCCGCTGCTGGGCTGCATTAATTAAGTTGTCACGCTGCCTTTTGAATAGAGGAGAGAATACTGAAGAAGAAGAAGAAAAAAAAGCTTTACATTTGCGGTGTGTACGGACATGCCTGCATCAACTGAAAGGAGACCACAGAGAGGCCTGAGAAACGACGTTCTTGTGAGAGTCTGAAGAGGCTGGGTAAATCATAAGGACACTATATGTGGGACTCAGTGGGAGTGTGGAAAGCACTTTTCTCTCTCTCTAGCCTTCTCGGGAAGAGCGTTTTAATGAGCTTCATGTGAAGTAATACAATTTGTATGCTCTAAAATGTAAATACACTCATTTGAAAATGTGGCACACCTTTTAGAAAACAGCCAAACGAAACATAATCCCCGCAACCAGCTGGTAGTGAATGATAATGCATAATTAAAATGTGGCTAAACTTTGACATTGATACAAATATATATTTTAAAAGTCAACATATCAATCTCAGGCCGGGAGGATGATCCTGGCGTGTGAGCGTGTGCCTCTGTGTCGGTCCTAATCTCACGTCCTGCTGCAGCAAACCTCATAATATTTTGGATGACCGGTTACGGTTGCACGCTCCAGGACGTCTTGTGCTTTGCGGTGACTCATACTTTGATAGAACACCTCTTGAAGAGGGTTTTCTCATACAGCCATTGAACGCCTGCAGACTCCTCACTCACTTCTCTGCTACGCCGCCCCCCCCTCCCCGGGCTGGTTTGGGCCCTTGTGTGATTACACATCTGCAACGCACACACAGTTAGGGGATATTAGTTTTCAGCGTGTTTGAGTAAAAGCTAAATAAACTACAAGTGCACACACTGTGTACACACACCTCGCAGAAAGTTAGGACGCTGAAAAGCTGGCAGACATCTTGCCTTAAAAACCTATTTGTGTCTAGACACTCTGGACATGCACCGGTTGCACTTCTCTAGTTTTAAACTGCAGTTTACCCAACGGCGTTTTTTTTAAATGATTTCACACACACACACACACACACACACACGGTCAAGAAAAGCGAGAATAATCCGATGCACAAACACCGCCTGTGTAGCAGAGGCGTGCCGTGAAGCCGGTGGGGGGGTGCGCTCCATCAGCCATCACTGCCCTGTCAGGCAGATGTGGGACATTTGTAACCGCGGCACTACACGCGAACATTTATTTCTATACGTGTATGTAAATGCGTGTGTTTGTCGTTGCGTTGACAGATACGTGTACCGTTACCATCCTGAGCGTGCATATCCGATATCAGCTACACACACCGCGGCCGGAGCGCCCGCTAGTTAACGTTACATTTCACGGTGTCGGCGTTGACACGTAACTTTAAACTTTTGTTGTTTTATTAAGCCGACATTATTCCCTCGTAGCGGGGATACGTTTCCTATCTGCCGGGTGCCGTGCATCCGTTTCCCAGCAGCGGGAGAGATGAATCAACGGAACAGAAATCGGGGCCAAGCGGGCGGTGAGCTCTCACCTTCAGTCCCGCGGCAGGAGTCTACACCCCGGGTCGGACATCCATCTCTGCGGGCGGCGGGAGGACCGAGCGGCCGGGGGACAGCGCAGCGTGCACCGGCGTCGCGTCGCCGCCTTGTCTCCCGGATTAAGCTCCGCCGTTTACGGCGTGTGGGTTTGTTTGTATCCCCGTGTTTTACCGACAGTGACACACCACACGTTTGACTGGTGCTCGTTCCACAAGAAATGGATATGTATTGCATTTCCGCTTTTAACTTTCAAAATAAAAGTTATATTTTGAGGAACACGACACTGAGGGGCTAAGACAAGTTTAAAGGCTTTAATTTGTAAGGTGCTGTTGTCTTACTTCCTGTATTTACTTGCTTAGGCATATCATACTTGACTTAACAGTTTCACGGCAATCTCCCAAATTCCGCTACTTCCGGAACGTGAAGGCTGAATATCACACAAACCGTTACGTTTAGATGTTAGATTGAAAACCGAGAGGGACAATGGGGCATGAGTACGTTTTTAAATAGAAAATATATATTCGATATCAACTAAGGTCAAGATCCGACAAATCCTCCTCCTTAACAACCTTGATCTCTTTCATCACTTGAAGCTTGTGTAAGCTATTATTGCACTCCTGTTCCGGTGTAAGTTATTTTATTGTGAAGGAGGAGAGGAAGTAGAGGAAGGGTGCAGTGTTGTGAGGAAAAAGTGACGAGAAATAAAGTTGCGGCCGGCGTGGCGCAGAACCGGAGCCGTGTTGTTTTTTTTTTTATTAAACCAAGTATAGGCGTACCATAACCCTCGGCTACATTGGTGGCAGCGGTGGGATTACCTTCCTGCTAGTAGAGAAAATAAAACCCATCGTCAGATAAGTGTGAAAACCCGTTCATCGACGTGAGCGCCAGCTAGCTAATGTTAGCCACTGCTAACACGCAGTTTGTTCAAAGACGGTACAGTGACGCCAGCGCGAGGTGAAGACTCAGCACGGCGTAGGAGCGGGGACATCTCGTGGTACATCGTAAGCACAGACAGTAGAAAAATAAAAGAAGAAGCAGACAAAATGTGGAAATGTGAGGAGGACCCGCTGGGTTACAACGTGCGGCGCGGAGACCGGCCGTTCACCAGCAACGTCAAGATCGAGCTGCCGGCCCCCTTTGCTGGGGAGGAAAATCAAAGTTTTCCCTGCTGGGCCAGACAGTATGAGGTGGCTGTGAAGGCGCTGGTAGGAGGCAATGCAGGTGACTATGATTATGAACTGGCTAGGATCTTGCCGACGCGGCTGACCAAGGCTGCCTTCCTTCTGTGGGATAGCCTGCCAGCGGCCGTACAGAACGAATATTCTGCAGTAAAGGAGAAATTGCAGGAGGCTTTTGGACAAAGACATTTCTTGGATCGCTTCAGAGCGAACCTTTCTGCACGTGTTCGTGCTCCAGGGGAGAGTTTGGAAGTGTATGCAGCGGATATAAGCAAACTAGTTCAAGAGGCATTCCCAGGCTATGGTGAAATAGCTCACAGAGAAGAAAAATTCCGCAGATTTCTGGCGGGTCTTGATCCGGTTCTGAGAGCTAAATGTCACGAACAGGGAGCTACAGAGGTGTCTGATGCTCTGGTCATAGCTGGCCGTTGTGAAATGGCCAGAGAGACTCTTAAGATGGACTATGTCAACACCCAAGTAAGCCAGCCCCTTTCCGGGAACGTTACTGCAACAGTGGTACAGTCCGTCTCTGATGGAGGTGGCATGTACAGGACGATAAACAGAGTTACTGAAGAACTGAGTGAAATGAGGATGGAAATGAGGAAGATGGCAGAGGAAAACGATCGACTGAGATCCAGAAAGGACGAGTGGCGGACCAATCCCTCAGTGCGTGGAGGTCAGTGTGGGTGTATGTGCGGTGAGCAGGGCTGCCAGTCACGTCGCCTGCGGGGTGAACAGAGAGGACGTTCCCCTGACCATGCTTGGCGGGGACGTGAAGCGGAAAGAGGTCCCAGGGAAAACCAGGATTATCGGGCGCCTCACGAGAATAGAGCCATCTCTCCAACCTGGAGGGGCCCTAGATCCCCCAGGGGCCCCTTTAATGAGGAAACACAGAGGAAGAGAGGAGTGCGTTTTCTCTCGCCCAGAAGAGAGGACCCAACTGATCGGTCGGGAAACGGATGCTAGCTGATGTCGCGGGCCCGACACCAGCTATCTCACTAAGTGGCTCAGCCAGTAATGCAACAGTACAAAATGAGAGAAAGCGACAAAGTACCTCGTATGTGAGGGGGAGCATTGAAGGTACTGAAATCAACATATTGGTGGATTCAGGGGCCACCGAGTTGTTTATCAGTGCTGATTTTCGCATGTCAGTTCCAGCGCTGCGTGAGCGGCCCATAAATGCTGACTTTATTGCCGCACGTGCTGTGAATGGCCAGATGCTCGACACCTTGGGAAGCATAACCACCACCCTACACCTGGGTAATGAATCCTGGCAGCATGTATTCTACGTACTTCGTGGATCTACACAAACCGCGCTGCTGGGCTTGGACTTTCTTGTTGCTAATCATGCCCTTTTGGACTTTTCTCGTGGCAGATTGCAGTTATGGGACATTGAAATTCCTCTTTTGAGCTGCATAGACTTGATTCCGGAGTGTTGTAATGTCTCAATCGCAACTGCCATGACATTGCCACCCCTCAGCGAGATGCTGGTGCCAGTGTGTGTGTCCCCAGCCGGGTCCACTGAACAGCTGCCTGACTTCGTGGGCTACTTAGTGCCAAACCTCCGGAGTAAAAGTGGATGTGTCGTTGCTCACACAGTGACTTCGGTGAAGGAGGGGATCACTACTGCTCGGGTGTTGAATCCTACAGATGAGGACATGATCCTAAGAAAGGGCATGCACTTAGGGGAGTTTTTTTCTGTGAACGAGTCAGAGCTGGTGTCACTCCCTCGAATTCCGGCGGAGCCTGTGTCCATAAATTCAGTCACAGACAGATCTTTTGTGTCTCTTGAAGAGTCTCCGGCTAGTCAGCAGCAGAAGGCACAACTGGTTGCAGTGTTGGCTGAACACCAGGAGATATTTAGCACATCCAGAGGAGTGCCCGGCAAATGTACTCTTCTTCAACATCGCATCAAAACTGAGAATCATCCTCCCTTACGACAGCGCGCCTACCGGACGTCGCCAGAAAAGAGAAGGGAGATAGACCGGCAGGTGGCAGCCTTGTTGGCTGATGGGGTGATTGAAGAAAGCTGCAGCCCTTGGGCTTCGCCTGTGGTACTCGTAAAAAAAAAGAATGGTGACTGGAGATTTTGTATTGACTACCGTCGCTTGAACGGTGTGACAGTAAAAGATTGTCATCCTCTTCCCAGAGTGGATGACACGTTGGATGCGTTAGCAGGCTCCCGGTGGTTCAGCACATTAGATTTCTCTAATGGCTACTGGCAGGTTGAAGTTGCTGAGGACGACAGAGAGAAAACAGCCTTCACCACAGGCAGGGGCCTCTACCAATGGCGGTCAATGCCTATGGGCCTCACCAACTCACCTGCAACGTTTCAACGGATGATGGAGCTGGTGCTGAGAGGACTGCCGTGGCAGGTGTGTATGGTGTATCTTGATGATGTGCTGATATACAGCCCCACCTTTGAGGACCATCTCTCCAGTCTGCGTGAAGTTTTCTCCAGGATCCAAGCAGCAGGTCTTAAACTAAACCCTAAAAAGTGTCATCTAGCCCAAGATCATGTGGTGTTTCTGGGGCATGTGGTTTCTCGCCACGGCCTCCAGCCAGACCCTCGAAACACTGATAAAGTACGAACGTGGCCCACCCCACGGAATCCCACAGAAGTGAGAGCATTTGTGGGTTTATGTTCGTACTATAGACGTTTTGTGAAGGACTTTTCTAGGTGTGCAGCCCCTCTGCACCACCTGACGTGCAAAGGCACGCCATTCCAATGGACCGCGGACTGTGAGGAGGCTTTTGAGTATCTTAAAGGGGTGCTCTCAGGGGCCCCGATTGTCACTGTGCCAGACTTCAACACTCCCTTTAAGGTCTATACAGATGCGTCCATGGAAGCAGTGGGGGCCGTGTTGGCGCAAGACAGAGAAGGACTGGAGAGAGTGGTGGTGTATGCTAGTCAGTCACTCACCCCCACCGAAAGGCGTTGGTCCACATTCGACAGAGAACTGTGGGCTATTGTGTGGGCTGTACGCCAATTCAGACATTACATCGGAGCAGCTGCCTTCACAGTGATAACCGATCATAAACCTCTGTTGGGCCTCCGCGGCATGTCCATTGACAAAGATCCCACTGGGAGAAGAGCAAGGTGGATATTGGAGCTGGATCCTTTCAACTGGGTCATTCAACACAAGGATGGTAAAAAACATACCAATGCTGATGCCCTCTCACGGCGGCCACAGCATCCGGAGTTCGATACGGGGAATGGCGACTCACCAGAGGTCATCACACTCGTGAATGCTGTTGGCTCAGACAGGGGGACAGGGACTCCTCAAACCGACAGTCAGTTGACACAGCCATCTGCGCTGGACCTCCCGACCTCTGAGCTCACCATAGGGGGGCAGCCGTTGGAAGCAGAGAAGGAGACGAATGATCTGTCTTTCATCCATTCCCTGTCACATGATGGAACTGGACTGAAAGAGCTGCAAAAAGCCGATCTTGATATTGCTACAGTGTTGAGTTGGGGGGATTCGCGACCGCCTCGGGGGCAGATGAGAGGGAGCTCTAGGTGGCTGCGGAAGTTGTGGACTGAATTTCCTCGGCTCTCTATGGTGGATGGCCTTCTCTGCCGGAGAGTGAATTCCTCCCTCACAGGGGGGGCTCAGTATCAGGTGGTCGTGCCATCATCGCTTGTACCGGATGTGCTAAAGCACCTTCATGGTGGTCCTGTGTCGGCGCATTTCTCTGCGGAACGAGTATGGGAACGAGCCAGGCTAACGTGTTACTGGCCCTCTATGTTCAAAGACATTCAACAGTGGTGCGAACAGTGTCGGCCATGTCAGACCCGCAGAGCTCCTGTGCCTAGGCACCGGGCCCCAATGGGCGGGTCCCAAGCAACTCGGCCATTCCAAAGAGTGGCAATGGATATCCTAGAGTTACCAGGGACAGTTAAGGGCAACAGGTATGTGCTGGTAGTAGAAGACTACTTCTCCAAGTTTGTGAACCTGTATGCTCTACCTAATCAGACAGCCCTATCGGTTGCACAGTGTCTGTTTGAGGATTACGTGCTGATTCACGGCATTCCTGAGATGGTTCACAGTGACCAGGGCCGGCAGTTTGAAGCGGGGGTTATTCAAAAACTGTGTCAACTTTTAGGGATTAAGAAAACACGCACCACGCCGTATAATCCCAAATCAGACGGAATGGTCGAAAGATTTAATCGGACTCTTATCGACCAACTGGCTAAGGCATTGCTTTCCTGCGGAGGTGATTGGGATGACTATTTGAAACAGGTAGCTTTTGCCTATAATACATCTGTTCATGCTTCCACAAACTACACCCCTTTCTTTTTAACCCACGGACGGGAAGCTCGTGTCCCGGTGGAGGTGTTGGTGCCGCCACAGAGGGGATGCATGGATTTGCCTATGTCTCATGCCGACTTTGCGACATCTCTGGCAGAAAGGCTGGAGATGGCTTTTTGTGGTGCCAGACAGTATGGTGCGGAAGCCCATGAAAACCAAAAACTGTACTATGATAGAAGTACACGTTACCAGCCATATCGGGAAGGGGATCTCGTGTGGCTGCATAATCCTACCGAGGACCGTCTGAAACTTGCTCCACACTGGAAGGGACCCTACAGAGTCCTGACTGTGTTGGACTCTCAAGAAGAACATGGACTCATCTATCGTATTGGCAGTCTGCTGGATCTCCATGGACCGGAGCAAGTGGTCCATTATGACAGATTGAAACCGTATACCTTGCCACGGCCTGCTGGTGCTTCCAGTAGCTTCTCAGCTCTCCCTCACCAAGCACCTCCGCTGCAGGACGACGCGTCCCAGGAGGGCGGTGGAGGGGAGGAGCCTCGGGTTACTATTGGCATGGAGACTACATGGGTTACGGGCAACGGTAACCCACAACGGACTGTGACTCGTTCAAATAGAGCTGTGAAGCCGCCAGCATATTTAAGGGACTTTGTTACGTATCGCTAGCTGATGTTAATGTGATACAAGTGGAAATGTTTATTGCCATGTGTTCATTGCGGTAGCTGCACATGCAGTCCAAACACTATGGGGTATCAGCAATTTCTGGTATCCATTGAGATTAGTTTTGCATGTTTTCAGGAGGCTCTGCAGTGGGTGACGAATAATGTGTTATATTAGTTACTGTTAGATGTTGGGTTATAAAGACATGTTTGTCTGTTGTATGCAGCAGTTCAAATTTGGTTTAGAAACGGGGACGTTTCTTTATGGGGGTGGGGAGGTATGTAAGCTATTATTGCACTCCTGTTCCGGTGTAAGTTATTTTATTGTGAAGGAGGAGAGGAAGTAGAGGAAGGGTGCAGTGTTGTGAGGAAAAAGTGACGAGAAATAAAGTTGCGGCCGGCGTGGCGCAGAACCGGAGCCGTGTTGTTTTTTTTTTTATTAAACCAAGTATAGGCGTACCATAACCCTCGGCTACACTTGTATGCAGTTGGTCCATCATCAGGACCGGAGACTAAGTCACAGCATCTTGTCACACAGCTGATGGGTCACAAATCATCTACAATTATGGCACTTACATGTAGTATTATGTTAAGACAATGTCTTGATGCAAGTTAGCATTCTGGTATTCATTTCAGAGACAGCATGAAACAGTATCTGTTGCATCTTAGAAAGATCCCAGTAAACATTAAGCAAATATAATCTTATGATGAGCTCTCACATGCACATCAATTTATATACTGCACTTTCTATACATCCATACAAATAAATATAAAAGCTGTATACATTTACAAGATATTACATGGTGATAATATGTAGCCATTTGCATCAAAAATAAATCATATTCGTCAAGATCATGTTTTTTTTAAAACCAAGCTGATAACTCATGTGGAAAAAGAGGCATAGCAAGCATAACATGCATCTGGAGCTCCAGGGTGGTTGGGATGGCTCAAGGAAATCAGCTGGTGTGTGATCCTTACTTACATGCAAATGCTACCTTAAGTTCAGAGGTAACACAGTTCAGTGCATCAGAGAGCCCATTGGACTGTAAACACCTCTGACATTGGCAAAGCAATGTTTGTCACCGTCAAAAGCTGTGGTAAGAGAAACAACATCAACAGAGTTCCCTTAATGGTTATATGCTTTGATACTGAGTACAGAGTTGACATGAGAAGTAAAAAGGTAGGCAAAACATACAGACACTTATCTGCAGAATGAGATCATACTCTTTTGAATGAAACTCCAGATGTAAAAGTAGTTCTGAATCACACAGAACTCACCTTGGTGTCACTGCGGTAGGTAAAATCCCTGACTCCTTCCCCATTGGCTAAAACATATGAGGGTGGCAAAGGCACCCCAAACACCTGCAGCCCTCCCAGCACCAGACCATCCAGGTCACCATTCAGCCTCGTGGGATCACTCACCACCTGAGACTGAAGGAGACATTAAGGGACCATTTACAGGTCCTTTTTGTATGAAGTCGCAATGCAAATTTTACTCTTCTCTCTCTCTGTCATACCTGCCCAGCAGTGAAGATAACGTAACAATAATTTCCCACTTCAGACGTGTTTAGTGTGTCGCCGTCATCCCAGAACAAGTCGCCGTGGGCCCAGCCGCCCGTTGACAGAGCCACGGTCAGGAAGAAAGGCTTTCTGCGCGAGGCTGTGGTTGTCAAAGCCGGCTCCTTCACAAGAAAAGGCCCATCACAGAAAACATGATGAAATGATGTGAAATGCAGGCTTCTTTCAACTAGTTCAGCTTTAAAGGCATGAATCATGATGTCTAGATAGTTACATTTCAAAACCACCTTTGATCACACACACACACATCTTAATGTCAAATCATTTATACAGAAAACTACTGCATGGATAGAGAACAATTGTAATTAGAACATTCATATTTTCTCTCAGCAAAAAAAAAAAAAAAAAAAAAAGAATTCTAATTGCTTGCTTCACAGATTTTAATTGTGCATTATTTTGGAGAGGATATTTCCACCCTCAAATATTTTATCTACCGTATTGCCTCCCACTGAACCACAAATCAAACAAAAAGCGTTAAGCCAGAAGAGCGAGCTGCCTGTTGGTAGCAAACACCCACCTGCTGGGGGATAATATGTCCTTCCCTCACGTGGGCGTGGATGGTGTCCAGAGGCGCTGGCAGGAGCAGGTACTGACCCTTACTGTAGAAAGGCTGACCCTAATGAGCAAGGACCAGACCTCGAAATTTAAACAGGTAGATACTTGAGTAATGTGTTGCTACAGAAAGCCTCCCTTTGACATTAAGCAAACAAGAATGTATCGTTCCGCTCACATTGTGCAGGCTGTACCAAGTACCAGAGGGCAGATAAGCAGCCAGCTCTACTGCCCCTCGCTCTAGGACTGGGCTGATAAGAAGTGAACTCCCCCACAGGAACTGACGGTCTATGGCCCGACAGTTGTCGTCGCTCGGAAACCTAAGAGGGATGAATAGACAAGGAGCGTCTGGTCTCAGTCATTTTACATAGAACATATACAGGGTATAGAGAGGGCACGTACTCCATAAAGAGAGGCCTGGCCACGGTGGCAGCAGAAGTGTGTGCATGATGAAAGAGCGTGTAGAGGAAAGGGAGGAGGGAGTAACGCAGGTTCAATGCACTCCGCATGGCTGCCTGGGCCTTCTGCCCGAATACGTAGGGCTCCTGAGGCTGAGGGACACACGTAGACAATGAGAAGATAGAGTTACCTCTATCCATAATCCATGAAACAGATGGACAGCTCTCAAACGCAGTGGGAAAAAAAACAACTGTACCTGCTGAAAGAAAATGCACATACATAAGTACTAAATGAATCACACAAGTCAGCACACACACAGTCTCACAGCGTTGGACTTGTCGTTGTGGTTTCTCATAAACGGGTAGAAGGCCCCGAGCTGCATCCATCGTACGCACAGTTCCTCGTTGGTGTTCCCGCCAAAGCCACAGATGTCCGCCCCCACGAGGGGCACGCCGAACAGGCCGAACCGCAGCACGGCTGAAAGGTGCAAGTTCAAAGGGTCTGTTAATAACCTTCAAATGGTCTGTGGCCACTTTTTTTACTGAATAATCACGTGCATTAAAAAAAAAAAATACTTAAAAAAAAGTTTTTCAAAGAAAAGTCTAAATATATACAATAGTCATATATCGGGACGAAAAATGTAAAAGTTAAAATTTCTTCAAAATGTTTTTGATTGTTTGAACGTCTCCTCACCAGGGATGGAGTAGCGAAGCTGCTCCCAGTCACTCCTGACGTCTCCCGTCCACACGGCAGAGAAGCGTCCAATTCCAGGGAAGGAGGAGCGAGACAGGACGAAGGGTCTCTTCCCTCGTACCTTCACGAGAGCCCTAAAGATGCCAACCAACACCGCGATGAATGCAGTAGGCAATGAAAATAATAAAAAGCCAAAGAACAACTCCGTCCAGTATACTCAAAGATATTTATCACCTGGATTGTTTTAGCTTAAATCGACTACACCAGCATCCATGCAAAATGCATATTTCAATGAGGCACACCAAGGACTAGTACCACTATGCATGACTTTTCTGTCAAGCAATTTAAACAGATATTTTTGTTGCTTTATTCTGCTGATCGCTCTGCTAACTGCATCTCCGTTGCTGCACGGCCTGACCTGTGCGTGGCGCAGGCTTCAGTCAGTCCGTACATATTGTGTAGGTTGTAGTGGGTGGACAGCTTCTGCTGAGCCGACATACAAAGAGTCCCCGAGTTCAACTTGCCTCCAACCAACCCTGTTTGAATGACAGTCAGAGGTAGCGAGGAAAAAGCCAGTTATGTATATTCACATTAAAACGTCCATATTTGTATCTTAACATACAAACTAACCAATGTTTGTATGTCCTTAAGTAATAGTAACATGCAAGACGGATCCAACACACTTACTGGGGGTGTAGGGCGGGTTCTCAAGATCACCGTCAGGACAACCCTCCAATGAGCCCTGCACAAAACTGGCTGGCTCATTCATGTCCTGGAGGGTCCATAAGAGAACATCAGAGGAGTTCTTCTTCATGCGGCGTTAAGGTGCACACAATCCAAATGCAACCAGTCACGTACAACTCTCAAAACTAATAAACCTGACACATGGTGGTGTGTCAAGTCTTAGTGAGTGTATCTGTCATTAAATACTCACAATCCACAGACCATCCACAGGAACCTTAGAATGGAAATCTCTGATGCAGTCCTCCCACCAGCGGCACGTCTCTGGGTTGGTGAAGTCGGGGAAGGCAGTTGGGCCCGGCCAAACCTAGGCACGCAGAACGGACGCGTGCATGACGCACGAACATCACAAAGAGCGCATACAAGTCTAGAGACAAAAAGAAGGCTAACCTTCCCAATGAGGATGTCTCCAGTGGCATTTTTTATAAAGACGTCTCGTTTCAGTCCGTCATCAAAGGGCGAATAGGTTCCAGGGGGGCTGGTGCTGCTGATCCCTGGGTCCTTAGTCACAAACCAGGATGGCATGACTCAGTACCAGGCGTAGAGGTAACTTTGCTGCTCTCTGCTGGAAAAACGTTGTAATGGGTTGTGCTAATTTAGAGAACTACACAATACCAAAAGCACTTCTAAACCAGATGCATTTGTTTGAAATCAAATGTTAAATCAGCATCAGCACTTTGTGAAACCGCAAAAAATGTCACACCAGGATAAGGATGTACTTCAGGCCACTTTTATGGAATTCCTCCACCATCTCTGGGAGGTCCCCAAATCGCCAG
Source organism: Pungitius pungitius (assembly GCF_949316345.1). Lineage (NCBI taxonomy): Eukaryota > Metazoa > Chordata > Actinopteri > Perciformes > Gasterosteidae > Pungitius > Pungitius pungitius. Next base: position 9,358,526 of record NC_084911.1, on the reverse strand, counting down.
GGGTCAAAGGTGAATACCCTGTCCTTACTGGCATAGTCCAGATCATTCCACTGCACATCCTGGTGATTAAAAAATAATAATAATAATAACTTAATTATCTGAGGATGTCACAACAAAAACATGAGTTGCTAAGCGTATATTGGACTATTACTACTATAATTTTCACAAATACGCATAACTTTGTACACAATAAATGTACATTGGTAGGGAAAACATGTCAGGTATAATAACCACTTATATTCCAAAGTTGTCAATTTCGTTCACCATGGGAAACGTTGCATTGTGCATGCGTCGCGCCACACGTCGGGTAGTGATGGTGGTTGTGTAACCCCAGCGACACAGATGAAAACCCAACGACCAATAGGGAGGCATCATGGGATAGCCTGGGGGGGTAAAGAAATTGCAAAAGCGTAACACATGAACACGTGCACCCTTTATCAGGTTTCCAATTCCTCCTGCTACCTGACGATACATTAGTGATTGTAGACACTGAAAAGACGCACCAATGACCCCGAGGTACTGTCGTAGAACACTCTGAGGGTCAGGACCCATGAAAACGTAAAGGTCCAGAATTCCACCGATGGCCACCCAGGTGAGAGCGGGGGTCGGCTGCAACACCACTTCTGCAGAGACATTTGACATGTAGGACAAAGAACATTCTGTATGGAAAGTAATGACCAAAATAAGGGCTGGTTGGTACCGATGGCATTGCTGTTAAGGAGGAAGACTCCATGTGCCAGGCCATCTTGCTCCTGTACGATGTAGAATGGGTGGGAGCCGTAGAGGTTAGCATCGGCCTGCGGAGACAAGTGTCAACCTTTACGACTTGAGCAGACGACAGAGGCAGGAAATGACAAAAGCATGACTTGATCAAAAGGGTTTGTCATGATTTAATGTGCTATGAATTAAAAGGAGATGAGGACTTCATTGACGTGTGTTTTATCGTTCTGGGCGATTCAACTACAGAATGATGTTCCCATATCTGATTCTTGAAAAGAAAATATTCAAGGTTGTAGACTATGAGAAATTAGTCTCCTTTTGTAGAGAAAAATTAAAAATGTGGGCAAAATCCTTTTGTCCAGAGCCCCTGCAAAGGACTCACATGAGGCGCCATGTCTCTGTTCCAGAGAGTCAGAGAAGTCCAGTTGAGGTCCAGGAGGAGGGAGGTGTAATGCTCCCCGAGACCAGACACGTGGGGCGATGCTAGTGCGGTGGACAGCTGCAGGTACTGATCAGCAAACAGCAGAGGAGCGACTGTGGTGTTCATGCTGGACGTGCAGGACACAGAGAACCAATGAGCATGATGATACTGAATAATGAATTTAATACCATTCACTGCAGTACCACAACCTCAATTATCCCTTACTATTGCTGATAAAAGTGGCCAATGACAGTTTATAAATAGGGTTAATCTATAGATAAAGATAAATAAGATATGAATAACATTAAAAAGATCAAGCAACATCATTTTTTAAATGTACAAAATACTGTTACTATGATGCCATTCATACAACTGTAAATTTTAAAAAGAGCAAACGGAGGTACTCACATCACCCTTCCATTGGATTTACGCCGCATTATGAAGCCAAATGGGTCAGACTGGTATTCAGTGGAATAGAGGACATCTTTTTCAGCAGTCTTTCTCGAAGGAACACCAGCTGGGAGTTTGACTTCATATCTCCGAGATGACGGATCTTTTAACTTGAGAGAAAATAAGTGCTACAAGTTTAGTTCTTACCAGCACACAGCAATGAACTGTGTTCATAGAAGAACATAAAGATGAATCTCTTAATATCATAGGTATGAATGAATGAAGAAAGTTTTTAATATGAAGTAATTCACACACGTTGGCTTACAACACGGCACCAATTTAAAAACTAGAAACATTAACTCCAAGTAATTTCAAAATGAGATCTTCTGAAATTCATTGGCTACATCAACAGTAAAATCACACATTTAGTCAAATATATTATTAAATAGTTATTTTTGAGACATTAGTCAGCATAAAAAACAGAAATTGACATTATTATTAGCTATTCACTATATTATACAGGAAATAATGACCTAATTAAATCCTCATAGTATGTACAACAGAAGAAAATGCAACTCACTTTACAATAAATCCCACATCTCTCAGTCTGGTTTAATTCTCAATGGACAAAGAAAGGTTCATTTTACTCTTTCAAAACATATTTCACCCAAACTACCGCAACACTCACGCAAACCTAATATGCAAATCCTCAGGGAACTCAAGTGGGCCCTAGTGCACATCCGGGGACTCACCGTGAGACGGAAGCAGGCTGCGGTCTCTTCGGAGACCTCCAGGTGTAGAGAGGGGATATCTCTGGGGAGATGGGAGGGGATGGACCGGGTCAGGGAGGCCTCCTCACCCCGCGGGGTGGGAATGAGGGCACCCATTTTGTAGCCAGGGTACAAACTGGGGTAGAAGCACCAGGGTGGTCCTGCATATTATGGGGCGCCGATTAACAACTTTGTGTTACTGCCAAACATTGTACTTGGAAAAGTTGTTGCATGCATTTACATGATTTTGATGTGAATATTGTCTTGCTTTTTTTAATTCATACGATAGTGCTAAATGTACGAAAACTGCGCAACATTTTACAAACGGCGTCCCTTACCTGCAGAGCTGGGCAGAGGGTCGTAGCAGCAGCCCCTCTCCGCACACTCCCTCCGGCTCAGCAGCCTGTCCCTGGCACAGTCGAAGCGGCTCTCCGGGGCCATCGTGCACGTATCCCCTCTGGACATATCAGTCGGTTTCGGCCTCTCTGGGAGGACTCCCTGTGTTTCCACTGTGATATTCTGCAGATGTGCTGTATTTATAGCAGGTCTGTCGTGTGCTTTAGTCTTATTTAGCTTCGCATCGTCTGATCTCACCAGGCTGGTCTGATTGACACACAGGTGGTTGATGTAGAAACACGTTGACAGCGCAAAGACAAGGAGGAGCCCAGCTACCGTGCGGTCACACAGCGGACACATACCCTCCTCGCTATGTAAGCCGTCCGTGGGGCTCTAATATGTTCAGTGGGAGAGGAAGTTTTAACAGCGACTGCATGAAGCAGCTAATGGAGAGTCACTTACTGGTTCATTTCGAGGACGTGACCATTGGATGTATTAGCTGCTAGCTAGCTAGCTTTAATCTATCGGGCTGTTAAGTACGGTCAGAGCTATTATTTTACATTCACCAAACCCACTACGTGCGGGGGAGGTGTCAACACACAAGTTGTGTTGCATAAGAGAAGCGGAGTCAAGACGGACAAAAGTGTGCCAAAATAAAGTATGTATGTAGGATCGACGTAACACCAAACTACGGATAGCACTCTAGCTCAAAATTGTTAAAGACAACGCTGGTGGAACGTTTTTTGTTGTCTCGTTATCATGAAAATATCTGATACATTAAGAAAAACATCCCACCCATATCTATGGTTAATAAAATCAGCTGTTTTATAGTTATTGAAATTGATATCATCAATGTTTTCGTATCATAATCACACTTTGAGAGATTTGTTTGATTTCACTCTTAAAGGGACAGTGCACCTCTTTGACCGATCCAAATCTACTAGGGCCAGTTGTTCAAAGGTAAACTGATCGGATTTTGGTTATCGGATTGGATCAAATCTTGAAAATGAGTTGTTCAAAAGGGAAAGAAGGAATCTGAAATCAGATTAGATCAGGGAATCCAATCCTAGTTTTAATCTGGATCAAACCTTCAGTTTGTGTTGTTCAAAACTTGTCAGTGGGATTTGGATAACTTTGATCCAAAAAAACAGGATTATCCTGATCCCAACAGGGGGTAGGATTTCAAGGTGGATTTCCGGAAGAAAATGTAGTAAAACTTTAAAATTGGTTAAATAATACATTTGTATCATTTAGTGTATATACTTTTATTTATATTTTGCACTTGACTTGTGTAACCGTTGTAACAGTGATAAAGTAGACATAGGCTAACAATTAAGCTATTCAGTATAGTAAAGTAAAAATAAAATAAAAATGATCGTGTCCCCATGAAATAATCCCCCAAACAGATTTCAATAAACAAAAATAATATATTCATTTTTCGGTCATTCATCACCGTATATTAATTTCAAAGAAACAATCATCAGAGATGAGCCTGTCAAAAATAATGTCTAACAATTGCATCCCTTACTATACGTCCAGTCAGTCCCTGATTCTGACAGACCACCAGAGGTTGGTCTGGTTCTTCAACAGGCTCAGGTGCATCACAAACATCATCACAGAGAGGGACATTGCGCCTGGGGCCTGTTTCAGAAAGGAGGTTAAGTGAAAACTCTGAGTATGTTAACCCTGAAATGAGGGAAACTCTGAGTTTTCTGTTTCAGAATGGGAGGTATGTTAAACCTGAGAAAGCAGAGTAAGTCAAGCCTGTTTCAGAAAGAGAGGTAACTTATACTCAGAGTCAGTTACCATGGCAACTTACTCTGTGAACCTAACCTGGTCGGGAGCAGGTTTTCTTTGGGAAACCCAGAGTTTATTTCGTCTCCTCCCCTTTTTTAAAGAGGAAGTGGTATTTAATCACCTCATTCATTCTTTCGGTATTCATTCATTGCGCACATTTCAGTCACGCAGAGCGCATCAAATCAAGTGAATGAAATGGCATGTCCTTTTATGGACGATCCTGTGGATGAAGAGGCTGCATTAATCCGTAGGGAGTTGCATTTACGTCGGGAGAGGATTTTGAGACCCAGAGTGGATTTTTTGTCATATCCATATTCATTTTTATTTGAGCGGTACCGTTTTTCTTTACAGTCAATAAGATACATCCATAATCTCATCCATCCTTACATCAGAAACATCAGCCATCGCGGCCGTGCTCTAACATCCGAGCAGATGCTTTGCGTTGCATTACGTTTCTTTGCAAATGGTAGTTTTCTGTATAACATTGGGGATGCAGAACATATCAGTAAGGCTACTGTTTGCAGAGTTGTAAGGAAAGTGTGCCTCGCTCTTAAGCGCTTTCTCCGAATTTTTGTGCTGTTTCCTGGGCACAAAGCCGTGAAAGCCATCAAAGAGGAGTTTCACAGGATTGCAGGTCAGTGATGTATAAATCGGTTTAAATGAGGCTAACCTGATAAATGACGTTCAGTTAAGAGCATATTGCTGCGACCCCTGGAAGTAAACTAATAATAGAATTCCTTTTAGGATTTCCGAATGTGGTTGGATGCATTGATGGCACACATATTCCCATCATTGCACCTTCCGAAAATGAAGCGGACTATGTCAACAGGAGGTCCATCCACAGTATTAATGTGCAGGATTGCACCTACATGAAAATTAAAATTAGGTTGAATAACACACTGTTCTTCCAGTTTCACTTCTGATATTATAACAGTTGGGCAAGTCACTTATATTACTAACTACAACTGGCTTCTTCAACAGTGTAATTAGATTAATGTAATAATGACTATCTCTAGAAAGTATTGGTCTACTTATTACTAATTACTTTCTAAATCCCATATCAACTTCAACCACTTGAACAATACAAGGAGAGACAAGAAACTGCACTTTTAATGCTTTCAAATAAACATTATACAATTGCATGAACTATTCTTGAAAAAATATATCTTTTAAATTTGATGTTAAATCCACTATTGTTTTATACAGAATTGCTTTATAGTTTATGCAGCATTAAATGCAATTACATCAGATTTTACTTTAAATTACGGAATTAAATTAGTTTTTAGATTACATAGAAATTAATTACACACAACACTGTATAACAGTAATTCAAATGTAAACTTACGCATTGACTCGAGCAGCTATTTTCTCCCAAGCTAACTCTCTGTCCTTCGCCGCTGCAGCCGTGTTGCTTTTTTTTAAAAATATATGTTCGTACTCTCCATATGCTTGCATAAGCACATCCAGTTCTGCTGGTGAAAAATATGAAGACCTCTTTTTGTCTGGCGCTGTTGCCATGGTGACTCGTAATATCTGCGCTCCATTGATAATGGCTTTTTATAGTTGTGGTGCACGCGCTTAACTCAGAGTAGGTCAACTCAGAGTTGATTGAACTAACTCATTTCAGCTGTTCTGTAACCGAAAACTCAGAGTTTCCCATCTCAGGGTAAGTCAACTCAGAGTTCAAGTTTTAACTCAGAGTTGGTTGAACCTCCTTATTGAAACAGGCCCCAGGTAGCGATGTTGTGCAGGACGATACACGCAAGTATTATGTTGCATGCTCCCTGTGGTTCCACTCGCAAGTAGTTAAGGCATGCAAAGCGTCTCTTCAGAACTCCATTTAAACGCTTAATGGCACATCTTGTTTTGCAATGAGCAGTGTTGAAGCGTGCCTGCGCAGGTGTGGTTGCTGCAAGAAAAAGAGTCATCAGCCATGGTAGGAGTGGATAGGCACTGTCTCCTAATATTATGCCATCCGGTCGGTTGGTTTGGAGCTCTCTGTATAAAGCACTCTCTCTCAGGATGCGTGCATCATGAACAGACCCAGGCCACTTCACGACACAGTTTGTGATGATGAGGTCAGCATCGCCCACAAATTGGATGTTGATGCTGCGCCTCCCCTTTGGGTTGATGTACTCCCAATCCCTCTCATGAGGTGCTTGGATATGCACATGAGTGCAGTCAATAACCCCAATAGTATTGGGCATATTCCCCAAAATAAAAAACTTGTGCTTGGTCTGGGCAATCTGAACATCCTTTGGAAGTGAAACAAACTGATTGACCAGGCTGGCCAATGCAATTGACACAGCTTTCACTACATCACTCACAGTTGATTTGTCCACTCCTATATTGTCGCCAACAACTTGGTAGAAAGTCCCAGATGCATAGAAGCGCAGAGCAATGAGGACCTGTTCTTCCACAGACAGACTGTGGCTCCTTCGGGTTCTCCGTTGAAGTTTTGGCCTGACAAGGTCTGCAATGTACTTAATATCAGCATTCCCAAAGCGAAAGCGAGCATACAGTTCTTCAGTGGTGTATTGCTCCAGTGGTTGTGCACGCTCAACATACACCCTTTGACGGTATCCTCTTCCACCAACACGGTGGTAGCGATGGACAATACCTGCCATGTCAGTGTCTCTCTCTAAGTCCTCTGAGAAAGGCTGAATATAAGATGGCTGTCAAATACCCACACACCAATTGGCTGACGTGCTGTGGCTTGTGTTCAATTAAATCAATCATGCCCAAGGCCTACAAATACTATGTTCACTACAACAGAAGCGGTGAAACCATGGACTCAAAAGGACCTAATTTCACTGTTGCAGAAACCCATGCACTGCTGGAGGGTGTTAAGTGCCATTATGCCTCAATAGTAGGAAGCTCTGTTGCAGGTGGAATGGTGACTAACAAAAGGAAGAAAGACATTTGGGTTGAAATCACCCAGAATGTAAATGCAATGGGGTCTGGCCAGAAGAGGACCTTGGAGCAAGTGAAATTTAGATGGAAGAATCTGAGGGCCAGAGCAACGAAGGACCTTGCTGAGGCAAAAAACACCCAAACAGGCAACAAACCCTTTAAGAAAGGTGAATACACAGAGGTGGTTCTGGACATTATTGGAGGTGAGAACTCTAAAGCTCTGCATGGGATTCATGGTTTTGTTGGGGATGGTGAGCCTACAATTGTAGAGGAAAGTGAGCCAGTTCTTCCTAATGCAGAGGAAACATTCATTCTGGATCTCAGCCCTATTGTTGAAGAACAACCTGGATCCTCACTGGTAGAGCCAGCAGTCACAGGAGCTCAGAAAAGAGGCTTGAAGCATCCTTTGCCGAATAATAATGATGATGCCTATGAATCACTTCTTAAACGAGAAACTGAAAGAGCAGAAGCACAGATACTCCTGGCAGAGGAACAAATCAAGCTGACCAAACTGCAGCAAACCAAAGCGAAACTTCAGATCCGCCTCCTAAAAGCAGGGCTTGGAAATGCTGGTCTCTCCTCCTCAGATGAAGAAGAACCCTGAACATTCTTTATTTCGTTAACAATTGGATATTTAGCCATTTTATTTTTTAAAGATGTTTTCAAAATATCCACTATGTATTTGTTAATGTATACTTGTTTTTTATTTGTTGTGGTTCAGATGAGGGGTCATAAAAGTAATTATTTAATATAATTATTATTTAATATAATTTAATTAAGTTAAATTATGAATGGAAGTGGATGTTTATGTTATTTTTGTGTTTTGGCTCAAAATAAACACTTACAGTGACCCTATGTTGGCTCTTACTTCTACCTGTTCTTGACATAGCCCACATTGTGATATGTTGTCCCATTTAGAGCACTGTAATCCGGATTTGGTAATCTTGAAAACTGTGTATCTGGATCAGAGTGATCCAGTCCAATGTTGCTTTGAAAAACCGGCATAAAAGTAAAATGGATTAACTGATCCTGGATAGGAAAAAAGGGGATTTCCAAATGCGGATAATTTTGATCCAGATTAAATGTTTTGAACAACTGGCCCCTAGTGAAGAATGACTAAATAAGCCACGTTTATACCACATTTTATAATTCCTACAGTACATGGCTCAGCTCCAACATGTGTAGTGGGCATCACAATTAAAAGTAACAGACAAAGCTCATACAATTATTAAATACTGTGTGCCAGGAAGAGGTTGTATATTCTATGGGGGGTTAGTACAGGTTAGGGGTGGGGACCTTTTTGTTTATTTCTTTGTTTTGGTCCGTCCAGCCCAGAAAGTTATTGTTTATTATTCATACGAATTTGGTGTTTGTGTCCTTTTCTCGCACCGCGACTTCATAATTCTTTTGCTGGCATCGGTGGGCCCGAGCAGTGGGTTATCATGTTCCCCTCCCTTTTGGGAGCTGGAACGTAACATCCTAAAATGGCTATCACAATCAATCACACTTTAAAGGTTGATGTAGGATTGACAACATAAAAACAAACTGAAATATTTATTGTACTCCAAAACATATTTTACATATTTCAGTAATAGTTAAGTATTTCTTCATGCTCTTACTACTACCAAAAAATAGATATATAAATTAGAAAAGTATAAGCGACAGTTGTATATCAATATATCACACATTTTCAACAAAGGTATATTTATGCTTAGGTCTTAAAACATTTATTGTTAAAACATTTGCAAAATCAAGATACATGTGAAATGTAGACCTGAACTTGATTGATAAACAATATGAAAATAACAAAGTTCAGGTCTTAACAGGGATTTTAAGTTACTTTTTGAGAAGCAAAAAAGCTGTAGAGTAGGTATTTACATTTGTTATTAACCTAGAATCCAGAGTCAATCACATCATAGTCCAATTATTGAAATGCATACTCACATAAAAATGTAAAACACTGCCTATATTGTTCAGTACAAATATGGACAAATGAAATATAGTAATTCAACTTTCAAACAAAACAAATTTGGATCATAAAACTTGCTGCAAAATTCTTGACACACTACAGAAAGACGATGCGTGTCTCTTCTTTTTGTTTTAATGTTGTTAGTCCTGGTAACAAGGTGGAAAATAAACCCTTGATTTAGGATGATGATGATAGGCAGCCATATGTGACAGAATCATAGTTCTACTATACTATTTCACAACGATGTTGCAGGCAACAGGTCCTCTGAATGTGAAGCCCAGGTAGAACGTAATATTTTCATTACTATGAGGCACTGATGGTACATGGAGAGGCTGGATATTGAACCTCTTTTTCCGAGGGCCTTCAAGGTACACCACTCCATCTTCAGTCCACCCAGACATACCTTTCAGCATGTTTGCGATCTCAGGCTTTTTCCACGCCTCTCCCCTAAACCACTTCATGCGTTTCTCAGACACTGAGAACCCCCTTGTGACGGTTTCGAACTTTCTCTTGTGGACAAATTTATCTAGTCCATTTCCATTGCCCAGAAAGAAATGGGTGTAAATCCTTCTCTTCCTTTGAGGAATGTCCTTCTTCTTGGTCCAATAGCCGTTTTCCAGGTGTTCAACAGCTGAGCGCACAATTTCATATTTGTTTTCTTTCTCATCATTTGTGTCATGATCCTCTGGCCAGAATAGCAAGGTTAACAAGAACAGGGCACTTGGTAAGCATTTCCTTTTATCAGTTGGGAACTGAAAACAGAGTGCTTGCAGATCTTTTAGAGGAGGAACCTTTTGAATCTGTGGCGACAGGCACTTCAGAGTAAGGTGGGCCATTATGTAATTGATAATATCCCTTTGTCCAAATTTAGCCATTTTTGGATTATTGGGGTAGAGAGAAAGGATGGTCTCGAGAAGACGGACTGCATTACTCTGATCAGTTAGCTTGAAGAGGATGGACGTTATGTTCCCCCCTCCAAGTTTAAAGATGATCATGCGCTTTTGAAAAGGAGTCAGATTGGCCGCAGCCGATTCCCCTTGAAGCGCAGTGAAATAAGTTTCACTGAAATATTTCCCATACTCTGAAGATCTCTTTGCCAACCATTTGAGTGGATTGCTTATTTTCTCTTCAGAACTGTCCGGGGTCTCTTCTCCATCCAAACCAATGTCTGTCTGGAAGTAACTGAGGTCTTCTGAAATCCATTCGAGGGCATCATGCATCGTCTTATTTAGTTTTTTCAAACGGCCATGGAATGGTTCCCAGGCGTCTTCCACCTCCTCAGGTATGTAATCTGTTAACAGGTACTTCATGCACTCGGAGTGGCCATTGGTTCGGTTTGCAAACACTTGCGATGAAGAGATCAGTTTGAGCAGGCTGCATCCAACCTCAACCTCAGAGAAATACCCGGAGGTATTACTGTTGTCCATATCTGCGTCAGCTGCTTTCTCACATTCCTGAAAACAATCGAGGGCTTTTAGTGCCGTCTCCACAGCATCTGCTATATTCTGGGCTGTCTTTGGTACTTTGTCATTCTCAATGGCTTTGCACTTAGCTTGGAACCATTTCCTGTACACTTGCCCTTTTGTGTCAAGTATGTACGAGTTGTTGGGCAGCTTTTTGGCCGCTGTCTCTGCCCAGTATTTTGCCTCTTCAAACTTTTCATAAGTGTAATGCAGACGAGCAAGTTGTTGTGCAAAGAATGGATCTTTATTGAAACGCTCAAAAGCTTCCTTGAGCAAGTCAATTGCTTTGTCTGGGCTTTTTTCGTTTTTATTCACATGCTCAACCAGAGGAGAGAAGAAACTATCATACGTGTCCCCTTTACTTATCCTGGCTCGCCTTACGAAAAGGGCTCTCAAAAATGACAGATATTCCTCCCTTCCAAATCTGTTCTTAAAAAGCACGTCGTCACGGAGCAAATCCATGGCTAAACTGCTTCGGGTCTGTTGGTTCCCCAAAAGTTGCTTAAGAATTTCCTCTGCTATGAGTGGATGGATGATTCTGATTGATTCAATGTGCGTCTTTTCATCCCTGAGGTGCAAGAAGACTAGTTTAGCCCGGTCACCGAGTGATTCCTCAAACTCATGTTGGCGAAATATTTTCCAGCGAATGGTCAAGCCAAGCAAAGCTTCACAATGGGACTGAGAGATGAACGAGTTTTGAACATAAGTGTTCAGCAGTGCTACATAGAGAATGAGGGTAGTGACAACATCTTGGCGGTTGATGCCTTGCAGCAAATGTTCCACAAACTGTTGAACGTACTTTTCATCGAATCCTTCGCTCATCAAAACAAACGTCAGGATGAAGTCTGGTTCGTATTGTGTCTCGAGCACCTCTCGTTTTCCGGCTAACTTTCTCTTCTCTTGATCAGAGAGCTTGTGAGTGACGGACACATTCTGCAGCGGAGACTCCTTGCATCTTTTCTCCGGATCGTGGGAGCGTCTGCAGCTCAACAGAATGAAACACAGAGTTCCATGCAGGATTCTCTTGGTGTTGGTGGCAACCTCCAGTTCATTCCTGAGATCATCTAGGTATTCTCTGTCCGAGTCCTCAATGAGGAGCAGCACGGGGAGAGACTTCTGTTGATCTTTCTCTTCATATTCTCTCAGTTCAACTGCATGTTGTGCAACAACAGCAGCTGGGTACGAAGGCTTCACAACTGCACACCTTACACTTTTCCTGTTGTTCCACAGCACCTGTCTTGCGACAGTGCTGCCTCCACTTCCTGGATGATGGTAGATGTTTATACAGTTCACTGGAGTTTGATTGGCATTCGACTTCAAAGCATCATTGACGAAAGTGGAAACTTCCTCATAAGCATCTCTTTCAATGATCTCTTCAACATACTTGCGCTCAGAAAGCCACAAATTCAACCAATTTATTCTACCGCCATGGTAGAACTGCTGGTCAATGTTGGCTTTCTCTTCTTCAATAAATTCTTTAGTTGTTCCATCACAATGATCAACCGTCAGAATCTCAAGGGAATACATCTTTTCCTCTTCGGTAGTTTCAAGAAGACATGTCCCTTTCACAAACACTGGCAAGTGTTTCCTGGCGCATGCTTCCACAGATTGTACTTGCTGTAGAGTTGAATTAATGTGACTCATTTTCATCCCAACAACACTGGAATTGTTCACACTTTCTGTTCCACATGACCCCTCTGCAAAGCTTTGCCACTTCTGGAAGTTTTTCTCTGACTCACAGATGCAGATGATGTCTTCGTGGCCTTCCATGTCTGTGAAAAACTCATAAAAGGTGTGCAAGAGGGGTTTGTCAACCGGGGATGTGAGAAGAAATACGACCTGGAATATCCCCTTTGGCAAGATTTGTTTACAGATCAAAGATACAGATTCCCTCAGGACAGTCATTTTTGTTTTGATCCAAGTCATTTCCTCGCATGGAGTCTCATCTACTTTGAAGTCAGTTCGGCCATTACAAAAGATCCAGCTAGTTTGCTCAAACAGATGCAAGTGGCTTGTGAATTCTTTGATGCTCATGTCACCGGATATCCTGTAGCTCTGCAGAGAATGCATGTTTGCAATGTGATGCTGCAGGTACTTACTGCAAAGACCTGAAATCTTTGAGTCTGGGTCAAAGTCAAACACACAGAACATGTTCAAGTTAAGCAGCCATTGAATGCTGCATAGATCATCCGGGTTGAATTTGTTTGTGACGAGTATGAACCATTTCCCCTTTTCGATGAATTTCTTTCCCGAAGTCATTAGCATTTTGAGTTTCCGTCCGAGGTCTTGGCAGCAGTCTGGGGCACTGAGGAACAGATTATTTTCTGCTTCTTCTCTTTGCTCATCTCGATCTTTGATACGTTCATGAAAGTCACTAATGTCTCTCTCCAGCACCGGTTCTGTCTTTGAACCCACCCTCCGCAGAATCGTTTCTTTCTCAAATTCTACTTGGTTGGATGCCTCTTTAAAGTTTGGCAGACGTACTTTATACACCTTGGTCTTAACAATACTTATGGAAGGCACAACGTCAACCTCTACCACGTACATCTTTTCTGTACTTTCTCGATCCACAACCTCAATGAACCTTGGTGGCCGTACACACTCGCGTACATGCTCCCTGCCAGAAGAGAAACTCCTTTCAATGTAGTCCAAGGCGTCGACATAAATGTCTTTCTCTTGAACAGGGATACCAATTATCTCACCATGCACATATCCCGCATCATCCTTGCTGTCCATCACGCCAAAGTGTATTGTGCCGTTCGATCTGATATTCATACAGCCAGTTGCAAACTTAAGGACCTCTCTGGCAAACTTAGCCTGAAGTCTTGTACGATCCAATGTAGCGGCTTTGGCTAAAGATTTAAATTCATGGCATGGAGATATCAGATTAAAAGCACCCGATTCAGGTTGCAGGACTCTGTGCTTTACATATATGAAATCAATCCCTTCTTGATCAAACGGTCGTGGTCTGCAGTCTTCTTTTGCAGGGAACACATGTTGTTCCTTACCTGCTGGTCGATTTTTAACGACAGCTTGATCTTTCTCAGGAATCTGTGCCAGAGGACCTTCACTTTGAACAGATTTGTTATCAATGTTTATCTGCTCAAACTCCTTTTTTTTGCCAATGGTGGTCTTTTTCTTCACTTGAGACTTTTCCTTGGAGTTGTTGAGCTCATCTCTCTTTTGAATAATTAAATGGGCAGGCCCCGATTTCATGCCAATCTTTGACTTCAAAAAGTCCTCATCCAGTGCAAGAAGGATTTTTCCGTTCACCTCTTCCTCATACAGCTTTTCTATGTACTGCTTCTTCACTCCAATTAATGTTAGCCAGTCGCTAACTTGAGATTCAGTCCAACCCTCAGGTGGCTGCTCATGTTTGTCAGCTGTTTAGAGAGAAAAAAACATAAATGATTGATTATGATCATTTCGTTTGTTGCATTTCACATTTTGTTAACATTTCTGATGACGGGTTGAAAATGAAGAATGTGTTAGTCCATCTCAATACTTTTCAACTTCCCAATCAATTATTATTGTTATCTACGCGGTAGACTGCCTGCCTTCCAAATGCCAATAAGCGATCCTTGCTTACTAATGGATATATTTAATTTCATTCAAAAGCAACTTTGGCTGACTCCAATTAGTGAAAGTCATCCAGATCGCTAGTACTTGGTCGATTGAAAAGTAGCTTGAGCCCCAAAAATGTAGGCACCCTGGCCAATGACCTGCATGTTTGAATATGTATGGATTGTTTCGCTCCAATATATTTTGTACAATCCAAAATCACAAATTTGCATCAGAGGGTTTTACATCAACCTGACAGCACTTGTGGATTGCACTCAATTTGTCACTTTCACATGGTCGTCTTAACAGAATAAATTATTCATGTCAAACTAAGCAAAAACAAAAAAAATACTTTTAACTACAGAAAGACTAGAGTACCACAAAAAGGTACAAATGGAAAAAAGGAAGGCCATCTGATGAAAAAGGACATATCGCTCCACTCACCCATGATTTGTTTTAACTTCGTCACATTATCATCTTTGGCTTCTTCTTTTATCATCTTCCATCTACAAGAGAAAACAGTTAAATACTTTTTTTTAAGCTTTATTTAGATGTGGTGTATACATTTACGTAACTCGCACTACGATGGTAATACTGAATAAGCTTCAAGTGAACGTGGGGGTGTGTATGTATCGGAACGTGTCAGAGTTTGTGCCGTCCAATTCATCGAAAAAATAACCAGTAATATATGTAAATCAGACACCTGAGCAAAACATATGCTCTTCCGGCACATCCTCTCCTATAGGGGGGGGGGGGGGTGGCGGTTGAGGAGGAACCTACGCGGTTTCTTTTTTGCGTGAGAAATTGGATGCGTGGCGGGAGTCGGGAGACTAATATGAAGAAAAAAAATGCATTGAAAAGCAGCAGTGGCGATGCACGTGGGGGAAAAAAGTCTCTGCAATAAACAAACCAACGACTTCCACACACAAAGACGTCACTCTCTAGGTCGTCTTCAACAAAATAACTTTTTTTCCAACAATTTACCTCGAATAAGTAAGTGACCTTTCATATAGAACAGGTCTATCGCGCGTTCTTTTATTAAACTAAATAGCCTCACGTTATTTATGTTATGTAACTTCCGTCTTCACGCACAGCCTGGTTTTTTTTTACTCAAATGGTTCCTTACAGCTCTGGACACCAGTCAGACAGTTACGGTCTTAATGTTCCGCCTGAAATATGCCGCAAATATTCCCTAAAGACCAATGGGACCACAATATCCAGGCTAAAAGTATCTTAATCCAGCCCCCCCCCCCCCCCCCCCCCGTCAAAAAACGGTGCCCGTCTCAACAGTCTCCATTATACACCACAAAGCCGGCGGCTGTACGTCAGAGATCAGCCAGAAACACGTCAGCCTCACGTTGGGAGGAGATCATTTTACATCACCAATATCCCTATATTGTGCATATATTAAATAACCTACACGTATGCTCATATACATGTAGGTTATTTAATATATGCACAAAAACAGCGACACCAGGAACAAAACACACACACGTTCTCACCTCGGAATGAAACCGGTGAGCCTTTTCCTCTCCTGTGATGGTTTTCCTCAGGCGTTGTTACCGATTAACGTCTAACGGAGAACTGCAGTACAATCACTCGATCTGCCTTTTAAGACTGAGCAGAGCGCCACCCACTGCGCATGCGCACATCGCTAGGTTTCGTTTTGGAGGAAAACCCATCGAAACCAGCACAAGTGGACCCTGAGAGTATACAGGCCCCAGAATTTGGTGCTACGCCGCTGACAGTGTTAACAATACAGTTATAAAACTCTCTCATGCAAAAGGAGAATCGACAAATGTTAGAGTACTTTGAGCACTTGGGACAACCATGGGGTTTTAAGTGAGAAAAGATGAGGAACTGGTTTTAAAAATAACGAATCTATTTATGCGCTGGTGTAAGCTCAAGCAGTATTTATTTCATATTAGAACAACTCTGATCCCCACAAGTTAAGCAGAATTGCAAAGGTGGATTCAATTGACAAAAATCACGTAGAAAATGGCAGGTATAAAAAAGGTGACCAATATTTTAAAACATTGTAAAACAGCATTTAAAATTAAATAAATTCCACAGAAAACCAGGGGACACAGGCCTAGTGAGTCTGACCGTTGAATTTAACACAGTCCAAACGGGAAGAAAAGAAAGTCATGGATTACTACGACATTACTTCAAGTTACACCCCAGGATTAACCATTCCATTGTTAGTGGGGTGTGTGTGTGCGCACACCAGACACCGGCTCAGTACCGCCTTGTGTTCCACCTCTACGTGAGAGACATGCTTCATTTAAAATGTCTGCTGTCGTTTGGAAATGCTACAAAACTACATAAGAGTGACACCATGAACAAAGCAACGCTAAACAATGTTAACCGTAGCTTCCCCTGACAATACAGTCACGCCCCTGTGACCACTAAACGTGTCCATCTTCTTCTTGGCGCCCCACTGTTGTATATATATATATATATATATATGTCAATATTCCCCCAAAAGCCATCGTGAGATACAATAATCAAAACAAGTAAATGTGATGTGCAAGTCATTGACTTCACTTTGACACCCTTAAAAAGTTATTTGTGTTGGATCTGCCACTTGGATATCTAAAACTCATATTTGATTGGTTTGCTGCTCACATTAGCAGAGAACGACCTGCTGTATTCAGAAGCCACGCTGAACACCCTTTGGAACAGTCCCCTCTGACCGAGTCAGCACAATAGTTTTGATTGACAAAGCGAAGCAGTTTAGCAGCATTAACTGGAATCAAGAACATTTAGCACAGTCAATTTAAAGATCTGTACCAATGCAGCATGGTTATATAAAAAGAAAAAAAGGCACATTGGCCACATTAAAAATGATTCAATTTCAGAATCAGTTTATACAAAAATATACATACAGCTTTTGTGCAGTGAACACAGGGCTCACTCGGAAATACAACATTGCACTATAAAAACATCCAGAAATCCCCCCCCACACACACAAAATAGAGGCCACATGTTCTTGGGACAAACACTATTTTTGGACATGCCGTTATAAAATAAAATATTCTCTTTGCTCAGTCCAGCTACAAGATAATGCTCCAACAGCCCCGTGTCGGGTATCCGACTTCCTCGAGGCCGAGGGGACGGTTCGGATCAGGATACAGTTCCACTCAGGCGAGCAGAAGGCACTTAAACGCGGGCGCAGCCGCTACGCCCGGCCTGTGGATCCCAGGCACTGCAGGCCTGGTCCTCACCAGCTCGCGGTGCAGCAACCAAGTCCCACTCGGTGTCCACTGTTGAAGGCGAAGCGCCCATCTGTGCTCCGTCCACCCGACTCTGGTTCACACCGGTTCGTTATCCGGTGCGGGAGGAGCTGGCGGGGCGTGCGTCTCAGACGGACTCGACTCCCTTTGGCCGAGAGGCTCTGTGGGGGGTTCTGAGGCAGAGGCAGGGTGCAATGTTTCCCCCTGCGAGGCAGTCTGCGTGGGCAGCTGGGGCTCTGCAGGCGGTAAAGTTTGAACAGGCAGATGTGAGAATACGGGCACATCGGGTGAAGTGGCGGGCGCCGTGTGTGGGACCTGCTCCGGCTGTGAGCACGGCACCGGGACCTGTGGTTGTGATGATGATGATTGTGTGTCTGTTGTTAGGTTGCATGGCTTATTTTGTCCATGTGGCCCGAGTGGGGTGCACTGGGCCTGTACTGTTGCGAGCTGCTCTGCTGTGGAGTAGTAAGGCAGGAACAGCCTCTCCGACACACAGGTCCGCATGGCCCGGTACGTGTGCATTAGCAGGTGGGGGAAGCGGGAGGTGAAGTAGGAGACAAAGTCGTCAGGGATGGAGCCCAGAGTCTCCTGGACCTCCACGGGTAACTCTCTGTAATGATGTTTCTGTCGGGACGGGAGTTAAAGCAATGAGTGCGACTGCAGAGACGGCGTCTTCTAAAGACAAAAGCACGAGTACACATTCCTACCTTGTTTCTCATTGCACGCAGCAGGTCTCGGACTGACCCGCCCTTGTAGGAGCGAAACCTACGCAGGTCTTCAGGAGAAAAAAAACACCAGATTTAAAATCACTATCCAACAAAGAACCATTAAACCCTGAGAAGACTTTCCCTGTAATTGTCGCTGACGAGCACATGGCACTGGCTCTATAAATGACCACATTTGTGAGCATTGACATCTACTGTGGCACAGTAAAGCAAGTACAAATAGGAGTGTTGGAGTGGTCACATGAAGGATTGTGTAAAGAGATGTTAAGGTGCGTCCTACAGTGGGAGTGGAAGTGAGGCTTGTGCATAAAGAGTACACAGAGCTTTAGTCATGACTCAACAGTGATTCATACATCTGGCCCTCAAAGTTTGACTTGAATAACCATTTCATGAAGGTAGTTGTTTTGTAAATGGAGAAGATCAATGTTTTATTTGAATGTATCCTGTTATGATCTCGTATGAATCGGTTTTCCATCTAAAATAAGAAATAACCAACAAAACTATATCTGCATTTTATTGGACCAGGAAAGCAAAGTCCAAAGAGAACACGTTACCGTGGCAGCACTCAGCAGGCGATAATGCTGACATTAAGCCGTACTTCCTTATTTTACCACTCACCACAATATTTTGTGCCATCAGGAAACGGCAGTCAGTGCGGTTATGAACCTTTATAGTGCACATTCAAGCAGCTAAACTAAAAACAACTAAACTAAAATACTTTCAGAGCAGTTTGTGAAATAAGACACTTTAACCCTTTGTTTTAACAAACAAAAGAAACAACAAGAATCTGAACCGCTTCTATTTGACAAACATGAAGCCAGTCTCATACCCGTCTGCAGGGGCACTGTGATATGTTCTCTCCAGTCAGCCTTGACAACAGCCCTCCCACCTCTCTCCAGCTGTCTCACGATTGGTCCGTCCAGCGGTTCCTTTTCTATTCTGTCGCTGACATCCTGCAAGCAACCGGAAAACAAACCACTGTCAACTAATGTGCAGACAGAGTGTGTTTGAGCTTTTTGTTATTGTCTGCAGAGGGCGTGAGCAAAAAAGAAAAAAAAACTATTATATGGCACATCAATGGAGTTCAGAACACACAACACACACAAACATACAACACACCAGGATTCCAACAGCTCTGAGGCACGCCTAATAAAGATACCATAAGCACAGAGAAGTAAAACGCTGACCTGAAAGAACTGCAACTCCTTCTCCAGGCTCCAGAAGAAAGGGTGTTTGAGAACGCTCTCCGCTGAGGGCCTCCTATGGGGCTCCATGCTCACCATCTGCTCGATTAGATCTCTTGCTACTATGTCCTCTAAAATAATCACACACGGGGTGTAATGACACATCATCCATCGTTAAACACAAGTGGTTGTTTTCTTTACCTACGAGAGCCTTTGATGTTGTGCGGATTTCGGCGGTCCCAGTGGACGACACTTCACGAATCTCCCACAACTCCATCTTTACACTGACCACCCACCGCGTGACTCTCTTTCTCCCGAAGAACTCACCATGTTTGTCGGTTTGCAGGTGGTCGAGGCCGTACGTGCCCAGCAGGATGTTTGCTTGCCGCTGCAGAGACTTGCCGAAAGGATGGCTTCCCTGAGACACCACGTAGTAGAACACGCAGCCAGCAGAGAAGATATCAACAGCGCAGGTCTGCAGGAGACGAGAGGAGGACAGAGGAGTCACAAGTGTGTTCATTTAACACCAACCAATATTTCTACGGGTGCCCTTTCCACTCGACTCACCGGGTTGTCTTTGCAGTCCTCACTGAGGACCTCGGGGGCGATCCAGCCCTCGGTGCCCGGCACCCCAGACCTTCTGCTGAAACTGTGGCGGCCCACTGCCAGCTTCTTACACAAGCCAAAGTCGGAGATCATGGCCCGGACCCGACCGTGGGCGTTGGGCATGGACACCAGGATGTTGTGAGGTTTCAGGTCTCTGTGGACTAAAGATGGAAAGCGTGAAGCCGCCAGTTGCTTTAGTGGTGTGGATGTTGTTTGGGAATGCAGATCAGGACCAAAACAATAGCAGTTACCTATGTTGAGAGAGTGCAGATGGGCCAGTCCGGACATGGTCTGCTGAAGAAGCGTTACTGGTTCTAGTCCGTGACGTTCAAAATCCTTCCTCTCCACATACTAGTGATGAGAGAGCACAAACACAGAGGTCATTAAAAAACATCATGATTAAGGCAACAAATTCATAAACGTTTTTGTGCCTAATAAAACAGAAAAAGACTCCAGACTTAAGAGTTCAATTAACCCGAAAGTGTTGCATTATTAAGGAAAACTAAGCTAAAACTCAAGTTAACTCAATGTGGTCTACTGAGCCGATCATTACCTCCTGCAGTGAGGCGGCACACAGCTCGATCGCGATGTACTGGAACTGACGGTCCCTCTCGGTGCAGAAGTAGCGGATGACGTTGGGGTGCTCGTCGGACTCCCTCAGCAGCTGCACCTCGCGGTCTGCAAAGCTGAAGCACTCTGGGAGGATTCTCTTAACTGCCACTGCGCGGTTGTCAAACTGCCCCCTTGTGGAGAAACATTGCAAGAACATTGTTGGAATAACTGGACAAATTAAACAAAAAAGGTTATCGGGACAAATTGTCGACGGGTTGTTGGGACTTACTTGTACACGATGGTGCCCTCGGCGCCGTGACCCAAAACCTCTCTGGGGCGGAACGTGACGTTGCCCACTCTGACAGTATTGGAGTCCTCCTCTGAAAAAAAAAATGAATAATGGATCCATAATTGACAATTAAAAATATTTTGTATGATCAAACCATGTGCTTTCATTCTAAAATCTTGGATCTTCACCATCTTCGTGCTCGTTGGCCGAGCCTCCCAGCTCAGACACGGACAGGTTGCTGTGGTTGGAGGCGCGGGGGGTGACATTGGGGCTGCTGTGGTCCGAGCATTCGTAGCGATTGTGGGCCCCCTCCAGATAGTCGCTGTCCGCGGCCATGCCCAGGCCCACGTCCGTAGCGGGGAACGGCTGCTGCCTCTGGAGCAGCTCCAACTTCTCCTCCATCTGTCTCTGGAACTCCTGGTGCTGCAGCTGCTGCTGCTTGTGGACACTCTGTGGCGAGAGAGGAGAAACGAAGAAGTGCGCTCAGCACCTACGGCCAACTGGGGGAGGCCAGTCCGGCTTACGGTCCTCTGCTCCTACATGGTTTTCAGTCATTGCCAGGTGGTGTCGTTTGACTCACTTTGGGGTAAGTAATCATAAAGGCCACCCAGCCAGCCAGGAGGAAAGTAGAGAAGATGATGGTGGCCATGTCTTTGAGCATCGAGTCCACAGGCGCCTCTGGACGCGCAGTGCGCCCACTGATCGCAGGTTCCTGGATAGATGTTTGTGGTAAAGGAGAAGGGGGCACATCATCCATCACGTCACCCTTCACTTTCTGGGGGGGAAGAGGACGAGTCTGAGAAATGTACAGATGTTTTGAATTCAGATCTTCGAGACAAAAATATATCACTAGTCTCACACACACACACACGCACCTCCTCTACTTTCTTGTCAGTAGTCGGTGGGATGACGTTGCCTTGATGGCGAGGAAAGCTGTCGGGGAACTTCTCAAGGATCTTTTTGTGAGCTTCAGGAGGCGTCTCATGATGACCTGAAATGCAAGATTGGCCATTTACTAAAAATGAAAACACTGACTTCAGGTGTGATGCTGTGTAACTAGAGCTAAGAACCCAATAGTGTGATTCACTTTATCGTCCAGCAGAGGGCAGTCAAAGAGCAGGGGACCATTAAAGGCCATGGACTTAAAAATGCAGTAAACATTACCAAGAGCGGAACCTTTTGACATGCACCTGGGTTCATTTGCATATTAACAAGCGCATTTACATGACCGTACATATATGACTGTTCCAACCAAACTACAACTGCAACAACCATTTTAAAGAAGTCTTTTGCGATGTCAAACCATAGCCCATTAATTGTTAGTGAAACTGAAGCCCCCTCCACCCTGTGTGGGATATCCCTTGGTGCGCTGAGGTACCTATAAGGAGCAGGTAGTTCCTCATGAAGTTGATGCGGTTTCGCTCCCGGAGCGCAGCGTTGAACTTGACGCTGGTGCTGGGCGTGATGACACACTCCTTGTCCTCTTCGGTCTCCTGGCTGTCCGGACCCTCAAGCATGGGGAAGGTTCTGCCACGGGGCTGCGTGCACACACACACACACACACATTCAAAATTCAGGTAATTTTCCAAACTAACACCTCACATGATTACATCAAAGCAGCATTAAGTAGGACTTGAGCGAGTGAGAGAAGATGAAACCGAGACAGGAC
This sequence comes from Pungitius pungitius, assembly GCF_949316345.1. Lineage (NCBI taxonomy): Eukaryota > Metazoa > Chordata > Actinopteri > Perciformes > Gasterosteidae > Pungitius > Pungitius pungitius. The sequence continues at coordinate 9,335,925 of NC_084911.1, read as the reverse complement.
GTAGTCATACCGGAAAGCGCAAACCAAAGATGTTAATCGACTATGAAAACTACCCAACCGCTTGGATATTTTAATGAGAAATTTACATATTTCAAGTTCATCTCTTGCTGATAGTGTTTTGCCTACAAGGGAGCGAAATATAGAGCACACACAACGGCCACTCACCACCACCGTGACTCCATCGTGCACCAGGGAGGGAGAGGCATAAAGACTGGTGGAGTATTTACCCACATACAAAGTGGCCCTAAAAGAAGAAGAAAAAGGTTAACCCAAATACTTATTCCATGCTAAATTAAGACTCCGATCTCTGGCAACACATCTGGAGTGAATCCACTGGTTCTAAGCAGAGAAACATGCACAGCGCCTTAACCACTGAAAGTCCCGTTTGTCCTTTCCAGTAGAAGCAGGTGTGAGCACAATACATGAAAAGAAAACTGCGCTGCTGTGAGAAACCACAGCTGAAATCAGGCAGCACACTTGTGACCTAAACCATTCTCAGACATCTGCACATCTTGATTTATACCCTTTCATTAAGCTATGTCCCTTTCATTGACGGGACACTTGAGGGAAGACATCTTTTCTTAAAAATGGGTCAGGAATTGTTACTCTCGCCATGCTTACAGGAACTTGTTCTTGGGCTTGTTCTCTTTGGGGAACGGGTACTTCCACTGCGTGATGCGGCCGACCTCTCCCGACATGAAAGTGAGGTAGCGCAGGGTTTCCACGGCGACGTTGGTGTGGGGAACTTTCCGGAGGCCCTCGCGCTGCCAGATGTACATGGCCACCACCGGCGAGTTGTAGTTCTGCACCCACTGCACGTCTCCCGAGTCGCTGTCCACAGTCACCACCAGGCCGTCCCCGTTGGACACAAAGTGAGCGACCTCTGTGGGGGAAGCAGAGCGGGCGGACGGGTCATCGACACCGTCTGTGGGGGAAAAATACTGAACGGAAGGAGCCGGCGCGTCCCAGAGGCTTACTGTATTTGGTGTCATCGTCGGGGAGGGTGGAGGCGTAGTCGGAATAGGTGGCGTTCCAGCGCAACTCCCGGCTCTTGGTGTCGTAGATGGTGATGGTGTACTCTTAAAAAACGAGGGAAGTGAACAACAGTTTGATTTGGATCGCTTTGCTTTCTTTACACAAAAGCCAGGCTTGGAGTTTCCATTTCTGGGTGTAAAAAAAAGGAGGGTTGAATTTCTTTGTATCGGGAAAAAAAGGGGACTTGTAAAGACTGGGTGAAACAGAATACTGCATGTGCGTTGTTTGGTGACGACCTGAGCTGGGACTTGACACCAAGTCAGGGATGGATTTAAAACAAGTGTCCAGTGTGCAGGGCTCACAAGCTTGAGGCCCTTTGTCTATGATGATCGTACGAGGGAAAGAGGAGGGGGGCTGGGGGACTTTAAGGCGAGGGAAGGGATAGCAGCAGAAGCAGTAAATAAGGGTTTGCCAACAGTTTCGGATTAGAGGATGCAAAACAAAAACAGGGCTGTTGGTAAGCCCGACTAAAAATCAACAACCGAATGGGATGGGTGGATAATCTGACGAATATGAGGCCCGGCTGAATCGTGGATTAGATTTTTCTTGTTTTACCTGTGCGTCCCAGATAGAGAAGCGACGAAGAGGGGCACAACATCTCTGCAAAGGAGGAAGTCAAAGTCTGCTGCTTCTCACCAGTCAACAGGTCCACCACATACCACAGGTCCTGCTTCTTTCCTGCACACACACACACACACACCTCATTACAGCATTCAAATGGCTCTTGGTAAAAGCACAACATATACTTCGTTTCATAATCCAAAATACTGCTTATTGCATAGTTTATATAGTCAGTGGTTCATTTATGTTTTTCGGTCTACGAGTTGTAATTATTTCTCTTACTCGTCTACATTGTGAAACACCCATTGCAGAGAAGGGTCAAATTTCTGCTTTTCTGTCAAATTGTGCAATTATAAAAGCAGCAAGACATATGAGGTATTTTTAAAAGGTGCACCTGAGCAGATTCCGATGTCATTATTTAGCCTTCCTAATGAGTCATTAAAATCAGAGACCCATCATGCATAGGGATTGGTATTAAAAAACTCTTAGTTATAGACAATTACAAACACAAATCAAAAGCCTCACACATCTGATCGTGTATGGACTTTTAGAGAGAGAGCGAGAGAGCGCATTTGAGCCTGGCAGCAGCTTTAAAGAATTAAACTGTCACTACGGTATATTTGCACAGGCCCTCCATCAGCGGTTGTAAATTCAAAAGAGCACCAGCCACGACCTTTTGGTTTGGAGGAACTGAAGCCGGAAGAAGATATCCAGATAGCAGGGACACGTGATGGACACCAATAAAAAAAAACTACACAGCAGAGTGTTGGAATCAAAAGACAATAGAAATCTTTCTTTGGGGTAATTAGCCTTACCCATGTAAAGGACACCATCGGAGCTGCGGCAGGGAGAAGCCTGGACCAACTCAGGGATGGTGAACGGTAACTTCTGTTTGGTCAAAATGAACGAAGGCACGTTAGGTAACAACAAGACGACAACAGACCACACCATTGACGCATGGTCATGGTCGCAACCTAACAATGAGGGCGCATTTCTCTCAGCATGACTGAGGGGGACATCTTCTTCTGTAGAATAGGGAAGTGAAATGAGTTTCTCTCAAGGCAAGGAAGATTGGGGTTTGGGGATTAAAAAAAAAAGTAATTCCTCTTACTGTGAGGCCTTCCTTGTTCTTTCCACCCAGAGAATACAGGCTGCCATCGATGGGGTCCGGCAGAAACGCTGGTCTGGAGTAAAAAGATTCAAGAAAGACGCGTCACATCTCCAGAGCCTCACATCAGACAAGCTCAACGGGTTGCCATAGTGGTTTGCATTCATCATCTTTGGTTGTTTGGACAGGTGCGGCGCATGGACGGCAAAGATACGTACTCTGCCACATGCGTGGGGACCTGAAGAACTGGATCTGTGAGGAGAGGAAGAAGAGACACAAGTCAGGACCAACAGGAACATCGAGCAACCGCCGAGGCAGCGCCCCGAGTTACGTGGGCGACAGTCAAGTTCAAAAGGAGAATGGGTTACCCTCAAAATGAGAATTTATAAACCTGCACTCAAAACCCAATGCCAATTATGCATTGCAGATTATGCCAATTAGGTTCATTGGCAAAATGTCCTTGTTATTGGCTTTTTTCCAATAAAGCGCTCTACTGCAGTCTCACTGTTATTTATCTCCCTTACTGGAATCCCAAGTTCACAAAATTAGTTATAAGGGAACAATGGCTACACTTCATGGTCGAAAGAGACGACCATCAAACGGCAAACCACAGATGTGCGAGGAGGAGGCCGAGGAGTGGAAGAAAAAAACAAACAAACAGAGTGACTGCAGAAGACGAGCAGCAGGCACTGAGGTGACCCTCCTCCTAGCCCGGTCTCCATGCCCGCTCCAATACACGTACACCACAGCCGACACCTAAGCACCTGATCAGTGGGCCATGGGCGCTCTGGGATTCTGTTCTGAGGAGCGATGAAACCAAACGGGGACTTTTGGGGCTCGTGGATCAGCGGTGAAGTTTAAAATGCATGTAATGTTCCATGTATTAAAAAAGGATCTGTGTAGTCTAACAATTATTCCTACCTTCTGGGCAACTATTAGCTTCCATTCAGCAGACAATTGGTTTAGGATTCATCACATTTATGTCTTCCATCCGATCTGTCAAAGTCATTATTGCCTTGTGTTGCAGTTTAAGACTGAACAACTGATGATTATAATCAAATGAAATGTATCAGTTTAAAACCATGGTCAGCACATAATGTTTATGGTTAAAACATTACAGCCTAATCTCCATTGTTAATGGACAAATAGACACCTCCCTGCAGTGTGAACATTCAGGGCGGAGACCAGATGGTGCGGATCTCCGGGCAAAAAAAAGCATGTGTGTGTGTGTGTGTGTAGGGGGGGGGGGGGGGGGTTTGGGGGCCCGTAGGATTACCTGGAGGTGGTCATTGACTACTGTGCCCAAGTGGCCTCAGCATTTGTTTTACATAGTTGCAGAAGGTGTTGACAAACTCATTCATGGAAATAAGCTAAACTACCGTTGGCTGATCAAATAGACGGATGTTAGCAAATCTGAAAGGGGGGGGGGGGGGGGGGCGTGCATGCATCCAGGTGAAAGGATTACGGTCCGTCCCGCGTTCTGTGGGTGTACCGTTGCCTGACCGGAGCACAACAGGTGTGTGCCGAGTGGCTCCGATTTATTCAATAGCAACGAGCCCAGGAAACAGATGGCGGAGGAAGAAGCCGTGGCCTCCGATTATTAATCACTTGGAGAATTAGATGGAGCTCGACCAGGACATGTGGGTTCAAATCAGAGTAGATTTAAGATCTCCTGAAATGCTTTAGTGCTGCACGGTGTGATGAAATGGCTCTTTAAGTCTATGAAAAGGTAAACTACTGGAAAAACGGCAAATGTTTTTTCCAGTAACCCTCCAGTGCATCTCATCTAATCGCCAGGTGTATGGCGCCTGCATTAACATGGTAACCATAGCGCATGCTGTGTGTGTGTAGGTGACATTAAAACAACGTTGCTTACCCATGCCCACTCTGACCTTGATGACCGGCTATTTCTGCCCCTGCCCGTTAATAATTACCCAGTTTCCACAGCTAAAAGAACATCCAGCAGCATATGCTCAGTCTAATCCCAGAAAACATTTCCAACATGTCAATAAGTGTTTCTTGATCACATTAAGTACATTTTGTTTTTCTTAAACCATGGTCAAGTCAAGATTATTGGTTTTATTGTTAGGAGTAGCAATGCCATCATATTTTTGGGTTCAAATGAAATATGCTCATGCTCACATTAAGATTACAGTGTACAGTGTAAATAAATCAAGAACCCAATTTAGATACCAACAGATATCCATGTGGCATCAAAGTCTCACATGTGGCGCCCAGTTAAATTAAACTTTTTTGTTGAAAATTTCAGTGGATCTCACGGTTTTCCCCAAGGCAACAAAACAAAAGTGACACTCAACCGCTGTCGTCATCCTCCTACCTTCCTTCAGAGTCCATTTGATGGTGCCGGATTTCTTGCTGACGGCGTGAAGGTTCCCATCCAGCGTGGACACGAAGAGCAGGCTCTCAGAAAGGGAAACCGTGGCGCTGCAGAACCCCTACAGAAACACAACACACCAATCAGTCCCGTCAGTAATCGGCCTTTATGGTCCGGGTGGATCGACGTGATCATTAATACAACTCTGACATTAGCGAGCGGGCTTGTATGAACATGCACGCTCCACAGGGGAGGTCAAACACGGGGGGCTCTGCCTCGGGGGGGTGTGAATAATGACATTACTGATCCACACGCAAGGGATGCATAAAAATTAAAAAAAGGACAGCATGGCCATTTGTAAACGTGGCAGAAGAAGCTCCATTGTCCGACAGATGTTTCCACCATCGATACGGTCAGCGTTTTAAGCCTGAGGCGGTCGGGTTGCCCTTTGGGAGCGAGGCGGCTCGGCCTGCTCTATTAATCAATTAATTTCAAATCAATACCGTACAATGAGGGTTGAAGAGCAAAATACACGAGACACGCTGCCAAGGGTTCAAAGTAACAGCCGGAGCCCCGCGGGCCGCAACGTGGCGGAAGGTAAACAAACTGGGCGGCAGCGGGCGCGCACGTGCTGGGCTTCAGGCTGCGCTGGTGTTGACACCCGGCATACCTCTTGGTGGGAGAATGGGCTTTTCACAATTAGCTGAGAGAAGAGCGTGCTGCCACTTCACTCTGCGCAGATGAAGAGTGGGCTGCCACGTGGGATGGCTTCTTTCCAGAAAGTCTCACTCCCACTCAGGGAAACGTGAAAACACTCGGATCGGTTCGTTACACGATGAAAGAAGACGAGGTGAACAAAAAGATGCAGGAAATCCAGTAAAACAATTGCCTTATGTCTTTGGCTTATGCCGGAATTAACCACACCCCTGTGCTCCACTCACCCACTGTGGAACTCCCTTTGATAACCAAGCCGTGGGGCTTCTTTAGGGGTCTGACTGAGCGGTCAGAAGGAGGCCATGCACGTTTCAGCTCATTGCTGCCATTACAAAAGCCAATCTTCTGAATCTGCTTCTCACTGACTGGTTTATCAGCACTTTTTCTTAGTTCTCGGCGTTGTTCTGACAACGCCACTTTACCACAAGAAAGGATGGGCAGACAAAGCTCTCCTCTCCTACTAAAACCAGAGGAGTATTGATCTCCATAACTGACTGAACAGCTCCCTGGAGAGGGGGGGGGGGGGAATAGCAGATTATCAATTACACATAGTATGTGGGAGACAACGTGCCTTGAAGTCGAGACGCGAATACAACCACCACAGCCACTGGCCCGAGTGGATTCATGGAGAGCAAATTACACCAACAGGCTGCTCCCCCTTTGTTCAGATTCACAAAGCAGAAACAACCCCATGAACCAAAAGTGCTGCACATTCTACGGAGGGAAACGTGCCGCTCATCATCCTTCTCCTCTGCCTGCTGTCGTCTCACATCCTATGCAAGCATTCCTGTCAATATTGTGCACCTGTGACTGTTCCCACTCGCCAGCATGCACACACGTGTACAGGGAGAATCATAACCAACTTGTTTTTGCCCACCCCCCCCCCCCCCCCCGTGCTCTCTGTCAGGGGTCTCGGTTTCACAAGCAGATAAAATCTTAACATCTGTTGGCCTCCTTGTTTTAGGAGAGGACACTGATATTCTACATCAGGTTTATAGTTTCTGACCGAGGTGGTGAGTTATAAAGCCTAAAAATCGGGGATTTCCCCACTCACTGTTGTGCAAGAGAGTTATGCAATGCCACAGAACCAACATCTTTGCAGGGGATCAGATGTCCTCGCTTCCTTCTGCCCAAAGAGCCGGGCACAGCTGGAAGAAAAAAAAAGGACACCGACTGCAAAGCACACGATATCCCCGGTAGCGGAGTGCAGAGCCTCTGTTCTTCACAGTCCCTCGCATGGCAGGCCAAGCTGAACAGAGGACAGGCTGTAACTGGCAGCTTTCCCACAAGCCATTCAGGAGCACACCTGTGTTTTCACCACGTTCTAGGACACCGCCATCCCTTCAAGACGGTGAAGTATTACAAGAGCGGGCCTCTTCATTAGGAGAAGAAGTTAGAGGTAAGCGAAGATGTAGAGATGCCCCACAAGACTGCCACCAAAAACATGAATGGTGGGAATCCACAGGCAGGATTTTCTTCAATCCTCGGGCCTTGTACGCGATTCACGCGTGATGCGACGGCAAAACACAAAACACTGACTATTTTAATGAGTCAGTTCTCAAATTCTCAGTAGCAAGGAAATTGCAGCCAGTTTGACTAAAAATAACCCGGATACAAGATTAGCTATAAAGCAGCGGCCTTCGCACTTATGTGGGAGGCTTCAGTAAAATTTCTTGAGAAAGGGAAAACATTAAAATGAGCTTATTGAGTCAACATGGACAACAATAAAACTCATGTTTGCAGGCGAAACTAGAAAGATGTCTTCTAGTCTGACCCCTCCAATGCATTATTTAGGACTTTACTAAAACGGTCACTGTTTTTCTGTTGAAAAGTGGAACACTTCTACCACAAACACATCTTGCAGCAATGAGCAGGCTGTTTGCAGCTTGCTTTTCTGCAGACAAAAAAACGACACAGGAACCACAAAGTTATTATCTCTCACGTTTAACTTGTCATTAGGAGGTGTCAAGCAAAAACAGGCAAGTGAGCAAACAACTTTATGAATGTCAATTAGAAAATTCCTTTGTGCACATTGAGGGCGAGGCCGCCTTAAGGACGACCTGATGATCCTCTCACACGGCCGTAAAAGAAACTTGAGGTTCCCTTTGGGGCTGAATAAAGATGACACAGGCAAACACAAACAGGATGGTTTAAAATATACTGGACAGGTGAGGAGACATGCCGCAGGGGAGGAGGACGGTTCAAAAGGTAATTATGTTCCACATTTTACACACAGTGCGCGGTCCGTGCGCGTAGTGTGAGAACAACGCCCTCCTTGGACAACCAGACTCCCCACCAGGCAGAGAAGAGCCCGAGACATGATAGGGGATTAAGAGGCTTCTTTAATCTGCTCCTTAGCCGTAGAGGTTTACGCTCCTGGAGGCGAGCATCTCCGCCCGGAGAATTTGTAAAGAGATCTGGCCGAGTTCGACCCGTTGGCCGTCCCTCATTCGTGCCGGTTAATAATACCGCGGATCGGGTTCTCTGCTCTCAAATACCATAAGAATTAAACTAACGATACATCGCTGCCTGATTTAAACGGCTTCAGATTGCTGGAGAGGTCCAGGCCACTGAAGGCTGCACCTCAGGGATTTACTCTCTTGAATTGACATTTTATTCTCACAGTTTGATGTAAATGAGTCTATTTGGGAGTAATTAATGTCAAATATTCATGTCTACGGACGTCTGTCGTCAAAGACAAACATTTCACCAAGCCGTCCACTCGTCCGCCTGGTTTGCCACCTTTGTTTCGGCACAAAATACTGACTAGTGGGTTTTACAGTCACAGAACGACGAGAAGGACTTGTGTTCCATCTACAGAAAAGATAAGGAGTGTAAACATGCAAGTAGCAGAAATATTAACATATAACCAATCTTACACGAAAACACCAACACAAGCTGGCACAGGCACTTTGTTTCAACAAGTGATATTTTTTCTCTCCAATATTGACACTTGAGGAGAGTTGGTGGCATGAAAATAATTAAGGTCAAGGTTATTTAAAACAAAAACAATAACACAAACAGAGCAGATTCTCATTGTTGCCTAGTAGAGATTATTTTTTTAATTCTCCGAAGTCCAAACAGTGTCTCTGAAAGCGGATGCCAGGCTGGTGTTCGTGCTCTGAACGTCTCATTGATTTCTTCTCGTGCATTAATTCAGTTATGTTCATTTTAGGTTTTCACTAAATTAAAAAAAAGTGCTTTTAGCCAGCAAGCTAGCTTTAATGTTAGCCTCACACTTGCATCATATCAAGACAACACCCAGCAGAGAGACGTCAAGGGTTCGCGGAATGACACGCATTTAAAAATTAAGAAAGTCACCTCGCGAACAAAAAAAACACGCCTGACATTGCGCAAAAAGTGCAGTTTAACCGCTAACTCCCGAGCGAAAATGTCACCCAACTTAAGCTAGCTTCTCCGGCTAGCCTCGCTCACCTTTTGTGGGAGACCGGCCCAGCAGAGCAGCGCACACAAGCAGCACAACAGGGCCCGAGTGCCGCTCCGCGTCCGGTCCATGTTCTCCGCTCTCGAACCCGCGACACACAGGCGGTCGGGGCGGCTACATGGGGGAAAGACGTCCCGGCTCACGACCACACGCTACCGAAGCGACGTTTTAAACCTGCGCTGTAACGTCAGAGCCATCAGCGGCGGACGCAACGCTGTATCCGCTTCTTCCTGAAGTGAGGGAAGAAAAAAAAAGAAAGCGTGGGGGGCTGGACTTTGGGATTGATATCCTAACGAGTGATGGAGGAGGGGAGAGAGGGAGGTGAACGTGAGCCAATCAGAAAAGACCCGCTGGAACCCGGATGTTGTATAAACTGCATCCGGGGGACGTTTTTCTGCAGATACTCCACTCCTCGAGAGCATGCGGGTCCGGAACGACCAGTCGGGCTGCAAAGACTCGCTTCGGCATGGATAGCAAGCGCTTATTAATGTTTATGTTGTTGAGTGATTATAATGATAGGTGACGTAAGTCTGCTGGAAGAATTCCTCCAAATTTTCTCTCCTTACGGTGCCTCGTGGAGCGGTGACTAGGCCTCATCGGCATGGAAATGTGGTAAAAAATATAGATTTTTAACAACGTTGACATTGCAAATTAAGTGAAATGAGTACCAATTGCTTATGATCTGCTTTGCTACATTCAGGGCCGGTTGTGAACGTGGATCCGTGGCGTGTTCCTGAGGGGATCGGACACGTGGACGCAGAGCGATGGCGTGCTCTCACGTGGCTTCATGGCGGTGAGTATTTCAATGACTTGTGATACGAATATAAAGTCAACTTTTATCGATCCAACTTAACTCACAGACACCAGTCGTGTGTTTTTGTTTCTCAAAAATAATGTTCACTCAAGATCCTTTCTTTTTCCAGGAAAGTGGCTGAATCCCTGCATACAGCAACATGGTAAGAACCTCAAGTCGTCAGAAACACGATCGTAGCTGTTACGAATGATGATCACAATGCGTTAGACTTCTGATTTCACATTGAAGATACTCTTGATCTGACTTAACCCAGAGGATGTTTCAAAGGACGGTGTTTAAATAACAGACGTGACTAAACATGTTTTTCTTCTCCTGCAGCAGCAGCTATCTGAGAAATGGACAAGCCAGCATATATTACATGAGGACGCCTAGAAGCGGATTTTGGCCTATCCTGTGTCTACTTCATATATGTTGTACCCATGGGAGCACAACTTTTTGAATTAAAAACCATTGTCAACAAACCGAATCGTGTCATCTTTCCTTCCACTCCTTTTTTTTGTCAAGTTGATTTGTGGCACTAATTTCAACCTGAGTGGCCTTTCCCTTGTCCATTCATAAAGGTGAACAGTAGTGCGAGATCATGTCTTGTTATAACTGGAGCTTCTTGGCTATTTCCCAAGTCTCTCTTTTAAAGCAAGATACACATTTTTACAAATAACTAAGTACAACAAATGTGTATGAAAGTAACAATTGAAGGCAAGCTGTGTTTAATGTATTTGGAATAGAAACTGTAGCACAAAGAATTAGTGTTTTTTTTTTTATTGACATCCATGTAACTAAAATCTAGCTTTTATGCAGATAAAATGTTTCCTGCAAGATTTTATAAATTCATCCATAGCATGTAGTCTGGTAAATGCTGCTTTAATATAAATTACTGGTTATGGTGTTTGGAAAAACTTAATTCCATTATATCCAAACCTCTTTGAGAAGTGAAAACCCCCTCATTGAAAAATTAGTATAGTATGAACAGTTTTTCTAAGCATCAACCAGTTTCAATTCAAATATAGCAACCACAAACTCCAAGCAAAAGGTTTTTATTGATCCACAACAATCAGAATCGTAATGTTCTGTGACATCACTGAACACTACAGTGTTTTTTTTTCATCACACTGCAAATGAACAACACTGAAACTTGTATAATGGAGGGCATGTCTTGACAGACAACACACTTTCTAACCCCAACTGATGCAACAAATGTGGTGGTTCACTACGGAGGAATGTTTATTTAAAAGGCACTTTCTGCCTCATACATTTTGCAAAAACACATTCGAGCTTAAAATAAAGAGTAAAGCAGCCGGTCAGGTTACAAAGTTGCGGTCCTAGTTCGATGTTATTCTTGAAAGTCTACAGTACAGAAAGAAAACAAATCAAGTAACTCAACAAGAAGAAGCTATCATTGGCTGGATGTCTGATGAGAACATTAAATAATATGGCTAATATCCAGCATGTTGAGAATGGAGAACAGTACCGTATTCTCAAAGGGGTTTCAGCCCAATCTCCGGCTGCACATCACCCGAGTGATAATCAACCACGTACTTATTTATCACCGTTTACGTTTTCTTTTTACAGCAGCCTTCAGACAGCACTGCTTTGGCAATAAATAAAAAACAACAACAGAAAATGACTTTTGCTAAATGTATTGATGTAATGAAAAGAAGCATTTTGCGTAGAAGCACGTTGTCAGTGAATGAGCAATCGGTTGCGCAGCCGGGGAGCTGCTTTCCTATTGATACATTCACCAGACCGAGGCAATGTTCCGCCGCTGTGTTTGCACATATGCGATAGCTCCTCCAAAGTCAGATGTTGCTCCGATCCCGACCACGCGGTCTGAAGCCCCCGCCGGCTGCGTGTCACCGCGTCGTCCTCACGCTGTGCTCAAACTCAAACGAGTGTCCCCAGTGGGCACGGCGCCATCGATCTGTCTGCATAAAGGTGCCGGCGACTGGCACAGGCGGCGGCGTGTGTACGGGCGACCGATGAGTTGATACCCCTGTGGCACGTGTGTCAATCGATGCAAGTACTTTTGGGATAGTTCCCTTAAAAGATTAGAAAGGTCGGTGAAAAACGTAAAACTCTGCAAATGTTTGGTGCGGCTGTACATCACAGGTTTTATGGTTCTTCTGTTCGTCGATGCACCACACACACACACACACACACGTTAAACATTCTCGACACGCCCCGTGTATTGTATTTTGTCAGAGAATGATTCATAGCATTTGATGTCACACAAATAAAGCTGTGTGATTGGATGACAATCAATAAGTCACAATTTCTCCTCCCGTTTTCCTCCCCTTCGTTTCCACGGATGATGACGAGCTCGTGGACACTCGTGGCTGGAACAGGAGTAAAAATATTGGGAGCGTTGGTCCAGCACGTCTCTGAGGTGGGACGGGGGTCTTTTCACATCACCATGGCGATAATGCGTCTGCCGTCGTGCACTTTGAACAGCGGCCTTCACATGTCAGTCAGCGAGCTCAGGCTCCTCGGCTTCTGGGTCCTTCGAAGTTTCATTTGTCACAGTAACCGAGTTGGCATTTGAACGTGTGTCCATGGCAGAGTGCATTATGGGTAGCCATATATCATCCATGTTTGGCATCACAAATATTTTCTGTGTGGGAGGACAAGAAGTGGAAAGAAGCAAAGCCATCATTTACTACTCCTCTTCAAAAGCTGTCTAGTGAAGCGAGGGAGAAGGAACTATAAATGAATATACTTTTGTAACTAAAACATAAGCGTAATGAAGACATTGGAGTGAAAGTATATATGCTAGAAAAAAAGACTTGAAATACATTGTCTCCTGTGTATCCAACCCCACGCTGTTATGTCTGGGAGCCAATGAGTGTGGCCATTTGTTGAAAACCAGATGTAAACACTTACTCACAAATGACAACAGTGAGCGCTGCAGCACTGTATTTTTCTGGTGAAATGGTTTAGGCGGACGGTGCATAATAATAACCCCCACGGGAGTCTGGCAGGGGTAAAGGCAGATGTGTGGTAGACCCGACAGGGATAGTAGCTTGCAGGTTATCTAATTATCTAGAGGCAGGCGTGCCATTACTTTGGATATATGTGTATGAGGGGTGGGAAAGCCACAGGCACACTGCTTTGAAGTGCACGGAACTGGTCATAAATTAATCCCAAAGTTCTCTTTTATTATCTAAATCCTCACGCTGAACCGTTAAGCACGTTGTCTTTGTCCTTGAGGGAACGTTTAGCTTCTCAGTCAAGCAGCTGAGGTCTTTAAACCAGACCGGATTTAATAAACGGCAAGCGACGCGACATCACTCAGTAACTTGATCAATAACGCAAAGAAATAACATTCATGGTGAGGCATTTGCATCTGGGTTTTTTCAGCGTTTACCTGGAATTCCTGGTCCAGCTTCTTCTCAATCCAGTCAGTCACGTGAACTAAAGTGACCTCCCTCTCGCCGAGTTTAGGTCGTGCTTTCAGCTCCAGGTGAGGCGGACTCCGGAAACCATACCTGACAACCACAAGCAAACATTTGGGTGTAGTAAATAACATCATGTCAACCAAGCTGTACAGCAGCTTGTTCAATACACAACACTGAATATTATTATTTTTGACTAATCAAGCTTATAAAGCACACAGTGTCTACTTAAGGGTATCATATAGCACATCTTTAAGAAAAACACAGTGTTGTACCCTGATATTACCATAATGGTTCTTAAACATTTAAATACTTTAATTGTATGCTTGTCTGTATTCGCCCAGCAGAGGGCGTTGAGTTGCATTCTACAAACCACGATTCTCATTAACTACATCCTCCAGTCATCAACGCCCTCCTCCCTCAAAGTGAACTTACCATATCCTGTCCGTGGGGGGGGGTGGGATGTTGACAGCCAGCGTCCCTCGCAACTCTTGCACCTCCACGGTGAGCAGCAACGGCGTGTTGGACACCTCCTCCATCTTCTTCTTGATGAACTCCGTCTCGGTGGCCTTCTGGAAATACTTGGACTTGGCTATTTTGTCCACGAAGCGCATGATCTTGCTGGGCCTGTGGCCTCCCACGTAGCTACGTGAGCAGAGGACAGGAGCGGAGGAGGAGGAGGAGGAGGAGGATGGGAGACCAGGAGTGAGTCAGGTTCATTATTTATTCATAACAGCATCTCAGCATCTACTCAGCGGCCACGACGGAGGGGCGTGACCGGGGCGCTGCGTCGAATCAGCAGCGAGCTTTGTGTGTGGGACTGAGGGCTGAGCAGTTTGCTTCAACACACGGATGGAGGATGTTGTTGCAAAGAGACATTTGCTCACCCCTCGGCTCCAGGGAGGATGGCTTTGTCACTGAGGAGCTCTGGGGGGTCCTCCTCATCGGATGAGCCGGCACTGGACGATTCCTCATCGCTGTCGGCCAGACAGTATGTCCGCGGCCTGGGCCTGTCTCAGACACACACAACGCGCACAACGCCACGCGCACACAAAGACTGTACTGGCTTCATACGGAACGAGCAACAGTTAAAAACCGTAAAATGCATTTCTACTGCTTTAAAAGCACAGGAAATATATGTCAAATGAGTCACGGAAGAAAATAAACGGTATTTTAGATATTCAGAACTATACGGCCAAACTCACCAGCCATTGGACAAATCCACACAGGTATCCGTCCAGAGAGAGGATTCGTGTATCAAGGGAAGCGAGAAAAAGAGGTTTAACATAGTAAGAGAATTATGAAAAAGCACATTTAACTAATCAACATCCAGCTCAGATGTCCTTGAATGTCCTTGAAAGCCTCACCACTCTTTCCCGTGCTCGCCGAGCCCCTCGCCCTCCTTCCCCAGGCGGGCCAGGTTCATCTTGGTCTCCAGTGTCATGAGGAAGGAGCCCATGTAGGAGACCTCCAGGTCAAACCACAAACCTGCACACGTAGTGAGGGAAACCATAAAGACGTAATCACATAGTCAATATTAAAATCACTTCACATCCCCGTCCAAAAGGTGACTCCAAACTCCAAACGCTTTCTCTGTGAACAGCCGAGAAGCTGCTGCCTGGTGTCTAGATGCTGTGAGGCCCCCTGCACGTTTGTCTCCTAGCAGACACTGAAAAGGTCAGCGCTATAACAGCGGTGCCTCCTCATCGGCTTCTTCCCGTTTGTGCACTTCTAAGGAAGCGAGCGGAGGAAGCTGTTGGCTTAATGAGTCCTAACATCTATGGCTGAAAAGTGTTTCCTTTTCCACACGGAATGCTCATTGATCTGAAGCAGCGTGGCAGCAGTCTCAAAGAGAAGCTAAATGACCGCATTAAGGCAGACGACGTCGGGCGTCCTCTAGTCGTCTCTGGTCAGAACGACACATTGTCCCGGGTGGCTGATTCATTTCATATGGTACCAGATCCACAAACCAAAACCATGTGTGTTTTTAGTTATTGCAATATCAAGCTGATCTGATGGATGGTCTGTTGTACATTTATTGGCAGACATCTTCCTTCTCTTTCTCACATTCTGCTTAGACCCTCTAATATTCTCTCTTAACATGTTCATGCTCACAACATGATGGACCCTTCTGATGTTAACCAAATATAAATATATTCATTTTGCATTTTGACTCAATGCAATTTACTAGTTATTTCACTATAACATTTTTCACAGTCTCACAGAATCATTTGACTCAACCCTAGTTCATGATCACTTTGTAGAACTGATTATCAAGATCTAGGTACTGAATACAAAGACATATTTAATTTGATCTGTAATGCCAAGCTCCACGCAAGCTCGCGTGCACTCAGTAGGTCTCGGAAACGGGCAAAAAAACCCTGTAAATCGAATCATGTCCTCTCAACATTAAGGAGTCAGGAAGCACTCACGTCACACTAACATCACAGTAAGGAAGTAAATATGAACCGGATATGAAATTAGAAATGTTATCATCAAAGCCGATTCTGCCAGAACACATTAATGAAAGTTGCAGACTCGGATGAACAGTGAATTATTCAACTGAATAGTATGACATATTACTCTTTAAGTGCTTTCGTATCTTTACGCGGAAATTACAATCAGACAAACCCTGATTATTTATGATCTACACTCTACAACCTACAGATCACACACATTCAATTTCAAGGAAGAAATCTGCCCCGTTGTCCGGGTTGGGCTGCAGGATGGAGGACAGTAGGGGAAGAGCTAGAGGATGACGGCAGGCAAATAAGACAATGTGGGATGCAGCAGACCAAAGCTGTGTGGACAACATGTCCTTCCTACCTTGGTGGTCCACAGAGGGTTTGGAGGCATGGAGGATCTTCGGGATGGAAAAGCCCATGTCTAGCTCTGTCAAAGTCAGCTCATTCATAACATATGGCAGCTGTAAACATAGAAGACAAAAAAACAACAACATTTTGACTTCACAGCCAACAGAAAAATCTCCATTACATCACATTCTGGAAGTAGATGAATGTTTGTAGAAGCTAGCACCAGTACCCACCCTGATCTTACTGAGCTTCATCTGGATCTTTTTGGAGACTAGATTGGCCCAGTATTTCTCTCCCAGGAAGTCCCAGAACACCCTTCCCACGAAAGCGTTGACCCAGGCCTCAGGCTCCACGGGCTCCTCTGACGTCCTGCGTACCTGAAGGGCACACATACGGATATGTGCTGAAGCTTGGGCCTTCTTGACTTTGAGTTAAGGGTTTGAGCAAAGCTGAGGCAGGCTCCTTATGACCTTCCTTGTACGAATGCACAATATAACAATATGTTGTTAAGACATTGAATTGATCAGAAAGTTGAATGGTCTGATTCAGTCACTTCCTGCCACCTAAACAAAGTCCGGCAAAAGCAGCACGTATTCGTCGTGGCTAATTAGCGCGATGAAGTGAGCCGTCGCTTTTACTCGATGCGCCAGGTTGGATGTCACAATGCAGGCAACTAATCTGCACGCTGCACCGTTTAGATCTGCTCGCTTCCCCCATCAGCCTCCTACCTGGTCTCCTACCTTTTTAGTAGTTTTGGGGCTGCCCTCGGGACTCGCTGGACCGGGGCTGTCAGTGGCAGTCGGGGTTCTCTGCGTCTCCTGCAGGTTGATATATTTTGCCATGTAGACATTATAGTCCAACAGCATCTTCTGCCTCGTCCCTCCGGCGGAGCCGCAGGGGGGCGCGGAGGAGGCCTCTCTGTGGCGAAACTGAGAAAGCTCCTCCAGGCTTCCACGGCTGCTGCTCCTGCTCTCGGCCTCCAGGCCGCCGCCAGATGGGACGCTGCTACTGCGGCTGTTGGAGGGCAAGAAGGCTAAAAGTGAAGTGAAGGGGGTGGGAAGGTGAGGAGGGGGGGGGGGGGGGGGACGGGGTGCAGGATGGGATGAGTAGGTTAATGCGATACATTTGTGCGAACACCACATTGTGAGTGATTCAAATCAATGCATCATATTCCACATACATAATGCATGATCAAGTCCTTGGGTATTGCGCCTCTTTTTCCTCATTGATTTTTGGCAACACTCTGAATCAGCATGCTTTGCAGCAGACGACGCGGCATCTTCTGACTCATATTAGCACTGAAATGGTCATTTTCAACATGATCGCTATGTATATCCACAAAACAGGCCTGATATTTAAAATCATCTTTCCAGTAATCCTGTTCTCCCGAACACTGCCTTTTAACGCTAGACTTACACGCCGCAAGCGCTGGCCTTTGAATTGGCCATTATCCTCACAGGCTTATATCCCACAGTGGCGACCAATACTGTAATATGCTGCTTCGCCGTGCATGTAATCCTGCTGACCCATTCACACTCGTCTGTTCACTAGTGGAGGGGATTGTCGGTCTGTACTCACCACTCTTGCAGGTGCCAGGCAGGCTTCCACCTCTCCCCTCCGACTTCATTCGGGACGCCAGAAGAAATCTGCGGAACCACTCCTCCTTTTCCCGACCCGTCCTCCCAAACAGGTAGATTGTCAGATCGCCCCCTCCGGAGGCGGGTCTTTTGGGTTCCTCTGCTGATCCCGATGCCTCAACTTTCTCACATTTGTCCGTTCGTTCCAGCTTCTCACACTGACCCGGTAATTTCTCCTCGCAAGTTTCGGGCTTCTCCACCTGGGTCTTGGACATGAAGTCCTCCTGCTTAGCCAGCTCGATGTAAATGGGGTATTTTTTGTTCCAAACTCTCTTCCTAGCCAGGCTTTGGGGCACCAGGTGGATCTATGAGGGGGGGGGGGGGCACATGGAGGGAGATGATATAATCAGATGCAGGCAAGTGTTTTGTTGTTGATGTTTCTTTCGGGAGTGGTGGTATGGCCACATTACAATTAGGACAAAGAAAGAAGAAACTATAAATGTGATCCAACAGCATTGCACCACAGCTTAAAACAGGCCATGACTCAGCTCTTATGTATTTATATTTGAGTAACCTGAAGCTCGACTTGGGCCAGCATAAAACTCACACAGATATAACATTGCTACCGAACCATTAAACGGAAGTGACCATGTTTGGACTGTTTGTACTCCGTTATGTACCATTTTACTGTTAATGGGACCATCATTTAGTCAATTAACATCACGCTGCATTGGAGAAGACTTGAAACCACGGAGAACATAAACTCTCAAAGTTTTTAAATATTCACTGGGGGTAATAAATCAAATGAGAAGCGGCGTACCGGTCATTCAGGAGCGAGGCCCAGATGGCTGTTAGAAATAATGCAAGTATAAGGCCCTTCAGCCCCCTGGGTGTAGCCATGTGGTGTGATTGTGCAAAGGGAGATGTGGCGACTATGAATGCAGGTAACATTCAAAACGCACTCCGCATCAACAATAGTGGTGTAAAAAGGACACTTTGGGGAGCCATTGAGGTCCGGGAAGAAGAAGAGAAGCGTATCTGCTCGATGAGGAAACACAAACCCATCGAGTCGTCACACCACTTCACCAGACAGAAAGTTGTGTGTGCAGGGTCCGTGAACGGTGACATTCAGCCCATGTTTAGACACACCGTGGGACACTGAAGATGAGCAGCGCTGTCACTGAACTTGACCTATTAGTAAACACGCACCGAGGCTAAAGCAGATACAAGGGGACGTGTGCTAGATGTGGCCGTCTGTAAGGCTCATCATCAAGGACACAAATACGCCGAGGAGTCAGCAGAGACACACACACTTAACACGTTAATTTCGGTCATCCACACACACACACACACATTTCAGCTCCTCCCTTGCTTTTGTCACTGCAACCACAACCAGCGCACCTTGCTGTCCGTCAGGTCGTAGATCTTCTGGCTGACGTAAGTGACGTCGGGTTTAGGCTCGTTGTGCGTGGCGCGGCGGGAGACGTTCCGGTTGGGCTTGGACAGACGCAGGACGGAGCCCTCGAGACGGACGTACACGGAGTGGGTCAGGGTGGCGTGGTACATCTCCGGGTCGTAACTGTGGATCTCATTCATCCAGCCCTCAGGGGTTTGAAGGTGGGGGAGAAAGGGTGGAGTGTTAATTCACAAGAACTGGAGAACCAATATATCTACGATCACCTCATCAAGGTATCGTAGGGCTCAACTCTTAAAAAATGAATACCGGAATACAACTGTTTTGTCTGCCAACTGTCAATCAACCTCACTTCTTGTAGTATTTTTCCTGCAGTATATTTCACTCCTCTTCTGGGCGCGCTGTGCCCTCTAGCTATGAGGCTTGGTACCCAATAATGCACACAGTATATGCATGCTTACATAACCCGCTCAGCAACAGGGGGCAAATGTTGCGGTAGCAGTTCTCATTCAAATGTCAGGTTCAAAGCAAAACTGCAGCCATCACAGGTGAAAAAGTGTTAAAAAAAACAATACGTTAATGCTGGTTCCCCCGAGACTGCATAGACTTTAATTCTCATCCAACCTCCCACTAGATCAGTCCTGAAGGAGGCACTGTGAGCGTAGCCAGTTTCATTGAAACAACAGGGAATATCGTATTGCTTTTTTCAAGTGCAAAATCAAAGGTACTGTAAAGATACAAAAAGAAAAAGGTCATCCATCCAATCTAGAACAAATTAGCTTATGAGTAGACAGACACTGTTAAGGGACGATATGATGTAACAGATGCTATGACGTGTAAACTCTGTAAGACCAACGCTGCATTCACATGTTTCCGTGTTGCCATGGCAATGTTGTATTGTTCACAAATAATTATCATATCATTAAACCCAGCAATGAATGTTGCTATAAAATGCAGCTCTTCCTCCAGTTTAAACACTGCCAGACAGCAAATATTTTTCATATCTAAGCTTTTGACGCATTGCCATCTAGCGTTACCTTTGCCCTCTCTGCCAGACCAAACTTACTTACTTGCTCTCGTCCTCTGATAAATGAGTATTCTGTATGAGGATAACCTTTAAACATGATTATATGGACTTCTGGCTATATAGAACTTGGTGATTAATGTAAGTTTGCCTACAAATCTGTGACCCTCTTGTAAATATGCGCAACGAATGCGTCTCAAAAAATGGAAATAATTATGCTGCAGCAGAGTGCTTGGTCTCACCTTGAAGGTTCCTGGTTCCTTGATATCCAGCTGGGCCACGTTCCAGGGCTTTATCCTTCGCCTCCCTCTTCTTGTCGCTGATGAGGAGCGTCGAGGAGAGGACAGCCAGAGGACCAGCAAGGCCAACATGAACCCGCCTACGATCCCGTGCACCACTGCACACACGTACGGAGGCACCGGAAGAACTATGTACCAGTAGACCAACTGTGTCAGGAAGATAAGGCCGGTGACTGGCACAGACTCCTCCTCGTTCTCGTCCTCCTCCTCATCCTCCTCCTCCTCTGTGTCTAGTTCACTACACAGCCCGGTGCTACCGGCGCGGGGCTGCCGGGAGGCGGGCCGGTCCCCATCTGGCGTCTCCGTATCGGTACATAACTCAAAGTCTTCGCTGTACAGTTCACAGAAGTCCTCGTCTTCCTGTCGGGCCACCAGGGACGACATCGAGCAGCGGCCCAGAGTGAGGGAAGGGGATTTGGGGAAAGTAAAGGACGGGGCCCGGGTGAGGGTGGTGGCTGGAGCCAGTGACGGAAAGGAGAAAAAAACAGAGTCGGGACCCTTGCCGGTGGGGGTTCCGTCCTCCTCCGCCCCTTCCTCCTCCTTGATGCTATAGTTGTTGTTGCCCTCCGCGTGCCCGTTTACCGCCGTCCCGCCGCTGAGCTCCGACGCGCTTGAGGACAGCGCTTTGGCTCGGTGAGCGGCGACGGCTCCCGCGCCAGGCTCGTCCCCCATGATCTTACTGAAAAGCTGCAGCGGGTCTGACATCACCTCCGACAGCCGCCGCTTGGTGTCTTCGATCCTGGCCTCCACCTCTTGGACCTTGAAGAAAGACCTGCCATCTGGGGACGTGATGGGCGAGGAGGGCGCTGTTTTGGAGTCTCCGCCCGCCTGCGTGACGGCGACGGGGCTGGAGCACAAGCGGGGCTGGGAGAACTGTTTGAAAAGCTGCATGTTGCGGGGCGGGGGCCGCTGGGATGGCTGCCCCAGCTGTTGCTGGTGAGGGGAGTGATGAAGGTAGTGGTGAAGAGGCCCCTCCTGATGTTCAGCCTTCGATGTGTCCGTGGAAAGAGACTTGACGAAAGATTTCATCAAGTGACGGTGGCGTGCCTGCGACGGCGCGGCGGTGGCGGTGGCAGCAGCGGTTTCCCGAGACTCAACCTCATTGGACAGCGACCTGACCAGGCTGAGGAAGGGCTTGGAGGACGGCAGCGCGGCAGACTTGCATGGGGAGGAGGAGCCGGAGCTGGTGGACGGGGGGTTGGCCAGGGGTCGTTCGGCCAAGGAGGGCCAGGAGGAGCTGGCAGGAGGGGTGGCGCTCAGGTGGGGCTGCGAGGAGCTGGGGATTATAGTCATAACTGGAGAGGGTAACGTGGTGGACGAGACGGGGAGTACGGCGGCTCCGGAGGATGTCTCGCCACCAGCAGGTACAAACCGCACCTCCTCTCTGGCCTCCGGACCTCTGTGACCCCCTCCGCCATCGGGCTCGGACTCAGGAGGCGCGCCGTAGAGCTCCTCTTCCTCGTCGTCCTCCTCTTTCCCCAGGGCAGAGAAGTGGATGGTGATGGTGTCCCGAGAGACGGAGCGCTGCACCTGCAGCTTAGGTCCCGGGGCGTGACGAGGGGGAGGAGTGTCAGCATGCTGCCCACTTCCCCTGCTGCTGCTGCTGCTGCTGCCCTGACTGCTCATCACCACCCTGCACGAGGCTCACAGCCTGCGAGAGACGAGGAGACCGAAGCAGTGTACTCGGTTATCGAGCACAGAGACATTGGGGGGGGGGGGGGGGGGGGGGGAATCGGTGCCAGCGAGGAAGTTGACAAATCGCAGCACAAATCAGCAATTTGATTAAATTAGATTTCCACATTGTCTGCACAGTCTCCATAGCACACACACACACACACACATACACATACTGCACATAGAACAGGAGAGAACAGCCCAGCAGCTCTCTATTCATTCTAATGTGAGTAGACTGGACAGGTGTGCCTTTGCTCCCCGATCCATTAGCCCTCCTTATGCAAGGCTCTAGACGGGGTTGCTCTCAGGCTCACTCACCAACGCCCGCTATGGCAACATGATTAATGGGTGACTTCAGAACACGTGAGCCTGGAGGAGACGGGCCTTCAGCATTTCAGCTGTATTTAACTCTCCGCCGCCACCCCCCCCTCCACGGGAGGCAGACTGCAGCTGGCTAAATGCTCGAAGGTGGAGAAGATGAGACAGAAGAGAACTAAAGAAACGATGCTTCTTTGTCCTGACAAATCCAAAAACAACATTATTAGTCAACCTAAAGCTACATAAATTGTACAAAATACTTATATTAACTTGTGGGCGGTGTGTAAAAAAAAAGAAAGTATACCAGTAGCAAAAATATTGTTCTGATAATGCTCATTTAATTTCTTGTGTCCGTCATTTAGTCCTGAAATTGAATCTGAAGCCATAACTGTCATGTATTGCATTATTTCCTTTTATGGGGCCGTAAAAAGCATAAACATATGCATTAATAAACACAAACCCTCCTTCCCCCACCCACACATAACAATTTGCACGACATGGTCACACAACAAAGCAGCAGTGAGGCTCCAGTGATCACAGGAACAAGGAGTCTATTGTTGAGTCTCAACGCGGCGGAACGACAGCCGTTCATCACCCTGCCGATTTCACCGAATGAGGCCTCAAGTTGTTAAAGAGTTATTGTTCGGTCTTCCACATCGCGCTGAGCTCATCGTCCATGGTCAGCATCATCACTGAGGCTGGGCCAAACAACCACACACAGGACTGCACACACACACACACACACACACACACAAACTCAAAATCATTACAGGGGGACAAAAGGGGAAACTACATTTCTGAATAGGTCCCAATGTCCCTTTGGACATGACTCGCCCCTCGGTTGGCTACAGCGGGTTCCGTGTCTGTGTGTTGCTCCTGCCCTGGCTGTGCTCGGGGGGGGGGCAACAAAAAGGAAAAAAGATGGAGAGAAATGGGAAGGCGGGGGGGTGGGGGGGGGTGGGGAGCTGCTGACAACCAGAGACAAGCTTTTTTGAAGGTGGAACGGGGAGGATGACACAGGAGGAGGGGGAGTGGCGGATGCGAGGAGAGGAGGGAGGAGACAAGTGAGCGGGGAGACTGAGGTCGGTGCTGTCGTCATAGACGTCTGAAGGACGCGCTGAAGCGCGGCGAAGGTCGACAGGGCGAGCTGAGCAGGCCGGGCCCAGGAAACAGGTTTCAGCGAGTGTGCGGACAAAAGACCCCAAATGATGCAAATGCATATCTCACTGGAATCTCGTATTGTAAGGTCAGGCTGCGCTGTGCTCCATTTGGGTCCTTAAGGTCGCATGAATGCAAGACTAAAATGGCAAGACAATGATTCTATTCTATTGTAAGAAAACTTTCGTAGGTCAAAGCAACTGAATAATAATCTTAAATAAAGGGCTGGAGCTAATAAAATCTTAAACTTAGGAAATAGATATCTGCACATTTGCAACTGTGCAGAGTACAATTGTTTTTGTTTCACAACCATTCAAAAGAATGAATTTGCCTCACATGATGGGCTAAGCACTAAAGCATAGGAAACATACTGTAAACGTGGCCAGTTTCAGACGGGATCACACCCACAGTTTAGTAGTTCTTTCCTCTTCTGCCATTAAAGAGCTGCGTGTTTGTTTCAGCCCCTTCTGGATGAGGATGAGGAGGGGAGTCTGGCACAGAGACAAGACTCATTCTAATTAATCAAGGCAAGCAGGGGCACTCTAATCATCTGGGGCACCAGGGGGACGGGGGGGGGGGGGCGTAAAGCAGCAGGGAATAAAAGAGTGAAATAAGAGGGCAAAGAGACAGGGGGGAAAGAACAGGGATGCAACGCAAACACAGCGGACTGACGAGAATTTAGGGAATATTTGTTGTCAAAAAATAGATCACCTTCCTGCTTCAACCCAACATACACACATGGAGGCAATTTATATGTACATGCGTCTTCATCACTGGGCACGGATGGGGAAAACGGTGCTGATGAGGGGAGGAGAGGAGGGAGGTACACAGTGGAGAGAGACGGAGGTGTATTAAATGCCGCCTTCAGCACAATGAGTCTCTCGCTCTTCTCTCAGCCCGAGTGAACCCCTGGAAAACCACCAATTTATTCATCTTTTGAAGAGTCAAGAAGCACACTTAATCGATTTAACCCCTCCGGCTTGTTTTATTCAGTCGGGGTGACAGGTGCTGCAGCAAATTCCCCACGCGCCTTCTTTTCAGTCGCTCTTTCTGCTTCCCTCTCCTTTGAGGCCTGTCCCCATGCGAGAGTCACACCACACCAAGGAGCAGCCTGGTATCATATTTACAGATTATGGCCGTATTGTAAAACATGTAGAAGTTCATGGAACTTGAAGCAAAAGTTTTTTGATAATGTGTTTTGCTTTCTGGTGGATTGACGAGCAGCTGGATACTTGATTCTGCTAAGTAGGAAGCGACAGCCAAGTCGGATGTTTGTTTTTTTTAAACCGCTACAGGGCCTTTTGTTTATTTGTGTCAGCCCTCGGTTGCATTTTGTGGCCCCCATCGGGCTTCCCCCCCGCGGTGGGTTTGGTTTTCAGAGTGTGACGTTACGTCTCCATGATCGATGGGTCGTGCTCAAAACCTACATTAGAGGACCTGCCTATTGATTATGAGTGAGCTGTAACATCGCGGTGTTTATGAATCCAAAGGTTGACCCCAGCGAGTTTATAGAGAGAGAGGGGGGTGAAAGAGGGAGAAAGGGAAGAAATGGGAGACTAAATTAAGATTGTGAAAGTTCGGCAGCGATTGACCGTTGGACGCGTAAAATAAAATGATGCAAAAGCAGAAATGTTATCATTGGTATTCTTCCCTTTGTAAGTCTGGTGCCTGCATTACCAGCAATAAATCAGTTAATGTGGCCTAAAGCGGAGCAACATTAATCCAATAAAAAAACGGTGTGCAAAATCTGGGACATTTCTCTTCTGTGCTAAGCGAACAGACTTACATATGTGTACAGGTTTTATTGTAAGAAGTGGATAAATACCAATGACTCAACAGTTACTGTGTTTTTGCCTTTTAAAAAATGATGGATATTACACACCCACATCTTTGCAATGATGAGGACAACGTGGGCTGCAATGTCCAATCCAGGCCCCCCCCCTACCCTCTGCTGGACCCACAACGACCGGCTAATTCTCGTGAAGTAACAGGGTCACTATCTGATGCGTCAGCGGGCGTCAGGGACAGGCCGACGAGGCCGACGTGACCTCCGCGGAAGGACGCGAACTTAGCGGCCCAAGGGGAAGATCAAACAGAAATGTTGAAAAACGAGGGATCCTGGCGTCACGAGCACAGCGAGCAGATGGCCGTGTGAAAAATGGAGCAGGAGGGAAATGGAGAGCGGGTCGAGTAAGAAACAAGTCGGCACTGAAAAGGGGACGGGGGACAGTGGGGAGATGAGAGATTCAAGATGAACACAGGATGCGTGTGCGCACACACACACACACACACAAAAGGAGAGAGGCTGGTAGAGCAGTTGATTGTCACTAAGAGCCTAGAGACACACACACACACATTAACTCCCTAACAAGCACGCACACAGAAAGGAGCTCCTTGGTCCCGTGACGTGTGCAGTTGCCTGGATGTGCATGAATGCAAACAAAAGTGACACAACAGGGGGAGCGGAGGAGCAGTGGAGCCAGGTAACGAGCAGAGAGCACCCGACGCAGGTAGCCAGAGACAAATAGAAGGAGACACCGTGGCTACGGGACATTACACACAGCAGACAGGTCAACTCTGCACAGGCCTCGTCTCCTGCCCCCTTCATCACCAGCTCCCTGGTCATAACACACACACACGCAGCACTGTGCACGTGTATTTCTAAATGTACCGTAACGAAACGACAATAAGAGCTTTACTTGTCTACTACATAGCTTCTTGTATTCCGGGTGGGGGGTGGGGGGGCTGATACTTGACTGAGTGCTAAGGGGAGGACAGAGGTAGAATATATATACTGTAGTGGCCATTTGTCCATAAACTTAAACAAAACAAATAATAACAAACTTCTCAAATGGCCACTTGAGGCTAGGTCATGGTTAGGCTTTACGCAGGTTCAGAGGTACCAAAGCAAAGTGCTGTCCATACCAAGATTGAGTTTAAGAAGGTTTATTCACATACATGAGCAAGCTCACAGACATTCTTGCTGCCTCTCTCACGCTGGTAAAAAACCATATGCCCTCCTAGCCTGAAGCACCTCCCACCTTGACCTACTTTATGCAAATGAACATAACACCATGTGACCAATAAACGACAATACAAGTAAAGCATAAATACAAAATAAACCAAATTAACCTTAGCAAGAAAATAAATGAATAAATGAAGCTATAAATTAACTTAAGCCCAAAATAAACAAAAATAACAATATAGCTCCAACAACCCAGCCCCTAATTGTGACGGTACTTTACCCACAATTAACCTTTATCAAAAAAGGAGCTATTTTCTAATTGTAGCTTAAGCATTAAACTGAAATCTTCACATCTTTGGATTCTCCACACCTGAAAGAAACAAATAGATGGAAGACAGAGATAGGAGAAAGAATGAATTGTATAGTCAATTATTTGCCTCCAAGAGAAGACAGAGCTTGGTTATTGGTCTGTCCAAGATGCTGTTCTTCGTTTGGACCTTCACCGAGCGAACCAGTCCTCTGGAGTCAGCTGTGGTGCTTAGAACTCTGCCCATCATCCATGAGCCTCTTGGAGCTGTGGCATCAGCGATTACAACAATATCTCCTAGAATAAAGTTTCTCTTCTGCTTCATCCACTTTTGCCTTTCTTGCATTACAAGCAAATACTCTGCTGTCCACCTTTTCCAGAAAAGCTCCGCAACGTACTGCACTTGCCTCCATCTCCTCTTAATGTACAGATCAGATTTCTCGAACAGACCTAATGGCAGAATAGGCTTGCCTTTTAACAGGAGAATGTGATTTGGAGTAAGCGCTTCTAAATCATTGGGATCTTCTGAAACCTTAGTTATTGGCCGGTCATTGAGTATCGCTTCCACCTCGCAAAACAGCGTTTGCAGGCCTTCCTCGTCCAGCAGTTGATGTCCAACAACAGAGATAAGTACACTGCGCACAGAGCGAATCAAACGTTCCCAAACGCCACCTTGGTGAGATGCAGCTGGGGTGTTAAAACTCCACGTCATTCCTTCCTGCACAAAAGTCCTTTCAATTTTAGAATGATTTAAAGCGGCCAATGCCTGCCTCAGTTCCTTCTTCGCACCAACAAAATTTGTGCCGTTATCTGACCTTATACTTGTCACAGGTCCTCTTCTGCAGATAAATCTTCGCACAGCATTGATGCAGGAGTCTGTGTCGAGGGAGTGCGCCACCTCAAGGTGTACTGCGCGGCTACTCATACAAGTAAATATCACTCCATATCGCTTCAGCACAGTTCTACCTCTCCTCACCTCCAATGGTCCAAAATAGTCCACTCCCGCATTTGTAAAGGGTGCGTTATCAGGCACAACTCGTTCCTCCGGTAAGTCGGACATCTTCTGTTCTCCAAGCTTTCCTCTGTACCTTCTGCACACTGTACATTGTGAGAGAATCTTCCTGGCCGCAGAGTTGGCATTTATGATCCAATACTTCTGTCTCAATCTGTGCAGCATGTGATTGCGTCCAGCATGTCCAAGTTGGCAATGGATGTAACGCAATATGAGCTGGGAAACGTGCAAATCCTTTGACAGAATCACAGGATGCTTTACCTCCCACGGCAGTGCAGATTTAAACAGACGTCCACCAACTCTGAGGATGCCATCTTCGATGAAGGGGTCGAGGCGATACAGAGGACTGTCTTTAAAAACAGTCTTTGGGTCACGTTTTAGTGAGGAAATTTCAGTACTGAATCTTTGGTTTTGCGCAAACTGAATTATTGCCTTTTCGGCTTCCTCCAAGCGCTCTGGTGTCAAGCTGGATTTTCCAAGTGCGGCTTTGAATTTTTTAATCTCCTTTTCCACATTCTCATTCTGGTTGACCACATATTCTTTCCTCTTTCGGCTCAAAAGTAAAAGTCTTTCTTTCAGCTCCATCAGCCAGGCCACTGATGTTTTAAGCTTTCTCCAGGATGAAAAATAGTGAATGAGCTGACTGAGGGGATTGTCACTGTGTATTGTAACAACATTCACCTTGAGTTCCCTTTTCACCTCCGCATCATCAGATGGAATGGAAGAGGAGTCCAAGTCAAGCTTTGGCCACCTGGTGGGGGGCAAGAGCAAAAAGTCCGGTCCTTTAAGCCATTTTCCTTTCCCAAACTCCTGAGCTCTTAGTCCTCGAGAAGCTTCATCTGCAGGATTGTCTTTGGTGTTTACATACCTCCACTGATCTTTGTCTGTGGATTCTCTTATGGTGCTGACACGATTGGCAACATATGTGTGAAAGCGCTTTGTCTCATTGAAGATGTACTTGAGAACAGTAGTGCTATCAGTCCAAAAGAATGACCTTTGCAATGGCAACTGTAGCTCTTTCAACAGCATTGTGTTCACTCGAACAGCAAGCACAGCTGCAGCAAGCTCAAGGCGTGGAATGGTTAGTTGCTTTAGAGGAGCGACACGAGCCTTGCCTGTGATAAATGAAACATGCACATTGTCAGTGCTCTCCAATCTCAAGTATGAAACAGTGCCATATCCTGTTTGACTGGCATCTGAAAAATGATGCAGTTCTGCTTTCACTTGTGTTCCAAAGGTTTTGGGTTTAATACACCGTTCCACCTTAAATCCACTCATATGCTGAAGTTCAGAGAGCCACTCAGACCAATGTTCGGAGACGTCATGGGGAACTGGCTCATCCCACTTGAAGTTCATTCTGCACAGCTCCTGTAACAGTAACTTGGCAGGTATTATAAAAGGAGACAGAAAACCCAGCGGGTCGTAAAGAGAGCTCACCACAGAAAGGATGCCCCTCCTAGTGTGTGGACGTTCCTGAACTGCAGTCCTGAAGCTGAACGTATCTCCTTGAACACACCATTGCATCCCCAGAGCTCTTTCCACAGGGAGTTGATCTCTGTCCAAATCCATGTTCCCCACACCCACTGCTCTGATGTCACTAGGAATAAGTGCAAACACATTTGAGTTATTTGTGACCCACTTTTGGAGATGGAAGCCGCCCTTTTTACAGAGAGATGTTAATCCATGTATGAGCTCCACTGCATCTTCCTCTGTCACAGTAGACTTAAGACAGTCATCCACGTAGAAATTTGTCTTGACTGTACGGAGGACATCGGGTGAGTATTGCAGTGCATTATCCTCAGCAGTTCTCCTCAGTGCATAGTTTGAGCAGCTTGGTGAGGATACAGCTCCAAACAAATGCACGCACATCCTGTATTCCTCTGGCTCCGCTGTAGCGTCTCCATTGGGCCACCATAGAAAGCGCAAGAAGTTAACGTGCTTATATGGAACCCGGACCTGATGGAACATGGCGTTGATATCAGCCATAACAGCGATGGGCTCTTCTCTAAACCGAAGGAGGACACCAATTAGCGTGTTAGTAAAGTCTGGGCCCTGCAGGAGCTGACTGTTCAATGATGTACCCTTATAAGTACAGCCGCAATCAAACACAACACGCAACTTTCCTTTGGTTGGATGATGTACACCATGGTGGGGAATGTACCACACCTTTCCTTGTTCCAGAGTGGGCTCATTTGTGGGAACCTTTTCTGCATATCCTTGTTTTAACATGTTGTTAAGGAAATCAACGTATTGAGCCTTGAATGAAATATCTCTATTAAATCTCCTCTTCAGGCCTTGGAGTCTTTGTAGTGCGATGCAGCGATTATTCGGCAAAACAGGATTGTCAACTCTGAAAGGTAAGTCAATGTAATAATGTTCATTGTTAAGCACTGTCGTACTCTCCACAATTTTCATGAATTTAATGTCTTCTCTTGACATCTCAAGTTGTTCATCACTTGTTCTTTCAATAAAGTCATGATTATACTGTTGCATCAACATACTTTCCAAGTGTTCCACAGATATGTGATTAGCAGTTACAACAATGCATCCTGATTTGACACCAGTACCTTCAGAGTCTCCAGCACGAAGAGGCCCGTTTATGACCCAGCCAACTCTGGTCCTCACTGCATACGGTCCACCGCATTGACTGTTTATCAGTTCCCATGGCTCCAAAACTTTAGAAGAGTCGGTTCCAATGAGCAAGTCTACATCTGCATCTACTTCATGTAGCCTAATGCTACTCAAATACGCCCATTTGGCAACATCATCCTGACATGGCACATTGACTTTAGATACAGGCATTTTTGTTTGTGTCAGAACAGATGGTAGCTCAATAAAATCATCGGTGTCGAATCCAGACACCTCCAGACCGGTAACTATAGTAGTGTTAATGGTTTTAGTCTGCCCCATTGTCCTCAACACTACATTACAGTTTTTTCCTGATACTCCCAGCCTTTCAGCCAAACTTGTAGTACAGAAGGTACCAGAGCTCCCAGGATCCAGGAAAGCATAAGTATGCACAACTCTATTACTTTTCTGACTTTTCACCTGCACAGCCACAATGGAAAAGACGGCAGTATCCTCATCACCAGCCCCAATATGACCACACGTCTGCTGCTTCCCGGGTACAGTGCTTACAGTTTCTTTGGAGGTTATCCTTGTAATATCCTTCTCCACATGCAGGACAGATGGGTGTTTCCTGTGACACACTTCACAATCCAAACGACTCCTACAGTCTTTGCTCGTGTGTCCATGTTTCAAGCACCCAAAACAAACGCCCTTCTCCTTTAGAAACTGAATCTTGTCCTGTTGTGTCTTTCTTCTAAACTGAAAGCATTTTTCCAGAGTGTGATTGGTAAGATAGCAGAACATACATTTGAGCTGGTTACTGTGAGCTGTCGAGTTTTCCATTTCTCTATGTCCATCCTTTGGTGCATTAATGCTGGTGGCAAATGTACCACTTTTCCTTTTCTGGTTAACTTGCATGGATAGCTTTGTATAGCTGGCTGGAGAAACATCATTAATATTTCCAAACAGAGGATCTGAAACAATTTTGACTTGTTTTTCAATGAAATTCACAAAATCAACAAACACTGCTCTGTTTCCAGTTTGTTCCAGTATGTCACATGCCACATTTCTCCACTTTTCCCTCAGCTTGTATGGGAGTTTCATTAGGATCGTCCTGAGGTTAGCTGGCATGTCCAACTCCTTCATATACTTTATATGATGTACTATATTGGAGCAACCTCGAAGGAACAAAGCAAATGACTGCAAAGCATTAACATCCTCAGGTTTTATTGAGGGCCAGTTGTTGATTTTGTCCATGTAAGCAGAAGAGATCTTATGTTCACTGCCAAAATGTTCAATCAAAAGCGCCTTTGCTCTTTGATAACCTGGTTCAGAGGGCATATGTTGACAACTTCTTACAATGTCTCTTGGTTGCCCCCTTGTATACTGTTCTAGAAAGTACAAACAATCACTGAAATTTTGAGTTTTATCCTCAATGCAATTTTCAAAGGCTCTGAGAAAAGATTTGAAATACAGGGGATCACCATCAAATACAGGTATATTTCTCATAGGCAGGGCAGAGGCTGTGTTTTGTTGGACCAACAGCGTAGTTATTTCATTTTGACGCTGCATGATGTTCAAAATGTCCAGAGAATTGATGGGTTGAACACCAACAGGGACAGAATTTAACAAGCGACTGGAGGTAGGTTCAAAGCTTTTATTGGTGGGCACATAGCGTTCAGCATTCGGATTTAGTTCATATGTCCCTTGAGTTTCTGACCTTTTCAAGTAAGAATTCATACCATCTGATGTTCGAGATGCACATCTTGACACGTTACCGCCACACTTTGAGCTTACTTCCAGAACCTCCAATTTTGCATTTGTCACCTTTAATTCTGCCTCCAGAGCAAGTTGTTCCTTTTCTCTCCTTAAATGTTCCTGTTTCTTACGTAAGTCCTCTTGTTCAAGTCGTATTTGTTCCTCCTGATCCTCCAAAATATGCCTTTGTTTCAGAGCAGCCATGCGTTCCTGTAACGCTGCTCTTTCTGCTTGCGCCAATATTTTTGCAGATGCACTGGATGAAGTCTTTGAAAGCTTAGAACCAGCCATTGAACACATTGCAGAACCTTTATTGGATACACTGTCCTCAGGCCCAATATCAGTTGGATTATCAGGTGGTTTAGTCGGAAGTTCATATGAATGGCCTGTGTTTGATAACCAACCTTTGACGTCATCAATAAAGCTTGAAAAACACTTTTCCTTTTGTTCAAAATATTTCTCTTGTTTCTCCTTCTCATCCTGAGGTATGTCCAGTGACACAAATGACAAATGATGTTGTTTTGCCTCATCAACACATATTATCATTTGATCCAAAAGAGACTTGACTGCATCAATATTGTCTGCAGAATGCATCAACTTATCCATCTGATTCATGCACGATTTGGCTCGTCTGCATTGCATCGATCTCTTTTCCTGACACGTTTGCATAAAAAACATCATTCCTTTAGCAGTAAAACTTGTGCGTCTTCTTGTAGGAAGCGCCGTGTCGCTCGTGGCTTTAGATGCAACGTCAGACATTTTACTCTTTGTTGATGTCGGTCATGTACACACACAGAGTTGTTTGCCAAGACTGAATAAAGCACATACCTTGTGGAACTTTGCTTGTTGCGGTGGTTGCCTTTGTACACAGAGTTGAATGCACGCAGTAGCTGTTGTTGTTGCGCGCGGCCGTGCGCATCACCTGTGAAGGCTTTGGGCCTTTGCAAATTCAAATTGCAACAAATAATGTCCTCCACTCCGTAGTGCGGCTCCAGCGCTCCAGTATTGTCACCGTTATCCAGTACGGTGTCCAAGGAAACTTTACACTGTCGGATGGGTCGTATTATTCGATGTTTGCACTGTATCCAGCCCACGCCTCCGTCACTCCTAGGCCCTTTCCTTTGTTTGTCTCCCGCATCCAGGTGAGTAATCCACTTTCCAAACGGTAATCCAGCAAACGACAAGTCCAGTATCCACGTAAACCAACGATATATCCAGGGCGGGTTTTTTACTTAATGTAGTGGCCATTTGTCCATAAACTTAAACAAAACAAATAATAACAAACTTCTCAAATGGCCACTTGAGGCTAGGTCATGGTTAGGCTTTACGCAGGTTCAGAGGTACCAAAGCAAAGTGCTGTCCATACCAAGATTGAGTTTAAGAAGGTTTATTCACATACATGAGCAAGCTCACAGACATTCTTGCTGCCTCTCTCACGCTGGTAAAAAACCATATGCCCTCCTAGCCTGAAGCACCTCCCACCTTGACCTACTTTATGCAAATGAACATAACACCATGTGACCAATAAACGACAATACAAGTAAAGCATAAATACAAAATAAACCAAATTAACCTTAGCAAGAAAATAAATGAATAAATGAAGCTATAAATTAACTTAAGCCCAAAATAAACAAAAATAACAATATAGCTCCAACATATACTATATCAATACATTTATTTAACTCACAAAAAAGACAAAAATATTTACATTTGGGAAAATGGAGCCAGTGAATTGTTGTCATTTCAATTTTAAAGTGTAAAAAATGACCACCAATTAATGTAATACTAATGGCTTTTGACTTGTTCTATCAATTTGTATTAGCTGGTATTGAATGCGGTGCAACAATAAAACATTTAAATAGAAAAAATTTCAATTGGAAAATTGGATTTCCCAGGCAGCCTTACAGACCGTTTGGGCAGCTCCAGTACGCGACTCCATCATTACAAAGAGGCAGTAAACAACACTGACACCATTACTGTGTGATGCGTCAATACGCCTCGCTGGAACAATTCATTTCTGTGACAGCGACAGACCTCGAGCCTCCGGATGCACGCGCAAACGCACCAAACTGCAACACACGCACAGTGCTGCTGCTGCTGCTGCGGGGTCTCAGCCCATCGACTGGCAGCGACCGAGCAGCGCCGGCTCGGGGGTCTCACGACGAAGAAGAGTCCAATGAAACCACAGTAAAACAACAGCCGGGGAGCTAAGAGCACTCACACAGCCCGGCTGGATCAGACCGCTTACCTTCGCCCCTCCGTCTCCCAGCCAGAATCCGACGTCAAACATCAAACCCTGCCATGCAGATCGTCCGGGGGTTGCCATGCCAACGGTGATGCTTTCATCTTTTTTTCCATGCTCATCCTTTTGTTTGCCAAGGCAGTGCCTCCTCACTTCAGAAACCCCGGGCTCCTCGGAGTGTCTGTTCAAATCTTCAGTGAACGGTTCTCAGTGTGTGTGTGTGTGTGTGTGGGTGTGTGTGTGTGTGTGAGATGCGTAGGCGCTAAACCAAAGCACGAGGCAGCTTGGATCTACCTTTTTGGGGCCAGTGAAAAACCAAGTGTGTTGGTTCATTGTGCGGCTGTCTCGGAGAACGCCTTCTGAAAAGGCAAAAAAGAGCGGCTGATGAATCAATAGCCTCTGATTATGCCAGTCCACATCAGTACGCTTCCCTCAGGACACCTTCAGCTGTCGACTCACTGAAAATTACAAGCTGTTGAATTGCCAAAAGCTGCTTGACAGCCTGCAAACCCGCCGGAGTCATAATCCGTCTTTTTTACATGATGAATGGAGAGATGGAGGCGTGGTGGGACATTAGGAATGCTGTTGTCCTTTTCTTCCTGTGTGAACACCAGGAATAAGCGTGAGGGAGCAGGGAATGCTGTGCAACGGCCAAAACGCCACCCTACAACATCAGGATAACACCCTGTCGTTGGTAGGAGACCCACATTCGGTTTTTGCCACACACAATAGATGCAGAATTAGCGTGTGAGTTACACAAAATGACAACGGGTGCCTTTATAGAGGCGTGTGGAAACCTGTCATCTTTGCTGTATCAGATTTTCTGATCTGAAAAAAAAAAAAAAAGGCAGCAGCGGTGGCAGCGGTGAGTGAGAGACGGCGTCTTCTCCATCTTAAGACGAACAGCCATGAGATGGTTGTCAGATAGCATCTTCGGTCATCCACGGTCATGCAGAATCACGCGGAAACCCAACTTAGGTAGACGCAACGGTATCACGCTAACTTGCACTTACCATGACTACAGGAGGAAGTAACAATTTCGATATCTCAAGTGTCATGAACTTCAAACGCATAATCACATGGATTCATGAGTCACAGCAGTTTTAACACTGTGCTCTCTGTGTGTTTAGCCATTTTGGAACAATGGAGCTATAAGATGTAGAAGGCTTTTGGCTATGCAGACATAACAATATTATCAGCACAACTGTCTTGTTTTGGCTGGTTTGCAAACAGTGTGTTGCCTTACAAGTGTGTATTCAGTGTGCAGTGCAATATTTGTCAGTAATCTACTCTCCCAAGACGTCCTACTTTATTTATAGCGTTAAACTTCCTGTTTGACAAGATAGCCGCAATGAGAGGAAAGCACCACTCATTAGTGTTTCTCGCTCTCTTTCTCGCTGTCTTTCTCAAGTGGTTCACTAGTTGCTCAACAAGTGCGCGCACACACACACAAACACATGCATGCATGCATGCACTGAAGCCATAAGCTGTGCCCCCCAACTGGCTGCTCGTCCCAGTGACAAGCACCAGTGGCTTTTTTCATTCTAACGCGTGAGAACATGGAGCGTGAACATGACATGTCTGCACACATTTGCGTGTGCGTGTGTGCGTGCAAAGGGGCGCTTCTTGTAGCATCTTGTGCGTCTACCACCACTTGGCTTTTGCAGGTTATTACGGCATCTTCACCAGAAGTCAGAGGGACACGATGCGGCTTGAACGTATGCGGACGGACGCCCGTGTGCAAGGTATCGCCATCCTTTTGGCCTTGACTTCCTGCAGTTAGAACGTGTCTAAGGCGCAGGTCCTGGTTACCTCTCAGAGTTCACATTCAAATTGTTTTATCTGGCTCAGCTTGGTATCAGTTTACATCCTACCTGAGCAGTACTGCTGGTGAATACTAATCGGACATGAAATGAGCTCGCCTCTTGAACCTTCCTCTCGAACATATCATATAAAATTTCCTTTCACTTAGCGTGACCCTTTCTCAATGGAGCAGTAAATGGGCAGAATTCTCAGACCAATTAGGAAAAACCGGGTTTGAACTTTGAGAAATATGCGGCCATTAAAGCTACGGCGGCTAACGCTGGAGAAAGGAGCACGAGTAGAATCTAGTGAGAAAGTCAGCAATGTGGGAAATACTTCCAAAATGCATTGCCACAAAATGATGATTGTGAACATTAACAAACAACTGAGCTGTCGTTAAACAACCACAGCTGTTTATCTCACAGTTTGAGCGTGGAATGCACGCAGTGTGCACAGGTGGGCAGCTTATTTAAAACCTCTGACAGTTAGAGATTATTTGAATGTTTGGTTGCTGTTGGGACGCACCCGTTCAAACCACAAAGAGGGCACAACATTTCATTTAAAATGTGAACGGCCGTTGAACTTGAAAGTTCAAAAGCCCACACACACACACACACACACACACACACAGACAGACACACACACACACACAGACACACACACACAGAATTCTCTAGCTTTGGATTTGGGGATTTTTTTAAACTCCAGTGTTTGTGCATGAAGGCCTCGCGTCAGAGTGTGCTATGAAGTCTCTTTTCATCCACAAACAAAAGACTATTCAGGTGGGTCAGCTGCTACTGTTTACTTTGACCGTCACAGCGATTTGTGTAGTCAAGCCTCAGAAGGAGATACACACACTCCATCTATATACAACTCAGTGTATCTAAAATCATAAAAGAAGAATGTGTTCAAGCATCCGATTTTCGGAACAGTCACGTGCATATGTGCAGAGATGGGAATGAGGTTGGGAGGGTGGGGGGGGGGGGTCGAGGGAGAGAAGTCCAGATGAAGGGGACATAATGAGAGCAATGTAAGACAATGAGGTAGGAGGCTGTTGGTTGAAGCCTTGGATTGATTCCAGCACTACCACCACCTCCCCCCCCCCCCCACACACACACACACACACACACACTTAAAGCAGCGGAGAGGTCTCACCTTGAGATTTTAGAGGCATTCGATCTCCTCTGGCAGCACAGCCGTGGTGCTAACATGCCTAAAAAAAACACAGACGGAGGCACTTTGTTTAGCGGTTAACGCACAACCCTTGTCATGTACCTTCAACAGTTCACTGTGAACAACCAAACGTTGTGAACTTGTGTGTCCACGCCTGAAAACAGCCTCAACGTCATATTCAATATGTCCACATAATGTAGTGATACATTTATTCGCAACGTTGTCCTGACCTACGTGGCCTATCCCTGGAATAAAGAGGGGATTAGGCGTAATTAGGTGACACACAGATAAAAGTCCTGAGGCGATCGATGATGTCTTGTGTGGCCTTCTGCTGGACGGGGGGGACCGAGGAGGAGAGGGGCCGAGTAGCTCACCAAGCAGCTTAGTGAAGAGCCACGGATCCGTCAGCCGCCTTTATCTACAGGAGTCCACACAGCTGAGATGGACCGCATCACCCGAACCCAGACGATCTGACAGCTCAAAAAGCTCAAG
Source organism: Pungitius pungitius (assembly GCF_949316345.1). Classification (NCBI taxonomy): domain Eukaryota; kingdom Metazoa; phylum Chordata; class Actinopteri; order Perciformes; family Gasterosteidae; genus Pungitius; species Pungitius pungitius. The sequence continues at coordinate 9,297,927 of NC_084911.1, read as the reverse complement.
GGCCCCTAAACGGGGACGGACACAGCTCCGTCCACCGGGAGGCACCGGGAGGCACTGTGGCATCCTGACAGCTTCGTTCCACGGGGATGCTCTTGATGCTTTTCTATTATTAACACTAGGAATCACAAACATTGGCTCCCTTAGGCTCCATCCCGCCCCCTTTGTTCTCCTCAGAGACCGCGCTGATTTACGACTCAAGTGTAACACACCCACGGCCTTAACAGCTGATACAACACAACAAAACCGAGGGGGGGAGAAGAAGGAAACAAGGGGGGGGGAGGCAAACGCATCTTTCTTCAAACCTTACCGTAGTTATCGCATCCCCCCTCCCCGCTGAGCAAGCTGTGGATCTGCGTGGTGCGATGATCGGATGATCCGTGCGTGGGGCTCCTGCGGAAGGACGGACCTGTGCACCCAGAGAGAGAGAGCGAGTCCACGGCAGACACACACTGCCCAGAGCTGATCTCCCCTACCCCGACGCGACGTTTTTTTTTTAATGCCGGGGCGTGTATTGTATTGTTGAATGGGAGATACCCGGCGCCCCGCCCCCTTCTTTTTTCACACCCTTCAAACGCCACTTACAGCCCAAAAGACGCGTCCCATCGTCGGCTTTCCGGCTGATTCACATTTTGTTGTGCTGCTGCAGGATAATGTGAATCGCGTCATGGCGTTGCAGCATGCCTACGAGACGCGGATCCCCCTCCAATAAGAAGAAGCACTAGACACCCCCACTCCCCCTCCCCTCCCTCTAATAGCGGCTAGCTGCAGGTAAACACATCACCATCCTTTTCTAGGTGGATGCCATTCAAACTACAACGACTGTAGAGAGAAAAGCTGCAGACGCAACCTACCCCTGGATGTCTGGTGGCCAGTAACGTTAAATCCGAAACCCGGGCGGGTTTGTTCTGGGGAGCATCCGCTTGAATAAGTCGCCCCCTAGCGGCCCGAGGCAGTGGTTGCATCCGGAGGCGTCCGCGCGCACAGCCACCTGTGACATAAGAGTTTGTGAGTATGAACCCCGGTGGATCGGAGTCGGGGAGAGGGATCCATCTGCTGGACACTGCCACTAATACTACTGCAGTTCATAGGAAAAATTCATATATGCTGAAAATAAACCAGGGCATTATTTTTTTTCGTTTCTTTCTCTTAATATGTCCTATAAATAAAGCTGCCCTGTTACATTACATTACACGTCATCCAAAGCGACTTACATTGCATTATAACCCATGGTACATTTTGCCTAGAGAGTAATTAGGGGTTAGGTGTCTTGCTCAGGGACACTTTGACATGGCACATGGGGCCGTAGGGATTCGACCCGCCAACCTTGCGGTAACAGCGCATCACACTACTCCATGCGCAGTGTTTCGTTAAAATACAAGTGACTTTCTCAATATGTTTTAACGGCTATATTGATTAGGGGCCTCGCTACAACTAGTCATAGAGGAACCGATTCTATTTCAAGGAATTATTATCATTAATAATTAATTATTATTAGGGTCCTCGCTACGACTAGCCGAGTTGGGCTGAGACGGGCGTCTTGTAGCCGGGACGGGCGTCGGGGGCCGCTGCGAGCAAGCATGGGTGGCGTAGGTAGCTTGGAGGTGGGCAGCCAGCTCCAGCACCTGCTCCCAGCGGCAAGGGGGGTGACCGGAACGCCGTCCGGACACCCCGAGCGAGCCGGGGACGGCGCTAAGCCGAGCAGCCAGCTGCACACTGCGTGACGCCGAAGGCCAGGCGAGTACCCGAAACGGGTTCTCCGAAGCGAACCCTGCTGAGTCCTTAAGAGGTTGCGTCATTTTGTCAGGTAGGTGGGTTGCTGGTGCACAGGGAGGACTCAGACGCAGGGTCTTCAAAAAGGTGCTCTTTATTCAAGACAGCGACGTGCGCCAACACCAGATACACTTGACAATGACACCACAGGGGAAAAGAGGGACACAGGGCTTAAATACACTAGGGAGGTGCAGGTGATTGGACACAGGTGGAGCCAATCAGGCAATCACAGGAAAAGGCAGGAAGTGAAGCTAACCCAGGGACACAATAGACATGAAACTACAAAATAAAACGGGAAGAAGAACCAAACTGACATTTTTCCAACTTTATTAACTGGAAAGTATCACAGCACAGCGTCTGAGGAATGTATATTTTTCATCTCATCTATTTCCTTCTTCGGCTAATGCGAGGCCGCATTGGAAAATAGGTTAAGTTATACAGCAGGTAAGTTGGACACACATGTCCCCCTCTATAGTTTCAGTGATGCCATGCCAATATTATAAACATATTATTATACTTAACATTTCTAATATCATAGACAATAATATAGGACTAATATAGAAGATAATATAGAACTAATATCATATAACATAATATAGGAATAATATCATATAACATAGGACTAATATAACAAACATAGTATCACACTTTATAGTTCTAATTTCATATAACATAACATCATATAACTAATATAGCAGACATGGCATCAAACTTATAATAGTCATTTCCCTTGTTTATGTAAAGCAGCTTTACTGTCAGTGATCTTAAAACCCACGTGAACATTAGTAATTAGGCATTAGAATGTGTCAAGAGCATGGCACCATCACTACGAGCTGGAAGGCTCCTTAAGGCATGACCCAGTTTGCCTAACAAGCGCTAGCTATGTAAACGACAGTGTTAATCTAAAGCAGGGGTCCCCAAACTTGTTCCTGTGATGGCCACATAACTTTTCCCTTCTCTGGTGGGGGCCGGGGTCAGAAAAAGCTTGACGATTGCAGTGGGTGCCTAAATGTAAACATTTATTGTCTTCCAGAAAGCCACATATAACCAAATACTAATAATCCAGGATCTTCACAGAAAGAAAAGTCAGGAAAATAAATAATATCACTTAATGAAATAAATAATAACCAAATAATCTTCTCTGGGATCTTTACAGAAAAAAATGAAATAAATAATAACCGCCACCGCCTCTTGACCGATGAGAGCATTGAACAAACAAATAATCGTTTGACCACTGCAGGTTAAATACCCTGCATTCTGAATCAACCTTTTCTCCATTATTCCGTTCTACTTCACAGGGGCCAGACTGAAAAAAATCATAATGCCCCTCTGGTATTGTTCAGGGGGCCGGGCCAAATGTGGCCTGCGGGCCTTAGTTTGGGGACCACTGATCTAAAGCATCCCATGTGTGACATGAAACGACTTGTCTGAGACACAGACCTCTATCCAGGGCTTTCCTCTCCTCCTCCTCCTCTTCGTCGTTGATGATTTTACGTTAGCTTGATCTTGAGCTTGAGTGTGACCATTGCCTTGCAACGCGCGCAAACATAAGCGCGCAACCATAAGGTCCGCTGCGTGGGATCATCGCCGTTTTTTTGAGAGAAAGATGTATGCTTACGGGCACACCTAGAGGGCGCCCCCCCCCACAAATTTGGCGCCCTAGGCCTTGGTCGCCTATATGAAGGGCCGGCCCTGGCTACAGCTATGGCTATCTCAGGCTGTGAAGTTGTTCTGTAGGCAAAGATGGAGAAGTACATCGCACAACGTCTTTTTCCTCAGCTCGAGCCTCAAGGTGGAGGCACACAAAATGTTTGCATGTGTTCACCTGTCAGGGTTTCCACTACCGCTTGAGGACCTTTTCATTTTATTTTTTAACCAAATGAATAAGAGAAAAGGGTTTTCAAATTTCTTAAGCTGAGAATGAACTAAATATGAGATATAACAGAAAACATTGCCATTCTAGAGATGATCTAGAGCACATTCAAACCAAAGCGGTTGGTGCATGACGGAAGACAGTACAATAATGACATCGTAGTGCAGCAATAAGATAAAAATAAAATTAAAATATAATAAAATATATGCTATGGGTTAGTACGCTAAAGCTATGTGTTAGTAAGTTGAGAAATAAAGATAACATTTAAAATAAAGATAAAGTGCACCAGCTAAACAGAAAGTGACAAGTGAAAGTAACAAAGTGAATGTACATGGGAGTGAGAGTCAGTCAGGGGGGGCCCCGGGCTCGGTTGATGAGCCCGACTGCCGAAGGTGGGAGGTCTTAGTCCTGATGGAACTCAGCCTCCTGCCGGATGGAAGGGGCACAAACAGTTCATGTCCAGGGTGGGAGGGACATAAACTCTTAACCAAACTGCACTGTTAGATTTTCTCCAATTGAAATCAAACTAAACAAAACTATTACATGTATGTTTGTGTGTACCTGAGTGTTTCCCATTGTAGCTGTACTCCACTTGTTACACAGCCTTAGCCTTCATTATGCTGCTGACCTTTGTTTTCTACTCAATACCCAACATGTTCTTGTGTTTCTTAACAAGTCAAAATTATTAAATTACATCATGTGTTGCATAGAAATCTTTATTTTCACATTTGCAAGCAAATTAGCCCTGACGCTGTACGTCATTAACTATTCAAAGGAATTAAACAGATCAAAATCTAACCTGAAAATGACTAAATGTAGTCTGGTGATAGATTTGGAAGGAAATTGGGTCATGAGAGGCTTTTATTTTCAGACAAATAGTGGAGTTAATTTCTTTATTCGGTAAGTCATATTTGATGACCTGACTTCACAAACCTTTAAAATGATTGTATTACTATTTATTTAGATGACATGATAATCACAATGTATATTGTTATCAAAGTGTGCCTGCAACCGTATCGTATTTTTAACAGGCGGCGGGGATGAACCTGAAGACCTGCGGGACCCAGCTGATGTTTGGATAAAACATTGATGAGGTGGATTAACAGCGCCACCCGCAGGACACTTCCAGAAGGTACATTTTAGATTTGGTTTATAAATCACATACCTGTAAATAGTGTAGCGAGCATCATGTTGCCCGTGTTGCGTAAATAAAACCTTTTTCTTTTTAGCAACCTGTGTTGATCTTCTGTGTGGAGTCGTGGTGCTAAGGCGTCCTTAAACCTGTGACGCTTTACCAACGTTTTGTTTAATGTACCATTAATGCACCATGTATAACATGTGCCGTCAGTATTAAATGTGGACAACATACAATTCACCCCAAAGGAAGAATTCTTTCTTAGAGTTGATACGAATCAGTAAGCCTTTGAAACAAGAATGTGTGCACATTGTCTGACCTTTGTGACCTACATCCTATGAGCACAAGCTTGTTGATCAAAATACTGGAACTCTAGTTTCAACACAATTGACTTCAATAATCTATTTGTAATTGAGATGTTTCATTCAGCTTCATCATTTTATTAGGGAGGACTCATCCGTCCGTTGTTTTTGTTAAACTGCACAATATACATTTAAAGTGGGCTCTTCAAGATTTGACCCAGCTCATATTTGCAAAAGCTTGTTGATCCAATCGGTATAAATCTGTGAGTTTGCTTCATTGTGGCCGGTGCGATCGGTTGACTGAGTTGAACTCTTTGTATCACTTACGTAAAATAGCCAAAGATGCCCCAAATCCACACAAAGTACCGATTTTATACAGGACTCTTTTAACATTACATCAAATCAACAATCTGGATACATTTTGCTGTCAGAATAAAGGGAACACGTGTGGGTGTGATCTGGTGTGTAAACATGTTACTGGTTAAGAAATAACAGACCCTAAATATCAGGCTGGTTTTATTTGAGGGGGAGAAAGCATTCGCGTTGTTTTTGTCTTATCTGGCAGTTGATTGCGGTTGATTTCCTGGTTCCAGCATCATGAGGTCCCTCCGCCAAACAAAGGCTTCGCTCTCCTCACCTGAGACGAGGCCAAGCGTCAAAAGAGGTGGAAGTGATTCAAATTAAAGTCATTGTTAACTATTCAAGAGATAATTGGATTTTTGAATGGTCAACAGCCTTTGAAATTCCATCTTGTGTTTCATGATGAGCCGTCTCAGTGTATTTTATTGTGTTGCTGATGTTGTTGCCGTTGTACAGCAAAAATGTGCTGTGTCTTTACACAAGTGCAGTGTTAATTCACAGTGAGAGAGAGAGCGACGTTTTCTAATACCCGGGGCATTAAAAGGAAGATTAGAGTACGATGAGGGTGTGGACGCAATGCTGACACCATTATTCATCATCAGCTCTCTTCGGCATCCACGTCGTGCACCCGAGGTGTAAAAAAGTAAAGAAGAAGAAGAAAACAAAGTGGGTCAATTATCACTTAGGTAACGGGAGGACTCGCTCTTCTGTGAGGATTCCGTTCTGCGTCTGCCCCTCAAAAGTCATCTGACAGTACATCAAAGCACCCGGGACCCCTGCTGCTCCCCCTCAAAGGCCAGACGGCCCCTCTCCACCCCCAGCTCTAATAACCATCCCTTTATGAAGTTCACTAAAGCCCCTCCTCAATAGATCACTGCGTATGGTGGGCCAGGCTAATGGCTGGAAAAGTAGCACGGACCGCCACCTCGCTTGGGCTCCTTTGAACTGAACTGTATGCAGATTGAACAAGGTGGGGGGGGGGGGGCATGTGCACGTTTCTGTGTGTATTTGAGAGGAGGAAGACTCAATCTCTCCGCGTGTATGTGTGTCTGTGTATGTGCACACTGCATGTGTGTCCTCGGCCTTACCATGTCACAGCGGGTGGGGGGGGGGACATGAAAGGCTGTCTACAGTGTTTGGCAATTGCAAAGACCTCCGTTCTGCCTAAACAGCACAGGAGACGACTCGCAGGACGCCGATCCCGACATCAACGCGTATGCTGTTCAGATGTTCAGTCGACCAATCAATAGCCCTTGACTGTGTAAAAGTACACAGAGATGTGTGTGTTTCTTTTCCACACAGGCATTTCTTTGTTGTACGTAACCTTTTGATCCAAATGAAAAAAAAGGGGGCTTAGGTAGGGCAATGTGTACGAGGGGAGGTTATGTTAGAAGGGAGGGGGGGGGGGGGGTTGGTTGCCACCTTTTCATGTAACCTATCCTCTGTTCGGATTTCTAACGAATGTCAACTCTGATAACAAAGCCTCATTTGCATATCGTAATCCCCATCTCTCGACTTTCTGATCAGGTGTACTTGGAAGCGCGCCTGTGTTCTCTCCAAAAGAGAAAAAAAGATAGAGAGCAAGTGAGGGGAAATAAATAAATAAAAACTCTGTTCACTTTGAAAGCTGTTTGATGTTCTCTGCCAGAGTTCAAATAACGCTAAAACATGTGCATAGCATTGATGGGCTGATTTGTATTAAAAAGAAGAAAGGCGGAGAGGATGGAGGGATGAAAGGAGGCCAGAGACTAGGGGGAACTTTCAGGAGCTAGTGAGGCTAACATCCTTTGGATCTCATGTCACCACACTCACAGATGAGCGGGTCCCCTTTTGTATTCATCATGCACTAACTACCCCGACCCCGACAGAACTATGTGAATTACTCCCCAAAATTAGTGAACGGCGAGGAATTGGCAATGTTCTCTTGAATTTTCATCATCACCAAAGCAACACCTTTCCTTTTCGTCCCATTCAGGACAAACAGATGAGCAGGAGCTGCTGCTGCTGCTGCTGGCTGATGCCATAGCAACAGAAAGAGCCACGGTATGCTCGCTGCAGAGCTCAAGGTGTGTGTGTGTGTGTGTGTGTGTGTACGAGTGTTATTAGCAACTCTGCATGTCATAGCAACAGATCCAAAGGTCACGGACCACCCCAGCTGTGTGTTCACACACTCCATCATCTGCCCGTTCATCCGGGGGGGGACGGGGAGACGGAGCGTTTGGACGGCTACCAATGCAGCGTGTTCCTGCCTTCTCCCTGTCAGACTCTCCTTCCTGGCCTGAACGCTGTGTTCTCAGCAGTCTACGGGTTTGTGAAGACCAGTTTGTGAAGACCAGACGCCCTTTCCCATGAGCGAAGAGGGCCTCCAGCAGAGCGGCTTCGGCTCCTCCGCATTCTCAGAGTCCTCCGCTTGGCCCGAGTTGTAAAGGCCGGGGCCCTGGGAGCCGCTCCCGCCTCCGCTCTTGATCCACTCGGCCCTGCTCTGCGGCAGAGGCGCTGCCCTGCCAGCTCCTTTATCCCAGCTACCGCACACCCAGGGCGGGCAAAGCCAGACTGACAGTCCCCCGCTGCCTCCGGAGCCTCCGTCTCATTCCCCTGTGAAGCCGCCCACCACCCCTCTTCGGCTTTTCAATCTTCGAAGCAATTAGAAGGAGATCCCTTTCTTTTGTCGTCCATCCGCGGATAGAAGAAATGGAGAGAGAATGAGAAGAAGAAAAAAAAAAAAGAAGAAGGAGGGCCAAGTTGTTGGTGGTGGTGGAACTCGGGCCTAGCTAGGAGCCACTTGTGAAGCCGCGGGTATTAGGACTCACATGGTTTGTTTGGAAAGGCTTCTCCAGGGGCCAAAGTGGGATTACGTTGCAGATTGCGAGTTCCCATGGAAGGGGCCTATACCAGCGAGGGCTTTGGTGGGTGGGTTTCAGGTTGGGGGCCATAGAAGAGGTCTTTATGAGTTTTGGGGTCTGTGTGAATGGAAAGGGCCAACTCCCAGCATGCTAGCCCTCCATATTAGATGGACACAGAGAGGCCATTGAAGTTACTCAGACATCCCCCCCTTTATTTCTCTCCTTTTCTCTCCCTCTCTCTTTACTCTCGGAGGCTTAGCTGTTTGCCAGTCAAGAAAAGAGTAAAAGACTGTTCTGGGGACTGAAATGAATCTTGTGTTCATTTCTGTGATGAAAATACCATCTGTGATTTTGAGCAAACATGATATGATATGACTGTTGGATGCGTCATTGTCCCTTAATGTCTGACATCGACACCGTGGAGCTTTAATCTCTGTTTCATAAGCTGGGATTCAATGTCTGAAATCACTTTTTTCCTTCTTATTCCTATCTCTAACAATCAAGCATGTTTCGCTTTTTTAGCAATTAAAGTACAGAAACAGACAGGGAGAGCGGATGAGAGGGACCTGCGGAGGCCTTTGAAGCTGCATCCTGATGTAACGAGTGACCCAGTAAGGGAGAGCATCATTTAAAACTGGGAAAGAAACGGTAGAAATTCCTCAAGATCCTTGCCTCCTACAAACTGAACTGCTCCCTCGATTACATATCCCAAGCACATCTACGTCCAGATCGAACAGCTGCAGTTCTAAACAATTTCAAAAATGTGGTTAATGAAAAAAATTAAATTAAAAAATAGATAAAACTGACTTGGTTGGGGAACAAAGGTGCAGCATCGTCCGGTGTGATGGTGCTTTTTGGACCCAACAACCACCACCAACTCGTCCATACAAACTTGTTTGTGACACATAAAAAGTAAACATGTTTGTGTGAGGAAGCACACTATGTGCACATGTCTCCGCCCCCTAGCGTTGGGCTTTTATTACTACACATTGTTACCTCAGCTTAACTACAGCAACATGAGTTATTTTTTCTTTTAACACATACAAGTGGTATTTCTTTTATTTTTTTATTTCAAGATGGAACGGGGAATTTAGAGGTGAAATCAAAGGCCAGGTTGCTCATGAAAACACACCGACACGGAGTGATCCACTCCACACATTCAGCACACGGCGTCTTCAGTGTTTACTAAGAGAGCAAAACATATGAACTCAACCAAAATGACTGGGATCACAATGAGGACATTTCACTTCATTTGACTACTTTTATGTTTCATAGGAAATGTTCAGGCTGAATACTTGTAACCCTTCAACAATACAACTTCTGGATGAACCGAAGTAACAACTCATGACTCAGCGTCATCGCTCTGCAGATGTCCGTCTCTCTCTGCACTTCAATCTCTCTCCTGTCACCTATAACCCCCCTCCCTCCCCCCCTTGACCCCCATCCCTTTGAGCTGTGCCGCGACAATGCATAAATACATAAATCTGGTGTCAGTGTAGGCCCGTCAGTCTGTCTGTGTGCGTGTGTGTGTGTGCGTGTGTGTGTGTGTGTGTGTGTGTGGTGGGATGCAACCCCATGGGTAGACCCCTTTCATGTGTCATCAGATCACAGAGACACAGTGTTTACACACCAGACCCATCTAGACAACCAGACACCCCCTCCCCCGACCCACCTCCCCACCCCGCACCCTACTCTTCTTCCCCAGTCGTGTGTCCACCCCCCCCCCCCCCCCCCCCCGGCTTGGAGGGCTTGGGGACAAAAGGCCGGGAGTCAACCTGGAGGCGGTGGTGCCAGACTGGCTCTCTGATCATGAGCGACTGCCGCGGACCTGACGGGAGATACGACGAGAGGTCGGAGGTCAAAGAAGCCATAAAAAAAAAGAATAAGTCTGCCGACCCCCCCCGAAACACACTCTTGATGGGACGTGGAATAATTACAGCGATCCCGACGTTAAGGTGTTGAACCCTACACGCGCTGGCTCGGCTCAACGGGATAGAAGCCAAGGCACCGAAAAGCCTCGTTATTCCAGCACCAGCCTGTGATTTCATGGGCGGGAGTAATCTTCCTCAAAGCACTTTCACACAATTACCAAATTTGAACCTTCTCGGACCAACAAACCAATGGTCACTTGTGGTAAACAGAAGACTGTGACCACCATAAGGATTTGAAAAAAGATCCATCGCTCCACCAGTGTGATGACAAGGTAAAAATAATCCCAGTGTGAGGACGACATCTCCACAGATGCAGCAGAATTCAACTGAAGGTTTGGGTTGCAACAACCGTGAAACATTCCCTCCCTGCCTGAAACAAAAAAATAAAATAAGGTAAGAGACGAAAGGCAAAGAGCAGAAAACAACAAAGCTAAAGGAAGCATTTTATCTTGCTGTGTTAAATTGGGCGTGACTACGATTCGGAGGTTCGGAAAATGGTGAGAAAATACCCACACACACACACACACACACACGCACACGCACACACACAAGCAACAAAAACAAATTAACGTCTAAAATGCTGCGGTTCGTTTCAACCGTTCACTTCAAACCGTCATCAGGGCTCTAATGGGGGCCGAGTTCAAAGCTGCACTAGACTCCCGCAGCTTTGCTGAGATGGAGGAACAACACTTTGGGCTCCGTCTCCCTCGCTGTGTTTGTTTATCCGCCGCCTCTCCTCTTCCTCCTTCCATCCCTCCTCCGCTGCTCCCTTCCTCCTTTACTTTTCCTCCCCCTTTTCTCCGAGAAGACCCCTCACGCATATATTTCGGCCGAGCCTTCCCTCACGTTCTCTTTGCCCCCTCGTCACCTCGTCGTGAATTTTCTTTTTCCACCATTTGATCCTGCGGGTACGCCGGGTTCTCTGCGGCACCCTTTTTGTTCAAGCGTTTGAAGCACCCCCCTCAGCATCTCGTTCCGGGCTTTCATCTCACGCGCCACGTCTCCCTCGCATTTGACAGACATTGATCAGCGCTGCCGCAGCAGCAGCGGGGGGGGGGGGGGGGGTCGCCGTCCTGGTGTTATTCGGTTCAGAGAGACCGAATCCAAACACGGCCTTGAACGGCACGCTCTCAAAAGACAACCACCGGTCCGAGGTAGGCAGTCGCTCGCCGCTGCCCCGCAGATATCTGCCGGGATCAACAAATTCTTCTCTTACTCCGCCCCCCCCCCCCCCCAAACCCCTAACTCCTTTTCCTCTTTCGAAGATGGCACTTGCACAAATGTTTAACTCCAGCTATCTGCTCATTAAGAGCTCTTCAAAGCCTTCCATTGATGCAAAAGCATCCATTTGAATTTGTAATCACCCTTTGCTGCACGGCTGCTGCGCTCAGCGTAATTTCCCCCGGATTTTCTGATAGCCGACTCAAAGAGCTCACAACCCGCCTTTTTTCCTCCCTATCAGCAGCGAGAAAGAGAGAGAGAGAGAGAAGGAAAAGGACTTTGTCCAACTTTTTGGAAGCAGGGTGATGCAAATTTGCGAAGGTCTCGGTTTTTTGTTTATATATGCTGACAAAAAAAAAAAGAGTAAGAATATGTAGGAATTCACTCATCCGACAACGCTCACCAGAAGATAAGACGGTGAGAAGGAACCGCCAGAGCTGGACGAGGTTTTGTTTGAAGATTAAAGTTCCGTCGTCATCGCGGAACAGGCCTTTTTCTTGAAGGACGCAGAAATTGGTCGGCCTATAGGGAGCGCCTTTGACCGATATCCCCTTTAAGGGTAGGCATTTTCTTTTTAGCATTCCACCGCGCAACCTTAAAGGTGTCTGAGGCTGTGTGAGCACGCGCGCTGTGCACACATGATACATTTAAAAAGAAAGCCAGGCAACCCATCCAGCAGCGACCCGGCATGCATATTCAGCTCAAACGTCCTCTGTGTGTTGAGAATGACGGAGAGCCAAACTCTGTCACTCCGTCAACACCCAGAAGAAGAAAAAGAAAATAGTAGAAGAAAAAACACGAAGGAGATATCTGTCAGATCCTCGAGTCAGAAGAACATACCTTCACATCTGGATTTCCTCACGGGAAGGAAGCGTTGGAAATCTAATACATAAACATTATTCCCCAAACTCGCCAGTTTTCCCTTTACCTACGGGGGAAAAAAACAGGCTCTTCTTCTGAGCCACTTTGGGGAACTTTTCCACAACACAGTCGTCCTTCGGTAGGTTTAAAGCGGAGGGGCTGACTGGGATTTGGCTCCTGCCATGTTTCATCAAACACACTTGTCCTCAGCCAACGCAGGCCTGTCTGTCAGAAAGACAGCTCCTGAAAGACATCACTTTTCTCAGGTAGCCACTGGTGTCTCCTGGAATGTAGATATTAAAGTATTTACTGTTGGGCTTAAGGCTACAGACAGCAGGATAGTAAAGAACACAAACACTGAAGAACCATTGTGTCGGCTTTATGGGGAGGATTAACTTGTTGTTCATAAAGATGTTTTCACCAAAGTCAGGATTCGCTGCTAGCATTACCGCTACCTAGCTAACTGGTTAGCATGCATACGTTGCAGCGCTCGGTTCGGATCCCCTTGGTGGTTCACACGTAGCCCGCGGATCAATCAACTCAGCTTAACGTTAACCATTCACGGTGTTAATACTGATGTCCATTATCCGCCAGTGAAAATGAGCATTGATCTTCTATTCTTCTATTATTTGAATGCTAATACTAACAAAGGTGTTAATACTGGTTGTGTGTGTGTGTGTGTGTGTGTGTGTGTGTGTGTGTGTGTGTGTGTGTGTGTGTGTGTGTGTGTGTGTGTGTGTGTGCGTGTGTGTGAAAGCACTGATGGCAGACATGTCACCAGGTCCATTGACTCCAACTTAATTCCTTCCTGATGGCCTTTTCTTCAAGCGCAGATGGAGACTAGGGGCTCTTGACCTTTGACCCGCACCACTAAATCAAATCATTCGATGGCTTTGAGGCCCACGGGGCCCCGAGACGCCGACAGGCAGATGGGCAGCTGGCCACACACACAAACACACACACACAACAACACACATTTGTGCACTATTCCTATTGACACATGCTCAGTATAAGCCGTATAGGGCACACAAAAACACAAATGGGCCAATAAACCTCTCACACACGTCTTACTTTCAAGCACTTTCAGGGACACACAGATCAATATGAACACACACACACACACACACAACACCGCTGAATAAATCATGTTCTTTTATATCTCTGTCTCAAGTATTCTCTGTCATCTGTGTCCTTTTACTCAGCCACATCACACGCTCTCTCAAGCTCTGTCCTCCACTTTGTTTTAACTTCTTCCCTCTCCTCTCCTCTCCTCTCCCTGTGATGTGGCTTCTCTGTTTCTGCTGAGCAGAGACCAGGAGGAGGAGAGGAGGAGAGACGAGGAGAAAGAAGAGAAAGAAAGAGAGAGTTAAACAGGAAAAAGAAAATCAAGGCTCCTTTGTTTGACCGATAGTCAGATTCTACCTTTTCTTTGGCTCGACAAAGCCCACCCTGCTTCTCTTTGTCACACAAACACGTCCCGATCTCTACCACGTGGGACGAGGGAACGCCGTCTACAGAGCCCTTTAGTACGCTGTGCTTATCTCACTGTAAGATAACGGGCACATGTTACATTATTCCTCGGTGTGTGGGGGGGGGGTTTCAGACCTCCAGTGTGTTGGGGAGCCGCAAGCGGTGCCGAACACACCTTTGAAACTCAAACTTTGAACAACTGCTCTGCGTAAGAGGCAGGCGAGCGGAGCGGAGAGGTGGGCCGGGTTCCCTTGCCCCCGCTGCGCTCCTTCGGAGGTCCCCCTCACTTTGTTGTCCTCACAGCAGGCACCTGCATTCCTGGCATAGCTGTCTCCAAAGTTTCAAGAGCAGCTCACTATCTGCATCCCGATCTCTCTCTCTCTCTCTCTCTGCTCAGATCTCCATGGCCTTGTTGCCTGGAGACGAAAAAAAAAAAAAAGCAAGCGAGAATTGGGACAACGGGGCGAGAAGGAGAGAGTTTTGGGGGGGGGGGGGGGGGGTGGAGGCTTTACCGGAGGAGGATGAAAGGAGGAGAGATCAGAGGGGAGGACGGGTGGGAAGGGGAGTTTGTTTGGGATACTTTGGGTTTCTACGGCCATTGTGCGGTTCCAATGTCCTCCTTTTACCGCGTGGCTCCCAGCTCAAGAGACAGGGTCTCTGCAGGGGGAAGAAGGATGCTGCTGATGTACGCTGCAGGCTAAAGTGAACGCCACTCTAAGAGGTTGTGTGTTTTCGTATGGCGCTAGGATACCAGCTCATAAATATTTGGTGTAGAGGTTCATTATTGACCTTTGGGGAGAATATTTTGGCCAATCTCAAGCTTTTTAAAAAAAAAAAAAGGGTAGGGACCAATAAAAATGGTAGAAGACTTCCTTATATTGTCTCCATTCATTGGCACCATAGAGGACCGTTGCATTATCACATGTGGTCAACTGGAAGGGCGCCAGTGGCAGACAAATATCACCTGGAAAGGCATCTAGGCATGCCTGTGGAAAGGAGGGAACCTAAAGACATCCAGCACAGAGAAGATCTTTTGCCTGTAGCACATTTCTTTTACTCAGCAGAGAGTCGTGATGTAAAACATACGCTCCCTACTGGCACGCAGCAGTGGAAGGGAGTTGGTTTAAAAGCTTGTAATTTTGAAAACAAATCCATAACATACTTCTAAAACTTGTGTTCCATGGTTACAAAACAGACACGCACGGACACACACACACACACACACACACACACACACACACACACACACAGTGTTTACCAGTCTGCTCTGAACCCACATGTGTGGGTTTTTGAGTAAAGGAGAGACGTGGGTTTTCCTTTTTGGAATCTCAACATTCCCATTTTCTGCTTGCCTCTCAGCCACCCGGGCTTATTTATCTTTCCCTCCTTTCCCAAACACGTGAACGCTCCCCGTGGCTCTGATCTGGCCCGCCACCCCGATGTGTGCACACACCGACCCCTGTGAACCCTGCTGCTCTCCGGATCTCCCTGTTTTTCTCTCTCTTTCTCATTAAACCTCAAACCTCCTTTGCAATCGTGGGGGGGGGGGGGGGGGGGTTCTTCTTCTTTTTTTTCCCTCTCCTTCTGCGATCCCAGAGTTGCATCGGGACGTCTGGTTAAAATCCCCTGCGCCCTCTGTGACGTCATCGGCTGTAGTTCTGTGTCACAGCGCCTGAGGTTTGCCTTTGAAGCCGACGGGCTGCTCGCGAAGACGCATCTGATGGCTTTTGCCCTCTCTTTCATTCGCTCGCTTTCATCCGTCTGTGCAGCCGCAGACATCAAGGGGGAGATTCCTAACAAGCATGTTATTTAGACTGTGATGTCACGGCCACGGCGATGTTGTGTTATGTCTGAGGCCGGGCAGCACCGGGCGGGAGGGAGAAACACAGGACTTGGAGTGGTTCAACCTGGCTTCAACGTCCAAGATATAATGACAGTGGACGGTTGTAACGATCTCTTCCCGAGAGACCAGAGAGAAGAGTGCTGGAGAAAAACCTTCTCGACAGTTAACGCGACAATGCAGTGGCACACCTTCATTCTGCCGGATGAGATCACTGTTAAAAGGCCGCGGTTGAGAGGAAAAACATCATGCGTTCATGCTGCGTTTAAGTAACTCTCAGAGGCGCTTTGGTCTTTGCACAGCAGCCGTCCATGTCCAGATCACAGTCCTCGATAGAGGCCCGGCTGGATCAGCAGCGTGCCCACCCAGAATAAGGCCTCTATTGTTGGCTGCAGGTGTGTCTGTGTGTGTGTGTGTGTGTGTGTGTTTGCGCATATCGGTTGTACTTGGCAGAGGGGAAGGGACCAAAGCGAGGAGGGTAAGTGAACACCTTGAGTCAGCATGTGCAGGTGAGGGGGGTCAGGAGGGCAGCGGAGGGGAAAAGCTCCAGAACAGCTGCGCAAGGGATGACCGAAGCATATTTGTGACGTGTCAACGGGGTTAAAGAAAGATTTAATTAGGAAACAATTCGGGTTACAGGAAGCCAGTGGAGCATCAGTGGAGTGAGGGACGTGTAGGGCTTTGATTACCATCGGGTATTACAGCCGCTCGCAAAGTTGTTTTTGCATGGCAGACCTGGGAAATGTAGCGTCGCGTTAGTTCGTGCAGGACAACGAGTCACACGCCCCAAGATGTAATCAGCTGACTCGAGGGAAAACCAAAAGTAAGCCACAATATTGGCAATCATCTATTGATAATATATTTGCTGCTAAATCTTTGATTCAGCATTTTATGCATCGTAACGAAAAGCGATACACGCAGTTCAAGCTTCAGTTCATGTGTTTCAGTTCATGTGGACGTTTCCTCAAAGGTAAACGTCACAGCCCTGATGACCAATTGTTGATTTTCCAGTTTGCCGGATGACTTTCTAAGTGTGTGAAATACAAGTTGAGTGGGTTGTGTCAAAGTTAGTGATTCTTATGGAGACATCAGATCATGTGACATCCGTATAGGGTTGTTATATGTTCCGTTACATAATGTTATTGTGATGCTTCTTGTTGATGGTGTGATGTGAAAGGTGCCATAGAAATATATATTTTATAAAGATAAAGAAGAGTTGTTGGAAATCCTGCTATAGAAAAAGGCCAAGTAGCCTATCTCTGTTGAAGCTACAACGAAGTGTGATGGAGAGGGGGACTAATTTGAGAAGATGAGACGTCATCCTAACTGGCCAAACAGGTCCAGCACACACACACACACACACACACACACACAATGGTAATTCAAGTATTGGGTGACTCCCACTTCCTTTGGCATCTCAAAGTTGGAGCCGCCATCGGTTTTACTCGTCTTTTCAATCCCTGGTTTTGGTCCGGTTTGCCGGCCGGGCTGACGGGCTGGTTGAGTGACAGCGGCACTAAATGTCGGTCTGGCTGGCTGCTGACGGGACGAGCTGGCCCGGCTCTACTTTCTCTCCGTTGTTCTGCTCAGCCATTCCAGTTGGCTTTTCTGGAGCGTCGCTCCGGATCACTGTGATTATTGGCATTGGCACACGTCTACAGTGCGTCGCTTCTAACAAGGTGAATGTATGCTTCCTCAAGGGTTTGAGAATTTGTTGATTTTTGTAATGTCAAGCCAAGCCCTGGAGCCAGGTTGTTCTCACATTTCATCCACCAGGAACAGGGCAAAGGTGAGACAAGAGGCAGATTCACTAAAGAGTTTTGTGTGTGTGTGTGTGCGTGCGTTTGTGTGATTGGGTGCGCGTTCATGCAGTTGTGTGTTTTCAGTTTGTAATCCAACCCTGCCAGATAGCTCCAGGGAGAAGGACCTTCTCTGTTGTTGTTTCCCCTTTTCCTGCATTCCTGCCTCCCCTTGACGTGTGGCACCAAAGGAGGAGGAGGAGGAGGAGGGGGAGGAAGAGATGTAACAGGGTTTGTTTTTTGTTTTTTTTCCATGGCAAAGTGATCGCCTCCGTGCTCCCTCCTAGAAGCACAAATCCAGTTCATTCCAGCGGGCACCTGTTGTCATCAAGGTGGAACACAAACCATCACGCCCGGTCCGCCCCCGTCTCCTCCGAGCCACCTTCCAACCCCCACCGCTGGGCTGTCAGGGCTCCGAGCGAACAGCAGTCTGCCCTGCTGCGAAGCGAGAGCAACACTCCGAGTACAGTGGATGATGATGACGAGGCCACACAGCCTCTTTGTGCCAAGCGCTCAGGGCTGAGGAAGCCAAGAATATACCAAATAAAAGCAGAGCGTGACAGCAGGAAAAGAAGGTGCGCTCAGGTGTTGTTTGGAGTCGAGCCAAGGAGTTGTGTATGTGTGTGTGTGTGTGTGTGTGTGTGTGTGTGTGTGTGTGTGTGCAGCACATTCAGAAGTTTGTTACAAAGAGCAAAGTAACTCTGCTCCTGAGGGAAGCTCCACATCAGCCCGCCTGCACTGGATTCTAATATCAGCCACAAAGTATGTAAATACACTACATAAAAAGGGGAAATAGTATTCAAACAGTGGGCTGTGTGATGCGGTGTCGATACAATGTAACCGATGTGAGCCGATATATGCGAATAAATATTCCAGACCACAATATCTCAGCCCTTTAAAACCTCGGCGACAGAACGGATTGGAAAGGCTCGCGAAAACTGGAAACCGAAAGCACGGCACGACAGCTTGAAACGAAGGTTGGGTGGAAAAGGCAGAAGAGGCGAACGCAAACAAGACAATCGGGAATACTGGAGGACTAACCCCGGGAAATGGGGAGCAGGTGGGTTAGAGGGCCGAGCGGGTGGGATTATGGTTAAAGGAGGGGCGGAGTCACTGTTGAGCAGGAGGTTGGTGGCTCAGCAAGAGGGAATAACGCGTGGGAAAGAGAGAAAGTAACAGACTGTTTCCAGTGGCTCGATTTTGACTTTTTGTTTTACACTATTGATCCTCAGCTTCGGGCTGAGCAATATGTTGGTATTATTCACATCATAGATATTGAGGCATTTGGTCAAAAATACATCAAAAATACTTAAGCGGTAAGCAACAATCTGGAAAAGACTCAATTATTTTGCAGTTTTGCATTATTCTCTTCAATCGAATTCAATTTAAGTGTGACGCGGTGCTTAAGGCTAGCGGCCTGCGCGGGTGAGCATTGGCGCGGAGCCACGGCTTTGTGTTGTTGTTCCCAGTGCAACGAGACCTTAGCATGTGTCCCAAATACACACACACACACTCACACACACACACACGATCATGACAGCCCTTGGCGAGCCTTCCATCGAGGGTTTATGCAAGCTTTGTTAACATGATGTCAAGCAAACTTCAAAACAACCCCCATCTCAATCCTCTGCGCTCCTCCTCCGCCCTTCACACACACACACACACACACACACACACACACACACACACACTGGTCTCTCTCTTGCTCTCTTTTAAGCCTCGTTGCTTTGCTGTCAGGAGAAGAAAGTGATCAGAAGTGTGGAATAAGTGATCACGGCAAAGAATTCATCATCATCCAAAGACACACACACACACAGACATTATATTTGCACATGCACACTGTAATGTATGTTAGAGTAATTAAGTCACACACAAATATTAGACAGCTTGAGAGACACACAGCTTGATGCCTATCTGAAGCCACTTGAGAAGCAGGAGGATGTACTTTTATGTTCGGCCGTGCGTGTGTGTGTGTGTGTGTGTGTGTGTGTGTGTGTGTGCATCTCCTCCGCGAGCTAATTAAAGCAGAGCGTGTTGCAGGGGGTCGGCAGACTTGTGTGACGCTACCCTGACATGATTGATTGTGACTGTCAGGGCTCTCAGCTGGGTGTCTCTCTGCATCGGGGCCCCGAATAAAGGATTACACGGGCCCTTGGTAACCTTGGCTGGCTTTGTGTGCCCGGGTCCCACATCAAAGGCCCGGCGGGGGGCATTAGCATTTTTAATGAGCGGGCCGGGGGAACCCATGCTGACGGAGGATGGCTGATCACTTTCATCAGAACGCCACAGAGCGGACACCGCAGGAAGTCACAAACGGAGGCAAGCGGGAGAACCTACGGGGCATGAAAGCAGCCACGCAAATACACATTTTAAACTACATGTCACAACACACACATGGTACATTTCTTAATATACGGTGCAACTGTGAGCACAAAAAAAGGAATCTCTTTTTTAGTTTCTGGAAGAGAACAGAGACACTGCATGACTTAATAGAGCCCTTCTGGCAGAATCAGGATGTGGACTATGGTCCATTTTGTTCAAGTAAACAGTAGACCGGAAAGGTTGTATAAAGAAGATTCCTTCTTTTAAACCCACTATTTGTTGTGAACAAAAACAACAACAACACATGTCCGTCCATTCTTTGGGCACAGAAAGAAGGAAGTTTAGGAAAAGCCCAGCAGAAATAAACCACACAACAAAAAATAAACCTCTGAAATATTTTCTACCGGGTGCCTAACTGTATTTATTAATTTGCTCCTCACACCGGCACCCGGAACCTCCAGGAAACGATGAATAAATGCATGCCTCCTACCTTCTCGCTGGCTGAATATTGGGAAAGCAGCAACGGGGGCAAACATATGCCGTTCGTTCCGTGTGACAAGCACATTAAATCTTCATCACAGGAAAAAGCCTCTTTATTGGCAGCTGCGGTTTCAACGCGATGCCAAGAGGGAGCCAGAGGACACAACAAAGGAGGAAAATGAGGGACAAAGTGCAGACAGAATCGTCAACAAAAGCCACGAAAGTGACGACGAAAGGCAGCAGCGAAAAAGGAAACAGGAAGTAAAACGTGAATAAGAGGACCAAAATCGACATCAGGTGTATAGGCAACCTCACCGGTCCCTCAGCCTTTGATGTTTCCTCCTTTGCTCTCTGTGGTGTGCTATCATCACAGACTCCTTGCAAGCACACAACAGCTTGGACTAAACCCTAAACTGCAGAAACAGTTGCTCCAATGCCTGAGATGCAAATTCTGAGAAATAGTGTAGATAGTGGGGTCTAAATCTCTGCCTGTGAATAGCTCGGCGAGAGACTTCCAAGACTTATTATTCCTTCAGAAGTCCATTATCTCTGCTTGGCAACTTGCATCTTGACAAAAAAAATAATAAAAAAATCCCAAAACACACACACACACACACACACAGGACTTTAAAGTACAAAGCAGACCTCGCATCTGCCACTTTTAAATAAGTAAACCATATCAACAGCTCGACCCAGTGAAACAAAGAATCCTGTTTATACATCTTTATGGGCTGTTTTTCCTCTCTTTCTTCTGCCGTATCTCCCACACACACACATACACCCCCCCCACCCCTTCCCCCCCACACGCCGAGTTTTTCCTTTGAGGATGACGTTTGGATATGGACATCGTTTGATGCGACTCATCAAAGCGGGGATCGGGGTGTGACAGAAGCGTCTCCCGATGTTTTTCCCTCGCTCTCCCGCTGTCGGCCGAGCGGACGCCCAGTCAGGGGCCGGGGAGGTGACCACTGGAAACTTTTCGTTTGATCAACTGATCGCCGCGCTCTCCAGCTCGGCTCGAAAAAACGAATATATATATCAAGGAAAGGAGACGTGGCGGGACGCGTACCCACAGAAAGGCCCCACCCCACACCCCCTGCCACCAGGCACATGAACATGGAGATGCGAAGGACACAAAGATGTGTCGAGGCGTGTGTGTGGGTGTGTGTGTGTGTGTGTGTGTGTGTGTGTAGTGGTCTTTTAACAACATCTGTACTGGCCGGCACACTCTCCCCGTGAGAAGATGAAATGAGAACAAACAGGTGAAGGAGAGAAGAGGCAGCTCTCAGCAGTACGCTGCCATTTGGACTTTAAAGAGCAAGAAAAAGAGGCCGCTCGGCCTTTCTGGCCCGCTAGCTGCGACAGATAAGGAGAGACGCGGCGAGAGAAAACATTAGGGACGCAAAGAAGGGAGAAAAATAAACTGACAGGTCTGCGCAAGATGATAAGAGACCCGCTAATCTGTTAAGAACCCATCACGGTACCAGCGATGTTCGTGTTGCCGCTGAGAGAGTTCTGCGACTCTTTTTAGCAAGACTGAAAGGGCGAAATGCGAGCAGCTTCGACTAAAGAAGGCACAAAGATGATGGGGATAATTCTTATTTTATCGTTGCAGATCAACAGGAGGGACTGATCCCTTATATTCACGAGTTAGCATGCTAACATTTGACAAGCTAATCGTCGAGGGAAAAGTTTGACCCGGTGCTAAGACGGAACGTCAGGGAACCACCAATGTTGTTACAGTTCATCCTCTGGGGACCATGAATGTCTGTACGAGACTTCTCTGAAAAGACTTCCAACAGTTCGAAAATGCCATCCAAACCCCCCCCCCCCCCCCCCCCCCCAGCTAATACAACTTCCAAGGATATAACTTTCTTTAATCCATTTTGGAAGCTGTTTACTTCGAGCCAAACGTTAGATCAACTGCATTTCTCCGAGGGGGAAAAAGTTGAGCGGAGCGACATCATGTTAAGACCACTTGTCTGTTCTGCCACATCAAAGGCAACTCCCCGCTTTAATAAGCCGGCGCAACGCGCTTTCGCCCACTGCCATGCCGCTAATGCGGCTGGTGTGATGATCGTCAGCGATCGGGGTGGCAGGCGGCGGCGAGGGGCAACTTTGGCTGGTCGAGCTACAGCGGCGAAACCACTGCAGAGTCTACAGCTGCAGTTCAAAGCTTATCTGCGTGTGAATCTTAACAAGAAGAAAGGGGGGGGGGGGGGGGAGGCCTCTGTGCATAGCGAGAGAGAGAGAGAGGGCAGAGTCTGGCTAAGATCTTCAACCTCTGTACATACACATACACACACACACATGCGCAGAGTCACAGCTCAGGCGAACACTGACATCGAAACACAAACATTATAAAAGGCACACAAAAGACCATCACATCAAGACACAAAGCAAGAGCCGCAAGAGTGCTGACAAAGAAGTGTATCGAGGAATCACCGCACACACACACACACACGCACGCACACACACGCGGCGTGTCCCTGGCCGGCCAGCTGTGGGAGGTCACACAGACATGACGGCTCCGCTATCGGGCCGGCATTAAGGCCCGCCGCTTTAAACACCAGCGTTTTGAAGTCGCACCAAAGTCAGCCACCAGGATCTCTCATCTCCCATCTCCCTTTTAACACTGCAGAGCCGACATTTCATTCCCCCCCTTTCATGCTTTTCATGCTACCGGCTTTGAATTCTGCCTTCTTTTTTTTAAATTGACTAATTTCAACTTTTTCGCGGCTGGAAATACAGGCGAAGGCGTCTCGCTAAGACCTGTCCCCTCGGACACCTTCATCTTTTCCAGCCCGAGTAACGGACTTTGAGACGGGTGTTACGACCCCCCCCCCGCCCCAAAGTAACACCAGGCCTCTGATGGGCTTTCTACTATCAGCTTCAAGTTTGAATAACTGTGAAAATGATCACGGCGCCAAAGTGAGTAAGTCCTCCAATCATTCATCTCCTCATTTCCTGCAGTCCAATGTCCTCCTGCTTGCTGCTATTAACCAAAAGGTGGTTAGGCTGTTGTTTTCTGGTGAGGAATGTCCCTGTAAACAGACCGTAGAAGAAGCACGCGGCGTGTACGCAACATGTCTGCAGGAATCAGCTCGTTCGCTGTGGTAGAAAAACATCCTTCAGGGGCCCATTTTGTTGATGGAGCCTCGTTTGGTGACGGGCGACGTTGGTGGTGCCGAAGAGGGGCCGTCTCTTGCTCTTGGGTCGGGAAATCTAAGTTTTGTGCTGTGTACATATACTGACCAACCCCCCCCACCCCCCCACCCCCCTTTCCCCTGTGCCGAAACCACACTCACTCAGACACACACACACAACCACACGCACAGAGCCCTCCTCTGGAGCTGAGCCGGTGTCCTTTCTCTGTTTACTCCGCTCGGGGTCCGGTGGTGGATCAGATCAAACACGCTGCTGAGCTGTGGGTTTGTTTTACTCCGGCTCTGACCCACGCCCCGGGGCCCGGGGACGCACGAGCGCCGCAGCTCTTTCTCCACATTTGGCCTCTCTCTTCTGCCTTTTCATCTGGATCACAGACTTCTCATCCTTTGCTCCTCCCTCGTTGCACCTCCTGATGACTCTGCCTCTGCCCTCTTTGCCCCTGAAAAGTTTGGTTCAGCAAGGTTTTTTGTAGGTCTTCCCTAAACCTAAAATCGATCGAATAGCCTTTTTTTCCGCTTCCTTTCTCCCGCACCTGTGGAGCCTTCATCCAGTCCCGCTCTGCATGACTCCTTTCATCATTTTATGAAGGGCTTCTCTTCTCTTTTTTGGGGGGGGGAGTAACACCCTCTGCTTGATTTTCCCTGCCTTCTCACACGGTCTCTGTTATCCTTTCTAATTCCCTCTTTTGAAACAATCCTTCCTCCCTTTGTGTGCTCCCCCAGTCACGCACAAGAACACGCGCTCCCTTGCAAGCCGATGCTCTCACATGCGTGCTCACACGTATGCCGAGGCAGGCTGTGTGCGCGATGTGAAGCCAGGTCCGTTCCTTTCCCAGGCAGGCAGGCCGGCGGGAGAGCGAGGACCCCCCCGGCTTGCACATATTCACCTCCCTGGCTCTTTTTTTCTGTCTCCTTCCCTTTCCTTTCGTGTGTCTTTCCAACAAGGAAAGACACACGAAAGGAGAGATGATGGAAGGAGAACTGTAAGAACCAGCGGGTGTGACTGTGTGAAGCCAAGTGGTAATCAAGAGAGGATTCGGGTCCCAGGCTTCACTGACCTCCATCTTTAAAGCTTAACACCATGGATTTCTGATACGCCAAAACACATCTCAGCGTTTTCGGGTATTTTCATTTGACATTCAGGTTTTAGTCGAGTGTTCTAATATAAAGTTAGAAATTTTTTGGTAACTAAGTATGACGTTGTTTATCATTGTTTGAGTTTCAGTGTTGTGATTATGTCCATCACTTGTCCTACTTGTTGTTGGTTCTGAAAGCATTGGTTAAGACGCTGTATCAGCCGGCATGAATTCACATGATTGGTCAGATGGTCGAGGCATCAGCTACCACAGCGGTGCCTGGCCGGCTTCCAGACGAGGGCCCCGGGTTCACCACAGTGCCGCTGCTGTCTGGGTTGATGCCTGCCTATAGTGAAATGCTCTCACGCACACTAGTGAGATGGCGTGTCTCAATAGTGTGTGTGAGATTGTCTCAGTAGTGTGCGTGAGAGTGTCTCAGTAGTGTGTGTGAGTGTGTCTCAGTAGTGTGTGTGAGTGTGTCTCAGTAGTGTGTGTGAGAGTGTCTCAGTAGTGTGTGTGAGAGTGTCTCAGTAGTGTGCGAGAGAGTGTCTCAGTAGTGTGTGTGAGTGTGTCTCAGTAGTGTGTGTGAGAGTGTCTCAGTAGTGTGTGTGAGAGTGTCTCAGTAGTGTGCGAGAGAGTGTCTCAGTAGTGTGTGTGAGAGTGTCTCAGTAGTGTGTGTGAGAGTGTCTCAGTAGTGTGTGTGAGAGTGTCTCAGTAGTGTGTGTGAGAGTGTCTCAGTAGTGTGTGTGAGAGTGTCTCAGTAGTGTGTGTGAGAGTGTCTCAGTAGTGTGTGTGAGAGTGTCTCAGTAGTGTGTGTGAGAGTGTCTCAGTAGTGTGTGTGAGAGTGTCTCAGTAGTGTGCGAGAGAGTGTCTCAGTAGTGTGTGTGAGAGTGTCTCAGTAGTGTGTGTGAGAGTGTCTCAGTAGTGTGCGTGAGAGTGTCTCAGTAGTGTGCGTGAGAGTGTCTCAGTAGTGTGTGTGAGAGTGTCTCAGTAGTGTGCGAGAGAGTGTTTCAGTAGTGTGTGTGAGAGTGTCTCAGTAGTGTGTGTGAGAGTGTCTCAGTAGTGTGTGTGAGAGTGTCTCAGTAGTGTGCGTGAGAGTGTCTCAGTAGTGTGCGAGAGAGTGTCTCAGTAGTGTGCGAGAGAGTGTCTCAGTAGTGTGTGTGAGAGTGTCTCAGTAGTGTGTGTGAGAGTGTCTCAGTAGTGTGTGTGAGAGTGTCTCAGTAGTGTGTGTGAGAGTGTCTCAGTAGTGTGCGAGAGAGTGTTTCAGTAGTGTGTGTGAGAGTGTCTCAGTAGTGTGTGTGAGAGTGTCTCAGTAGTGTGTGTGAGAGTGTCTCAGTAGTGTGTGTGAGAGTGTCTCAGTAGTGTGCGAGAGAGTGTCTCAGTAGTGTGCGAGAGAGTGTCTCAGTAGTGTGTGTGAGAGTGTCTCAGTAGTGTGTGTGAGAGTGTCTCAGTAGTGTGTGTGAGAGTGTCTCAGTAGTGTGTGTGAGAGTGTCTCAGTAGTGTGTGTGAGAGTGTTGAGTGTCTCAGTAGTTCCAATCTACTATTTCTTGAACTATTTCTTTCCCAGTTCCCCAACGCGGAATATGACAGTGAGATGTTGTTACGAAGGAAACAGCTAGCGGCTTATTCAATGTGTGAATAAGCACGAAACTTATTTTAAGTAAGAAGTAATAGTTAGAGAGCAATAATGATGTAGTGTATGAGAAAAACCTGCTGGGATAAAGTCTCTGTGGATACCATGGTAACATGTAGCATTAAGTAGTAATGCTTTATTTTATGGGCCGCTAATCTGCCGTGAATTTCCTTTACATAACTACTCCGGCCGTTATTCTTTTTTTCATTAAATTGTATTCTTGACTAATTCAATTCATATGTCTCATAAGCACTATTAACCTGTAAAATAGTCCGGAGATCAACTTTTCCTGATAAAATAAGTGTTGTGGGAAATACATTGTATAAAATCAATGCCTCTTGATTGTGGCCTTTCGTGGGGTTGGTACGCACATGTAAAACAGTTCATTACCCAGAGGGCTTTGGAGTTGTGGGTGTGCTTGTATCTAACAGAATAAGGGGGGGGGGGGTGGTTCAGTGTTCACATGGTTCACAGTCTAACTTTACTACATGCTGTAGTGAATTCACAGAGCCCAGAGGCATCACACTCATATGCTCCCACTCAGTTACAACCAACAAGAAACATTATCCAGGCCATTGGAGATACAGAAGTAGACCATCACAAAGGAAATATGACAGATGTGTAATACGAGAACGTGTCCTTGGATTCTGCGCGTACTTCAGCGGAGAAAAAAGAGCCTGATTGGTTGGTTGTGTGTTTTCCACGATTCTGGTTCATATGGACGGGGCGCGAGGGCATCCGTATTGTTTAATAATCAGCGGGATGTTTAGATTGTAGACGCAGGTTGGAGTCAAAGAGAAGCCAGAGCCGCCTTCTCTGCATGCAGCGCCCCAAACAAGAACCACATGTCCCGGCCTTGGTTCTTTAATTCTCTCTCTCTCTCTCTCTCTCTCTCTCTAATACCCCACTTCCCTCTCTGCGCCCCGTCTTCTCGCTGCAGACTCTCCCCAAACCCTGCAAGCTCAAAGATTCAAAAACACATGTGGTTAGCCATAAATCTTCACATGCACTGTGTGTGTACCCTGACACCCCCAGCCCCACCCCCTCGCCACCCCGTCTAAGAAAGAGGAGAAAAGTCATGATGCACGAGGAGAAGAGGAAACTATGGGAGGAGAGGAAGCAACATCAGGCAACAATCTGGGCTAAAGAAGTTTGGGTGTTAGGGGCGGGTGGAGGGGGGGCGGGGGTGGCGGGACACAATGGCGACAGTCAGACAAGAAGGTGACTGCAGGCTACCATTCCTGCACGGGCACAGAACAATGGCCGTCCTGTGGCTGTGCGCTCGCTGAAATCCAAGACCAACGTAAACACCGAAGGAGGACAATGGCGCTCGCTCTCCTCACAAGAGATGCTCTTCCTCTGCGGGGGGAGAGGGGGGGGGCGCAGAGACCTTCCTCCCAGGACGCGGCCCGATCGGCACGGTCACACCTCACGTCCTCAGCACCGCATTTGACTTCTGGCAGATTATGTTTCTGGCCCTCATTGTCAAAGCGTGTTAAGATACACAATCTCTTCAGGCCTTTTCTTATAGCCATAACTATTTAGGGGGGGGGGGGGGGTTCTGTCTATTACTTCATTCTCCTCTAACACGTATCCAAACGATCCCTACGTTCCGTTCGCTAATGCTACGTTTGAAGTCTGTGATGCACAACAATGATACGGTTCTGGTTCTTTCTCGGGCCGAGCAGCTGTCATCTGAACAGCAAATGTGGCGTTGGTTGGTTCTGAAGGCATTGGTTAAGACGCAGTATCAGCCGGCATGAAGTCACGTGGTTGGTCAGATGGTCGAGGCATCAGCTACCACAGCGGCGGCGCCTGGCCGGCTTCCAGACGAGGGCCTCCGGTTCACCACAGCGCCGCTGCTGTCTGGGTCGATGCTTGCGCGGAACTACTCGCACTGCTGATGCAGGGTCCAAATGAAGGGGTTCGGGACCCAAAATTGGGGGGTGGTCTCGCTCCTCTGTATGCATCTCTGGTGGAATGATTGGAGTGTATTTAAATGAGACTGAGGTTTGCGGTGAAATACAGTGAGCAGAGACTTTTTCCCCATGTCCTCTTTGCTCCGGTTTTAGCTCTACATTAAACTGCTGTACATTGTGTGTTCATCCATATTATGTTTGTTTTGTGGCAAAAGCTTTCATATTTGAACCATGTGACTTTCTCTAAAAGGGGTCATCTATGAAAATACAATTTAGGAAAGTAAGCAGCACTGTAACGACTGCACAGAGCTTTGCCTCCACCAATCAAAGCCCATCCGTGCGATCCCAGGTTCCACTTCCTGTTTGTGTTCCTGTGAGCCGCTGTTCACAGTCGGAGGCTTTGATCTCGCCTCACGTGGGCGGGACAGGTAGCCGACGTTGGATATAATCTGGGGGGGGGGGGGGGGGGGGGGGGGGAAACAATAGCAGGCATAGATGTGGACATAAAGGGTGTGTGTAGAGGGGGGGGGCGTTTTTGTGCAGTTGTCTGAAAGCGGTATCTGGCCCAGATAGCGGTCAATACTCACTGTGAACGTTTGTGAAATGAATGCAGTGCCGCTCTGTAGTCGTTCAGTCAAAGCGACGTCCCCCGCGTGTTTAAATTCACACACCGATGGCAAGACCAAAAGATTGAGACACCACGACGTGCAGGCTATGGGAGGACCTGCTCCACCTCACAGTCACAGAGGGACCAGTTTACTCAAAAGCCCCACGTTTATTGCGTGTGATTTAATCATTTGATTACTTAATGTATTTTTTTTAAATTTACACTACAAAACACACTATAAAATGTTCAATTCCAAACTTGGAGCACAAGAAAATGTTTTGCCCGCGCAGGGCCCCTAAAGAGATGAATGTGAGCAACCACCCTCCTCTGATTAGGACTGTGCGATGTCATTTTCAGTGCTGGAAATCAGCTTTAAGTGGATCTCAAGTCGAGGTTACTTCTGTGAGAAAAAATAATTAATTTGTCTTTCTCCAACCACCTTTGAAGAGCAGAGACGTGGGCGGGTGAATCAGAAGCAGAGGACAAAGAATGTTCTCTAAACACACCAACCCTCAAATGCCCCCCAAATCGCTAGAAAAAAAAAAAAAGAAAAAAAAAAGCAGCTCCATGTGTGGATAGCAGCGGAGAGTCCATCCAGCCCAGCGCACTGTTCAAAAAGGTGAGCCATCTAAAATAGGCCTCCACACAAAGACGGGTTCACGGGGCCTTCTGACAGCGCAGCGCCGCTGAGCGGGAGCCTCTTAGTTCTAAAGGAGTCCAAAGGATGGCCTTCAAGTGTATGCACTGACCTTTACTGATGAAAGCGCTGAAAAAGGGTATTTTAACAATATCACGATGCCCTTTCAATATGAAAAGGCGCATGAGAAACACTACGCCAAGGCGACTTAAAAAAAAAAAAAAAAGGAGCGCGCACGCACGCGGTGTCAGAGGAGAGCGGTGTGCAAAAGAAACATGTGGGAAGATGTCAGTGTTGGCGCGTAGTTGGTGCCAGGTGAAATGAAATGAGCCATCGTGTAAGGCAATGATCCCCGGATCTCTCTGCCTCTCACGGCGTCACACAGGCCCGAACCATTTGATGCCCTCTGGGGTCATTCCAGGGAGCCGGCGTGCACAAGGACCAAAGGCTCCCATTCAGCCGCAGGGAATGGTGCCGACAGGTTAGGGGGTGAGTGGGGACCTCAGAAGTGGGATGGATTAACATTTACAAGAGATTATTTGAGAATAAATGTAGAAAAGCGGCTACATTTAAAAGGGCAGATGTTTGGTTTTCCCACCATGACTCCAGGTTCATGTTTTGAATTCTTTTGTTTGGCACGGCCTTCTGGCGTGGAGTTTGCACGTTCTGTGTAAGCTTGTTTTTTGTCCACAGACTTGAGGAAATGTGAAGACATCCTTTAAAGACAGAGTGTAAAATTAAAACATTTTACCCCTCAGACCCCCCGCCCCCCCCCCCCATCTTACAGCTGCTCTGGCGGCCAAATTAATGCTGCATGTTTTAGTTTCCAACGGGGAGTATATTAAGAGCTGATAATGGATGCAAATCTGGCAGAGATTCCACTCTGTATGCAACGAGTTGCAATCTTCGCAGCAGGGGGGTGGGGGGGGGGGAGTTTGCAACACACCAAAATCCCCATCACACCAAGACGCACACAAAACCATGGGTAGTCATTTGCTAATTTGAAAAATAGATTTTAATAAAGGCTACTTCTCTTCATAATTACAATAATTAATGTACCGAGGCATCTTTTTAACTGAGCTCTATAGAATGCATAATTTACAGTTTACAAGTGGAGCCAAGGAAGCCATGAAAAATATTATAAAACATAAAACATGAAATGGATACTAAAAAGGCATAAAAATATCTTTTCAATGTAAGGCCCCTTGTAAAAACCAAGGGAGTAACAGGACCCGCAAAATTGGGTAAAACACGGCAAGAATCCATGTAGGCACAGCTACTGTACTCAATTAGAACACTACGGACATAGTGTAAAAATCACCATCATCATCATCATCATCGCCTGCAGCTCATAGTGCAGGTTTCAAACACACACACACACACACACACATACATACACACACACACACACACACACACACAGTAACCCTACTCAGTCACACAATCACATCGGTAAGCATGTTGGGCAGCACGCTATAGAGCTTTGTGTTGGTAAATATTAATATGGGCGTAAACACATTTTGGGGACTCTAGGACCATGTTCAGGGCAGTTTCCTCTTCGTTAATACGTAGGCTATTTGTGCGATGCCTGCGCCACTGAAACAAAGGCACTAAGACGCGACGGATCAAGGCTAGCTTTGAATTAAACATTAATGGCATTTTTGTTCTTTTTCTTCCCCCCTCCTCGTAGTACACTCTGAGCAGATGGCGACAAATAGCACTGCAGTAGTAAATATATTATCAAACTTTTAAGTGATAAGAGAGCCATTCTCAAAGCCTCAGCAGTAAGCTCTCCCTCAGAGAGATCAGAGATGGTGTCCCGCTAAATCTCCAGGAAGAGGAGTGGCTTCTTTGAAGAGGTATTTCTGAAGTTTACAGTTCAAGATGAGGGGCGGAAAATGAATAAAAGTCATGTCTTTTGCTTGAGAACTAATGCTCAGCAGGATGGGGAAGGGGAGGAGGGGGAGAGGGGGGGAGACAACAGAAGAAAGAAAAAAAAAAAAAATCACAGATGTGGAAAATTGGAGAAGTTTCTCAACTACAAGCAGCGTGTCCATGGAGGAATAATGGAGACGGGGCAGGGACGCTTCCAATAAATAGCAATAAATCTTTACACAGCAACACGAGCATCACGTTACAATGTACATGTATATCTGCGCACACACACACACACACACGCTAGCAGGGTAGCTAGCGAGTGGCAGCACAGGCGGGGCTCGGGTAGGCTGCCAGTCTCAGGTCTGAACGCCACCCGAACGGCTTCTTTGAGGAGTGGTCATTCCCCTAAAGTCTTTTGAGTTTCCTCTTCTGGAAACATATACACACACACACGTGATACACACACACAAACAAACACCCTTTGATTTTTCTTCACGTCGCGGCGGGCTGCCGCTCACGTGACAGTCCTGTAATGGCGATGACTCGTCCTCCTTCCTCTCGTTTCTGAACCGCTCTAATATTCCTTCGACGGCATGTCCAGTCCGACAGCCTTGGCTTACAGGCCCATACTGCGTGCGTGTGTGTGTGTGCGTGTGCGTGCGTGTGGGCACATGAAGGGGAGTACATCCACGGCGCTTTGATGGGTCCGTAAATCCACAGCAGGGGGAGGTCTCACTCCATCCTCTCCACCTTGCCCAGGATCTTGCCCTGGTAGGTGGGCAGCAAGCAGCCGTCGTCCGACACCTCCTCGAACACGGCGCCGCACGCAAACTCCTCGCTGGCCTTCTTGAAGTAGTACCTAAGACCGGGGAGACAAGACTGAGTTAACACTCAAATACTCGCCATCTTTCCAGCTAAAGAGAGTCAAAAGGAAAAAGGAAAACCCTCTTTGACCTTTCTTAACTTGGCTCTTCGATTCCAATGATCGGCCGAGCCTGCTGAGCTACGGGCCCAGACACCCCCCGGGTGGGGTTTAACCCTGCTGCTAGAAAGTCTACAATAAGAGGCTCACTGGCCTCCCTCCCTCCCTCCCTCCGTCCCACCATTCCTTCCCTCTATTGCTTCCGCCTGCCCCTCCATCGTGTTGTTGTGCTAACTGGGGCCAATTACACCAGTGTACAAATGAAGGGGTCCTTCAATTGTGGCTTCTCATCCCTGTTTCATCAAAGGGGACAAAGAACAGAACAGAAGACCAGGTGGAAGAGGAGAAAGCGATCGGTACACGGTGTACTTCCTGCTGACTGCTATAGGAAGGGCACTCAACTGGCAACTGTGTGTGTGTGCAAGAAAAAACGGAGAGGGCTTCGCCTCAGCCATGACTTCACTGGGCCATTAATGATGCAACCCCCCCCCCCATCCTCATTTTAGAGGAAGAGAAAGCAGCAGGGGTGGGCTGCTTGGTGTGTCTCAGGAATCACTCATTAACTATGTAATGGAAAACTGCCTCCATGTGCTCCACGTGTGGGGCGACTGGAATGTTTGTGAACAATTTGCTTTTAATGGGACGGAAGGCGGACAAAGTTGAATGTGTGATACATAAACAAAAACAAAAAAAAGAGCTGCAAGACAGGAGGAGCTCTGATAGATTTTTAAATTTTTTTTAATTTGAAATAGAGGATGGCTTCAACTTAACGGAATGCAAAAAAATAAAGTGAGTGAATAAGAGGACATGAAAGAGCAGAGGACTCCTTGATCATTGTGTCCTTCTGGAGTATTTGGAGAGGAAGAAGTCAAAAAAGAGCTGTGATATTTTCTGCTGAGACACAGAAAAAAGCCCGGAATTTCCAATGCAATACAATGTTTTATGTGGCTAGATTTGCCCCCCCCCCCCCCCCCCCTCTACGTTTGCACTGACATCTGGCACCAATATGGTCTGGCAGGGCCCGGCAGTACTGTTCTTTGTTGAACCGCTGCCATGCTCAAATGACCCAACTCCACACATTTGGCTGCGATAGAAGCGCCACCCAAAGAATTGTGGACGGTATGACACAGGAAGTGAGACGAGCGAGCCAGAGAGCAGAGAAGAGGTGGAGGTGGTGCCCCCCCCCCCCCCCCGAGCTAAGTGCTCGAGACACATTTGATGACTCAAAATACGCCGCGCGCATCTGGTCGGGGAAAAAGGCGCCTCGCTTCATGCTGAAGGAATGGCTCGATACCTGTAATTATTAACACAACACTAGAGCTGCGCGTATCCCGTAGAGCACGGCGGCCTTCGCGCTAAAAGGTTTTATCTTTTTTATTTTAATGCCAACTGGAAAGGCGCAATCAAAGTAAAACAGAAGAAAAAAATCGTTATGCAAACACACATGTGAGCTGTGCGGCCAATCTGGCATTTAACTATCGTCCTTTTTAAAATGGCCATAAAATGATTACAACATGTGTAAACATTGTGCATGTTCAACAAAGTGCATTTGTGTGTACGTGCGCACACACGTACATCAAGGGCAGGGGGGAAAAAAAAAAGAAAAAAAAAAAGAGCCTCTGATAGCATCAGTGAAGAATTCGCACGCCGGCCATTTGTGAGAGTCTTTGTCGGTTGAAATGAAAGAGGCCGAGGCTTCAAAGCCGTGTGTATTAAGTGTGCCTTAGCATGGAAATCAATACCAGATGGGACCCAAATCGCTGCAGTTCAAACTCTTCCACTAACCCCTCCCTCCCTCGTGTCCTTTCCTTTTCACTGCATCCCCCTCGACACGTACACACAAAAAACACAGAGGCCACAACGTGACCGTGCGCACAAGCGCGAATTTAAGGTCACCCGGGCAACTGATCAACATGTTTGTGTGGGGGGGGGGGGGCACGTCAGACGTTTTTGTTGACGCTCCAAAAAGAAGGAAACATTGCGTCATTGCTTTAAATGGAGGCCGAAGAACCAATAGCATTCTTCTTTTTTTTTTTTTTTACTACCAACATGACAAACGCACTCACGGCAGAAGTCGTCACGTCGCGGCGCTTGTGAAACCTTTATCGACCCTCCATGCGCGCGCGCACACACACACACACACACACACACACACACCTGTAGCTGCCCTTCTTGCGGAGTTGCTCCTTGAAGTGGCCAAGGGTGAGGCAGTGGCTCTTCATGTTCCTCCGGTAGGGGATCTCCTCACCACAGAAGAAATACGTCACCACCATCTCGCCTCCTAAACCCTTTTTTGCCTCCTTCGCCCTGCAGACAGACACAAAGCGAGAGAGCGGCGTGTTAGGAGGGGTACACGTGTAACAAAAAGGACGATCAAATAGGGGAATCGGGAGAAGAAAAACAAGAAGAAGCAAAGCTGCCGAGAGGCGAGAATCTACAACACACTATAGTGGAGACGCACCAGCAGGCCCCTGACTGAGGAATAACGCATGAGAAGCGAGAGACCCGGCACCATCAGTGTGCACCCATGTGATGTGGTGTGTGTGTGTGTGTGTGTGCACGTGTAAAGGCCGCGGCGCTATCGAATCCCATTCAGCTCTGTCCAAGGCTTTGTAGGGCCGCTTCAGAGGAGCTCTGGTTGCAAAGCTCTCCTCAGCTCTGGCCGCTCACTGAAGAGCAGCCAATAAACATGATGCATATATATATATATATATATATATATATATATATATATATATGACAGGGCCGTCTCAGTCAGGTGATGCCACACTCCTCCCCCCACACATATATAGCAACACATGCAAGCAAAAAGCCGGGCATCTGCGCGCAAAGCTTAAAATAACTTTTCGAAAGGGGGTCACCTTTTTTCTATAATGACTGTTCAAGTGTGCGTGTGTATGTGCACGTATGTGACGTGTGCACAGAAACTATTGGTCTGACTCCCTACATGTGCGGTGGGCGGGCAGTGCATACGAAGAAGAGTTTAAAAAAGGGTAAAAGTACACTGAAAGGTGGAGCTTATGGCTGAGAGGAGGAAGAGAAGCAGACAGGTGGAGGAGGAGGAGGAGGAGAGGAGAGGGAGGGCAGGACGCTAGAGGCATCGTACTCTTCTGATTGGACGCCGGGGCTGGTCGGATGGAGGCCGACGGGTACGGGATTGGCTAGAGACGGAGGGGCAGACCCCTCGGCCTGGACAGGCACTATGTGGCTCTTCTCTTGCTGGAGACCAGACATGGGATGCCTGTGAAGAGACGATGGCGTTAACGTTACTAAGAGGATTAACAATTGACACCATCGTCATCATCGTCATCATCATCCATCCATTAAGAACAATTAAATCCATGAATCATCATATCTTGTTGCTGTGTACCTTTGCTTGGTGGTCTTGGTGGAGACCTCCCCCAGCCTGCGGCAGGCCTCCTCCAGCTGGGCCAAAGTGTTGGGGGGGGGCAGGGGCGGCATGGTGGGGTCCTGGATGAATGGCTGGGCTGGCTTGTGGCTACGCAGGTGGCCGCAGCTTCCGCCCCCGCCCCACGTGTGAGTCTGCTCCGAGGAACCCCCAAAGGTCTTTTTGACGCTCTGGACGCTGAAGGAACAAGAGCGCACACGTCAGTGCCACGGGAAATGAGGCTGAAAAACAAAGAGGGCAGTCACAACCCAAAAAGCTTACCTGTGAGACTTGTGCCTGCTCTGCCGCTTGCTCTCCAGGATCCACTGCAGCACGTTCTGGGCGGGGTCCGTTGTGTCGCTGGGCAGCTGCAGGGGCCCGCAGTCCTCCGCGCACCTCTCCGCCACCGAGTCCTCGACCCCCGAACGACACGCGCGCCTGGACAGAGAGCTGGAGCGCCTGGGAGAAGAAAAAAAAGAAGAAAAAAATGAGCATTGGTGATGGGAGAAAAAGAGAACCAAGCTGCATGATGCAAAGAGGTGCGTGCAGCTCACCCCGCGCTGCCGTCCGTAGAGGCGGCCCCACACATGTCCCGGCCCAGGCTGCGGCTGCGCTGGTGAGGCTGCCAATCGCCGCCGGAGACGCCGCAAAGGCTGTGCACTCTGAGGGCCGCCTCCCTCTCGATCTGCTCCTGAGTCTTGGGCCCGCCGTGATGGTGGATGTAGTGGTGGTGGATGTGCTTTGTGCTCTGCCGGCTCACAAAGGTCCTGCCGGGACCCGGCGTCGGACTGTTGGCCCCTTGGTCGGGACTGGACACGCACGGGGTGCAGGGACCCGTCCTGGCCGGGGCCTTGGTCCCGAAGCTGGCCCGCGCGACGGGCCGACACTCCGGGGACCCGGAGCACAGCGAGCGTCGGATGACGGCGGGCGACTGGCAACCGGGGGTCTTCAATACGCGAGACAGGTGCTCGTCC
Organism: Pungitius pungitius; assembly: GCF_949316345.1. Classification (NCBI taxonomy): domain Eukaryota; kingdom Metazoa; phylum Chordata; class Actinopteri; order Perciformes; family Gasterosteidae; genus Pungitius; species Pungitius pungitius. The sequence continues at coordinate 9,261,519 of NC_084911.1, read as the reverse complement.
AGAATGGCCTGCGGGTCCTCGTCAGAGGACTCGGGGAGGAGGGCGAAGGGGTGGGGCGAGAGCTGCGTCTCTGCGTTGTCTCTTTCCTCCTCCTGGTACCAAAGGAATGCAAGACGATCAACGGAGGAACTTCAAAAGCACCTGACATCCTTCTCTGGCGACAGGATGAAAGATCTCGTACATACCTCCTGGATCTCCTCCAGGGAGTTGATGGTGTCCTGCTTCCTCTTCAGGCTCTCTAGGCGGGATATGAGCTGGGCGGCGAACTCCGACGGCTTCATCGGGACCATCTCCTTGGGAGGCCAGAGAGTGCGCTTTGGGGGAGGAGGGGGGGGGGAAGAGAAGCAAACGTGTCAGCCACCGCTTGTGTGTGTGTGAGTTAACCTTTAGACTAGGGTCCCCCAGACCATGGACAAAGACACCGGTACTCTTTGCCCGCAACACAGTCTGTCCACCACCGGTGGCGCCGATTGGGCAAGTTTCATGGAGAGGGGGGGTACAGCCAGGCTGGGCTAGGCCTCGGCTGGTTCCCTCTGTCATCATCAGCGGGCCTCTTTAAAGTCCGCTCACTTCAAAGGCTTCCTCGTCAAATATCAAACACTCAGTGGGGGGAGGACGGGAAGGGATGGAGGCAGAGATAGACGGGAAGCAGTGGCTTTACATCTAGGAATAAAAGCCACATATCGACAGGGGGTGGAAGAGAACTCCAGGGAGGAAAGGATGAGGGATTAAAAAATGTTTTTAAAAAAAACAGGAGAAGTTGAGATGCAGAGAGGTAGGGGGGCGAGAAAGAGGAAAATGAAGAGAGGGAAGGACTGAAAGAAAAAAGATAAGAGATAAAAAGGTGGCAAAAAAGGATGAAAGATCAGAAAGGTTGAGGTAATTTATCCCCCCCATGTCACACACTGGGCACCTTTGAGGTACATTATAGAGACAGTATAAGGAGTGTGTGTGTGAGCGCACACATCTTAAATTATTTGCATTTTTGCACTGGGGGCTTTCTTGATTTTTTCCCTCTTTTTTTGCTTCTCCCATGCCTTTGTAGTAGGGATGAAGGGGAGGAAAGAGTGAGAAAAGGAGGCGCTGTCTGATGGAGCCTGGGGCTGGTGCACCATGGGAATGGAAGCCATTGCCAAAAATCAAACGGGAAACCAAAACACAAACATAAGAAGAAAAAAAAAAAAATACAGCAAAGTGAGAAGAAGAGCGGCGAAAACCAAAACACTTGCTGCATGTCTCGTAATGTCGAAAAAGACGGGGGTCACGGCGAGTTTATCCCAACAAGCTGCTTCTGTTGCTCCCAATTGGGCGACATGTCAGCCGATCTCGGCCCCGGAACTCCTCGCCTCTCAAACTGAAGCTAGCCGCTCTTCAGCCTGGAGCTACCACCTCTGACCCCCTGGGAGCCCACATGACACGCTCCTCTCCGAGGTCCCATGCTCGAGAGGAGAGAGGAGTGTGTGGGGAGGGGGGGGGGGGCAGTGCTATGTATAAGGAGGGGAGTGGGGGGGCGGGGGGGGGGGGGTTGCTGTGAAAAAAAGAAGAAAAAAGAAAGGGGCCAGCTCTGTTGGAAGTTGTCACTTCCCTGTGCGTTTGCTCCATTCATCCTGGGATCAAAGCGCTGCCTGTGCGTGTGAATGTGTCGGAGTGGCTTTCTGTTTTTGTTGGGATCCGAACTGATTTCAGAGCCCTCGGGAGGAAGCGGCAGAGATCTTCCTCATTCCTCCCTGTTCTCCATACTTACGGCATTGGCAAGGAAGAAGAAGAGATGGGGGGGGGGGGTACGGCGTGTTCCGAGCATTGAGGCGATAAACAGCTTAGGGCCCCCCCCCCCTCGACTCCTGCAAACGTCAAGGAACCCTAACGGGGGTGTAGGTGACACCAAAGGTAGCAAGGGGGTTGTGTGTGTGTGTGTGTGTGTGTGTGTGTGTGTGTGTGTGTGAGGCTGAGTCTCTGACGCTCCTCTTCAGATCTTTGCTCGCGTTAAATTGAGAATGCCGAATACAGTCTGTGTACTATTCATAGAACCAAGAGAGACACTCTGGGGCTGCTTCAAAAAGACACGCGTGTGTTTGTGTGTCTGTGTGTGTCTGTGCGTGTTTGTATACTTACAGGAAAAGCAGGCAAAGAGACTTGACTGTTCATCCTCATGTTGCGCTGCATATCTCTGTGTAGCTGCTTCTTGGAGCCCAGTTTATAGGGAGGGATGCCATCTCTGAGGTGGGGGGGGGGGGACACACAAAAGGTCGAAGGTCAAGGAACTGATCAGATATGTCACTTAACACCGAAAGGCCATTCAGGTAGAAGCTTATTAGCAAACTGGGTGAATCAAAGTAAGTCCAAGCAAGAACAAATCAATTCAGAACATGAAGTCAAAAGGGGTTTGTCGCGGTTCTGTCTGAATTGGTCGGAGGGTTTTGCTCACCCTCAATTACATTTTCACACACACACACACACACACTCGCACACAGCATAAGGAGCGTCTACCTTAGCATTCCGATGTGGACTTTCATGCTCATATTTCTGAGGATACTGTTAGCATTAGCGACTTATAATACTGATTCAAAGAGTTAACCTGGTTACTATCCAGAGGGACCAAATCGGCAAATGGAATCAAACAACAAAAACAGAAGTGTGATGTGTGATGTCGATGTGAAGCACTTGACAGCGTAAAACAGCTGCCTTTTCTCGGTGCTAAACAGCAGCTTTCTGGTGACCTAGCCTAACTGAGGAGCACTTTTCCACTTTTGCTTTGAAATGCCACAGTCATGCGCATAAGCAGCCCCCCCCCCCCCCCCCCCCCCCTGCCTCCTCCCAATCTTCATTTGGCAAGCGCAGCCAGCCTCTGATCTCCGCACATCAAAAGGCTGGTTTGTAAGATAAGGTAATGTTTGAAGTCTGCGCAGCTGCATTCCCCAGCGTCCAAGCAAATCCATAAATAAGATATAAGCAAAAATCCCCCCCTCCGCCACCCTCCTTCTCTTCCCACAGAAAGACGCCCCTTCCCCCGTTCCTCCCCTCCCTCCACCCACTTTCTTTTCTTTCCTCTATCTGTAAATGAGATTCAATGTTTATGGGTCCCTTTTAACTGACCTAAAGAGAGGCAGATATACTGATCAAGGCCAGAGCAGGCAGGAACTGAGGTGTGTGTGTGTGTGTGTGTGTGTGTGTGTGTGGGGGGGGGGGTGGTCAGTCCCTGTGGCCAGGGCTTTGTCACTGCACTGGGCAAAGTACAGCAGAATAATACTATATGGCCTTCGGCCTCTTTGAACCAGGCCTGTCGAGAGATACGCCAGAGCAGAGGAGCCTGTTGTAAAAATAAAGTCATAATAAATTCTTTATAGCTACCATATTCAAGCCCGGCGGCACCTCAGTGTGTCAGTATCTGTAGCTCGGCCACGGTCAACCTCGCTGCCTCTGTGACATCATCCATGTCGGCCTTTTGTACATGTTGCACAAAGATTCGTGTTTTTGCCAAATTTCCCATCCAACCCCCCCAGGTGACCACTCTCGGCCCCGAGCTGTGCACCGTGCGATGACCTCATCGTGGCCCCGTCGCTTGAAAGAAAGACGCCTTTTGAGCAACGGGCCGCCACGTACACAGATAAGCGCTGAACCCTGTGCGGGCGGACGCACAGACGCTTCAGTCACAATTTCCCGGGCTCCCTGATTAGTCGACCTGACGCCGGTTAATCAGCGACACGCAGACAGCGTTTCACGTCGTGTTGCCACTCTGGCTCATTTCCACTTACACACTGCTGTCGGTCACAGACATGGCGTCGTCGGTCAAGGCGTCGCTGGAGACCTCGCTGTCGTTGGTGCTGCTGGCCGGAGCGAACAAGCCCACGTGGTCTCCTCTCTTGTACGATCTGCGAGGGGGGGGGGGACAAGTACCGTGAGTCAGATCAATGCTGTACACAACAGGTGTGGGCGAAGGGGGGGGGGGGGGGGGGGTGGATTCCAATTTTTGTTCCACTCGTTTGGAAAAAAAAAAACACCCAGAAGAAGGAAGTGATTGGTGCGCGAAATGGGACTTTCTTCGCTAGCAACAAGCGGTCAGGGATGGTGGATGACCAGCCTGGCGACCTCCACCCTTCAAATAGAAGCTTATCCGATGTGGCAACGCTGGGCTTTGCTCTCCTTTTCTGCCCCCATTTATGTTCTCTTAAATAGCCCCCGATTTCTCTTTCCACTTCTCTCGTTCACGCTCACTCTTTCCTCTCATTCATCTCCTGCTGTGCATGCATTCTTACAGTGGTACAGGAGGAGGAGAAAAAGGAGCGAGAGAAAAGTATAGAGCGGAAGCTTGAGAGTGTGTCAGAGAGGCAATGAAAGGAGAGAGGAAAAAACAGGGGGGGGGGGGGGGACTAAAGCTGTAGGCCCCCAGCTCCAAGCTGACCTTCAGAGGCGCTTGCAAAGAGTCAGGTATTTAACACAGCTGGCCTTGCATTCTTCCCTCCCTGCCCCCCCCCTCATTTATCCTTTCTCCTCCCTCCCTTTCTTTCATGAGGTGAACCGCCCCCTATCACCCGCCCCCCTAACCGACCCCCTCTGTGTCCTTCCTTTCCCCTCAACTTCACTGCAAAAGCATGCTTCGTAGTCCCAAAAAGTTCAAAAGGGAAAAAGAAGGGTAAAAGTGAGCATGGGGGCCTCAGAAAATTAGGGGGAGGGGGGGGGGGGGGATCAGAGGAGATTTGACACAAAGAGGGGAAGAAGAGCGACAGAGAGGGTGGGTGTTGATGCTGTCGTTTAGGGCTTGTTTTCAGAGAGCCAGAGGAGAAGAAGTGAGGAGGAGCGAGGGAGGGAGGGAGGGGGCTCTGAGCAACAAGCGCTACACTGGAAGAAAGTCCTCACCACTGCTGTCATCGCACACAAGCTGCCAGTTTGGCTCGCCGGGAACCCAGAAAGTGTACTTTTCCCAACAAACATTCCATACATTTATAAACTGCTCGGACTTGATTTTGCACTTTTAGAAACGGACAAAAGGCCACAATAAAGACCAGAAACACGCCATAAGTGCAGTCTATCTGCTATGGGTGCGTTTCCCTCCGACGACAGTGTGGTGTAGGAGGAGGCGTAGCAGAGCGAGGTCGCTCTGCTGGACTATTTCAAAGCCCCGCCAGCAGAGAAGATGATGCTGCTGCTGCAGATGGAGAAGGTGACGGTGGCCGTGCGGAGAGTTAAAAGAAGGATGAAAGAGAGTTCTTCTACAAGCCTTAAAAAGAAACCCTGATGTAGAGATGCGTTGCGGTGGCCTGAAAACAGCATCATCGGTCTAAGCCAAACACCTTTTTTTTTTTTTTTTTTTTTTAAAGGGAGTCGCTGCCATACCTGTGTCCCTTCTCCATCACCTCCACCGCCCTCGTGGACGCGGTGACCGCCTGCGCGTTCCCAGACAAGCCCGGCAGCGCTTTGACTCGGAAATCACAACTCCACACCTCCTCCTCGATGAGCGTGGGCATGTATCCACATCCCACTGTCAGCTCGCCCAAGCCGCCGGCGGTGACGTGGTTGGGGGTTTCTCCCCCGGTCCTGGCGTACTCGAGGTACACGTCGGACGTCAGAAACATCTGGTACGCGTTCTCCTCCATGTCGGCTTGGATCTCCGTCTGCGCCTGGTCGAACATCGCGGAGTCCACGTGCTGCTTCTTGATATTATCCCGGATGAAGGTCTTGGTGGCGGGCTTGAGCTGCTGGGCCACCACGCCGTCGCTCTCGATGTAGCGCTTGTAGATGGCCTTGGCGACCCGCTGCGTCTTGCTTTCCCTCAGGTCCATCTGCCGGAAGCCGTTGCAGGCGAACCAAAAGTCCAACGCGTCGACGCACTTCTCGCGCTCCAGGAACGTCCTGAAGAGGAGCGCGCCGTCCTGGTCGCCGAGCAGAGAGTGCAGGGACTTGGTCCAGCGGGAGAGCGGGGAGTCCGGGGACGCGCTGCCCTCCGGCTCCCCGAGACCGTCCTGGTTCCTCCGCGCCGAGGAGCCGAGCACCACGGCGTTTTGCGGGGGCTTCGTCATCGCCGGTTTGCCGGCGTGGCGGGGGGCCTCGCCCTCCTCCCCCGGCACCGGGGGTCGAGGAGCATCTTCTCGGAAACTAGCGGAGATGTGGTCCATAAGCGCCCGGCTCATGGCTCAGGAGTCAGCGCAGTGATCGGTTCGCCTCGGCTGTAATCGCCTCTCACTCTCTGCAGTCAGCGGGGGGAGCTTCTCTCCGGCCGCCCGTCTCCTCTCTGAAACACAAAAGTATTGGATCTAATCAAAACCAGATCCGCCCCAAACTTCAAAAAATACAAATAACGAGGAGGGGGGGGGGGCAGCAATAGTCATTTTTCCAGATCCTCACTGACTTGTGCTGAAACGTGAAGATCAACCGCTGCAGCAGCATTACATAATTTAATCACAATTTCTTCCAACCTGGAAGGAGATTTCTAGCCAAGGCGCTATGTTAAAACATTTAATCGACTTGGCACGTGCACGGTGGAGCCACATGAAACCACCTGAGCGATGCGTGAAACTCTTTCTTAAAAATATAACGTTACATATTGTAACATGCACTATGAATCTTAATCCCACGCGTGTCAAGACGATCCCCCAAATAAATATTCTATAATAAGGTTTCCGGGTCCATCCCGTCCGACGGAGCAGAACGCCAGCACATGTCCCGATAGCAGCCCTGACACTGTCTAAACGAGGGGGGGGGGGCAAAACTTGAATGATATGAAAGGAGATGTCGAAGATTACAGATTGCATAGAGACGCATAATGCGTTCGGTTAGTCGGTTTATGAGTCTTCAACGTCGCGTTTAAGGCGCAGGGACAACTCCTCTGCGAACAGCGTCCGATCCCAAGTAGTTACACCAAAGTCGCACATATTGTAGAGAAAAGAAAAAGGCAAACAAGTAACCTTACTTCTGTGAAACCACATTCGTTTTTTCGCTTTAAATAAGATTTCTACGCATACCGAAAAGAAAACTGAGCGAAATAATACGGAAAGCCGTCTTTAAAACGTAAAGAAAAGCGGGTCATTTCCCCCCCTTCAACGTTACTTCAAAGGCGAGTCAACAGCACATCAAAGGGAACTCCGATGGGGGCCGCTTTGAGCAGGCACTCACTCGTGTAACTTACCATCGATCCACGAGTTCAACCCTCAAATTAAACTCCACTTCTTGGGTTTCCTTTGATATATTTTTATCCACAAAAGGTTTTTTCTTTTCTTTTTTTAAAAACGCGTGTAATCCACAGTATTCGTCTCCGCGACGCGTCCACGTACAGTCCAGGTTCGAGTTGGCTTATGGTGGGGAGAAGGAGAAAAAAAAGCACTCTAGAGGAGGGAGAGGGTGGGAGGGAAGAAGAAGAAAAAAAATGCCGCTTTTCTGTGCCGCCTCCTTTTTCTCCTCCCCCTGGCTTCAGGCTGCCATGCCCCGCGTTGAGGTCTCTCCTTGTAGGCGACTCCGACACCGACTGAGCCGACAGGCTGGAGCGGCGCACTTCAAAGCGAGGAGCCGACTGCCGAGGTCCCGGCAGCTGCATAACAAACAATTGCCCCGCGACGCCTCCGAAAAGCACCAAAACAATTGTCGCGAGCTGCGCATATTAGTTGCGTTCGCTCCGGGTGAAACATAATTTAAAGGTTTTACCCCCGTCCCCAACAGCGAGTTTTTTTTGTGGCTAGATCACGAAGTTGCATCTGCACAGCGAGGACCTTATCAAAGACAAGTAATCTTGAGCCAACTCCCCGAGGCTTCGGAGCGGCAGAAGTAACTGATCCGCCGCCCCAATAGCATTATCGCTACAAAGCTCTGTTGCTACATAAACTTTAAAGACGCAGGGATCCTTTCTTTTTAAGACCCGCATGGTTTCTCGAGATAAACCCGCTGGAGACCCGGCCGAAGCACAAAGAATGCACTGGCTTGCATCAAATGGCACGTCCATATCCTCGTATGATTTATTGGCCACGTAAGACAATAGCTCAGGAGAATAATACAACTATGCTTTTAATCCCTTTTTAAAAACTCCACTCCAAAGGTAATAGAGATGTCCCTCCTGCAGAACTCAACGACTGGCTTAATGTTAAACCCATGCATTTGAAATAAAAAAGGTCCCAATCCGCCGATGTCGTTCACATAACACGTGTGGAAATGGCACATTTCAGCGCCGTTCATCACTCCACAGCTCCTACTAGTGGCCGTGAAGGCACATCGACCATGCATGCTCCAGATTAAAACATCTGTTCACCATGGATAAATTCCCTTAGGCGTGTTATTGTATAATTTAAGCAATAAAATACTCGTCTCTGCAGCTCTGACAGTGCAGCAGATAACACAAAAAGTAAAAAAAAAAAAATATAGCCAGAATAGACAAATCAGACAGACAGGCATTAAACTCTGTATGCTTACATCCTGCACAAAACACAACAGTAATTCCGGCTCAAAAGGTGAGACTCCCACATACCTGTAATTTAATTACATCAATAGGCAGCGTGCATGCCTATAGAACAATAACAACATTGTAATGATATATGAGAGCACAATACAAAGGGCTATTAAACATCTGAGATGTAATGATTAACCCGACCGGCCTTCTCACAATCTTGTTCATTAGCACTTAAAAAGTCTGTGAAAAGATTGGATTGAGAATTAGCGAAAGCAGGAAAACCAACCGTCAACAGCGCAAGCACCAAAAGTAGTAAAAGCTGTCTAGCTAGCAGGGGAGTATAGTAATGAGTGATGGCTGAAGTTCTAAAACAGAACAAAGTGACGATTTAATAGCATTTAAATGTTACTTGGGGGTACTTGAGTTCATCTGAGACAGCTCTGTGGCTACATTTAGCAAAAAAAAGTTGGGACACCACTGATGTAGAGTGTATTTGACATCTGAAGCCGGGCCAGATGTGAGACACTGATGATTCAAAGTTAAAAAACAAGTCCACACAAAAAATGTCTTATCCCATAAAAGCTCTTCTACACACTCTGGGTCTTTCAGTAGGTGTACAGGTCATCTGTCTAATATACAGACCCCGACAATGTCAGCCTTTGTTAACTTTGGAGGGTTGAGCCTGACCTCTGACAGTAAACACACCAGGGTGGAAACCATCACCGTGACGATGGCGTGGACCCCCTGCTAATACCGGTGGCCAGTTGGACCCTCATGTCCTGCCTTGTCAACCCCCCCCGTATGGTTCATGGGAGGTCCCCATAGGTCGGCTCTTTCACCGCTGCCCCTCAGGAGCTGACCCCAGGTCTGAGACCGGCCTGAGACCAGGGGCGTCCTTGGCTCCTGGCCCTATAAAAAGACCCTTGAAAGAGGACTTCGGTGGGGGTGGGGGACAGGTTATGGGGCGAAACTGTCCCTCTGTTTGGACAGATATTATTACAGGGACAGGTCGAATTCGGCCTCACTACAAAGAGCCCTATAAATAGAGACACGCATAAATCTCTTGCTGTAAATCTCTTTACTGTTGACTGCTTCTTTTTGTGCACAAAATGCAACCATAGTATCATCTCAAGTCCGATTTGATGGAAAACCCCCCCCCCCCCCTTTATCACAACTTAAGAGGACTGGAGAGTTACGTGAGAGCAGTCTTAACTGCTACTGGCCACCTGAGTTGCGGTCATAAACACTACGAGAGAGTGTGTGTGTGTGTGTGTGTGTGTGTGTGTGTGTGCGTCCACCAGTGCTGTCCTCTCTGCAGCTCTGTGATCAGTAACTGCTCTCAATTTACAGTATTGTGAGCTGTTCTTTTTCGGCTTGGGGTTAAACTCTTTGCAGACCCCTTTGAAGTACTCATCCCTTTATCTCAAGCCAGAGCCAAGAATTTGGGGGAGGACAATGGAAAATGAAACCAAGAGGGAAGCTTATGGCAATTATCAACCAGGGCCATGAGGAGGAAGTCAGCTCACAGAGAGAGAGAAAGAGAGAGAGAGAGAGATGATAAAGACAGCAGGAGACAGCCAATGTAGGACAGGGGGTTACTGTTTCAACTTTGTTTGGTGTGTACACACCCCGGGCAACAAGAGGAAATGGAGGCTGCCTCTTCAAAGTAGGTGACAACAGGGGGGGGACAATGGCCTCTGAAGGAAGCAAGGAACCGATGAGAGGAGCTGTGGTGGTGGTGGTGGCGGAGTGCGTCAAACATACACAACTTAATCGAGGACCAAAGGAGGACAGAGGAGGACGGGAGGAGATAGGATGGAGGAGGACCGAAAGGTATAGAAGTGCTGTTGTCAGCAGGAATCAAATGGCACGCAGAGAGCAGAGAGCCGGAGAAGATACAATTAAAGTGTGGCGTTAAGACAGGCTTTGAAGTTGGACATGGTGCACAATGCCCTTAAAAGTTAAGGAAGGGCAACAATTCGCTGGGTCGTTATGGGGCTGTTTTGAAAGAGGAAGAGGAGGGGAGAAAAAGAGTGCGGGTGGTAGAGGAGGGGTGTTTTTGAAAGGGTTCAGTTGGAGGGGAATGAAGTTAGAATTCAAGCATCAATTGGCCCCAGAAGGGTGGTTTTTTTTTCTTCTTTTCTCTTTTTTCGAGAGAGACTGTAAAGTGCGCGTGGGAGTCGGCGCCTACCTGCGCATTTTTGATGGCGGCGACGAGCGCGTGAAGGATCGCAAGAAGGGAAAGATAGATGTGATGCAGAGTGGAAGAGGGCGCGAGACAGGTGGAAGAGAAACGAAGACACAAGGAGTCATGAAATAGGTGGGGAATTGGTGGCAAAGGGAGGCACAGATGAAATGAAAGAGGCAAGAAGAGAGAGTGGGGGGGGGGGTTGAAGGTTATTTATTGGGTTCTTTTCCCCTAGTTTTAATCCCATTTTGCGCTTGACTTTTAAGTCTACCAATGTATAGAAACAATGTCGGATGCACTGTCTAATCCCGTTTGGGCCATGAAGCTGACAGTAATGACTTTCATTTCCACCGCCGCTCGCACTGAAGCAGCTTCACAGGCCGGACGCCGCTGTTCCGCCACGCCTGACAGGCCGGCGCCGCGTCTCCAAATCAGCGTTAACGTGAACTCTGAGCCCCCCTCACTCATCCTTAATCCATCCCTTTAACCCCACCTTCCTCTTTCCTGGGGCTTCCCAGACTTGCTAGGTGATTCACCTGCTTGCATGTTCAACAGATGACAGATTTTTGTCTTTTTTTTTTTTACCCCACGTTGCTCCATTAGGGGGGTGTGACACACATCAACAGGGAGAGCGCCATGGCAACCGATATGTGCTCTGTTGTGTACCGTTCGCAGGTGAGATGCTCGGGCCGTTGAGTAATCAAGTCAAATCTTGTTTGCCCGCTTTGCTGGAAGTGTTTGTTCATGCCGATCAGATCATTTGAATTACGTGACAATATATCACTATTAGCTGGCTTTACTTTAGAAACTTGTGAGCGCACAGAGGCCCTCAAAACGTATTTGGTCTTAATTCTGGGGAATTAAGATGACATTTTTGGGGACTTTTTGATCAAACAAATAGACTTTGAATTTGTAGAAACAATTGCATTGGTGTCAATGAGGAGAACGTTTTTATACGCCCTTCAGACCTTCAATGTTGTAAGATGAAGAAATCTGAGGTCCCGTTAGAGGGTCCCCTGAGCAAGGCACCTCACGGCTCCCCGGATGCCTTTACGCCAGCATCACATTTTACATCACGTGTCATTTAGCTGACGCTTTTATCCAAAGCCACTTGCATTGCATTTTTAACCCACGGCACACATTTTCCCAGGGTGCAGTTGGGGGTTGGGTGTCTTGCTCGGGGACACTTGGACATGGGACATGCAGGGTTTTGAACCGCCAACCGTGCAGTTCCTGGCGCACCCTCTCTACTCCATGCGCCACTGCAGACTGCTTCCACTGTGGGGATTAATAAAGGATACTTTCTGTCTTAAATGTATGAATAAATTGTAAAATGTTGTAAAAAATAAAGGAAAATTCAAAGACACAACTGTGCACAAATAGATGCGGCTTCTCTCTGGGCGTCGTGAATCAACAACTTGAGCGAAAAAGATGTGCACCTATCCCAAATGACTCCACTTCATAGACTGACAGAGACGAAAGGGAAAACGCAAAAGACTGCAAAAGCAGTCCAACAGTTACATCTGTGTTCAGTCTTCATGGCCTATTTATTTCCAAAGTATAAGTAACACGTGAATACTTTTTGAAATTGAATGAAAGGAGGGAACAATAAAAGCATCCATTTTCAAATTGATTTGCAGCTGGTGTGGACGTGGCCACAGTATTCCTCACCATCACCAGCTCTGCAGCAGGAACAGAATAACAAAAAGAGGCTGAGAGAGACCAATGTAAAAAAGAGGGAGACAGAGCTACAAGATACCCCCAATAGAGACGCGAGGGGTGTGGGGCGGGGGGGGGGGGGGGGGGGGCAAGCGATGCGGACAAACAAACCCCCGCTATCTTTAGCATGTTAGCGCGTTCCGTCAGTCTGCTCAACCCACGCGGCGAAATCACGCCACTATCACAGAAACGCGACCCTCTGTGCCTTCTTCACTCGGGCGGCACAGCCTGCAACCCACTTGTTCTCAAGTCACACAGCTGCACATCCTCTCCACGGCTCCTGTTGCATTTGAGTGACAGGGCCGGGGGAAGAAAAAAAAAAAAAAAAAAAGGAAAAGGAAAAGAAATCAGTGCCATAAATACCATCTCAACAAAGAGAGAGTGATACTAGCTGGGAGAGCAACAAAGGCAGTGTGTGTGTGTGTGTGTGTGAGAGAGAGTGTTTGGCGATAAACAGGTTTATTTATGCAAGCAGCGTACGGCAGCCAAACGCAGGCCTCCTCGGGTCTGACTCAGAGTGCGGCGCTATAAAAAGACCCGGTGGCGCGCGCGCGCACGTACGTAGCAAATTTGCGCAGGATGACTTTGTCAATCAGGCGCTGATGTACAGTCGATCTCCAGAGGCCTGTCACGGGCGCTCAGAGAAGCACAGTCACATGTGCAGATGTGGAGGAGCGGCGAAGGACCTGAAATCCACCGAAACTACAGATTACTACAAAAGCCTGGAAAAAAACTGTCAGATATCCAGTGCAAATAAGTGCAGCAGAGTTTAGTAGTTTGCTTTACATTTCTGATTCAGCGCCACGAGGCCACCCGTCCTTAGCGCCGCAGCAACCGCGGGCACGAAGCACGGAGGGAGAATATGGCGGCAAACCTTGGGAGCTCCCCGACTGCCCTTCACTGTGGTCACACAACAGCCCGCCGCCCGATGTGGCGATAACCGAGAGGAAGCCGGCGCTTTGATCCCTAATGGGGCGCCGTCGGCTGTGGAAATGACATTCATGGCGTCTATCTACACGAGCACAACAATGAAGGTTATTTGGGGCGGTAGACAATCAATTAGTGTAACTATGTCTGCGCAATGACACTGATCAAAAGAGGGGGGGAGGGGGTTAAGCTTGAGGCCGGTTTTGGGTTAAAAAAACAAAAAAAAACTACGGGATCAGCAGTTCGTCAAGCGAATTTGTCGGATTTGGGCTGCGTCTGATGAATTCTAGGATTCAAGGATCATGTCATTAGCAGGTAAGCAGCCTGCCAACCCTCCTCCACACACACCAAGGCCAAACCCCTTATTGTTAGGTTAGCTACCGTAGAGTTACTTAAAAAGAGGACACTCTAGAGTCAATATCAAGAGCAGGTAGAGGTGTGAGAAGTCATTTAACACACACACACACACAAAACCAGCAGAACATCCCACATACCTCCTAAGGTGTACATAAGTGCACGCGTGATGCTTTGTTGCACTAGTACTCAATGCTCCGTGCACTTCATCCAAAAACAACAGACTCTACAAAGGCTTTGCGCTGAAAGACTAAATTCCTTTCTCAGATGTCGGTCAGACAGTGCTGGAGAGAGTCTCCTTTCGTCCCTATTTTCTTTCGGTGTTTCTTCTCTTTCTTTGCCTGGGCAGCAGAATAAGCACATCAAATAAATACGGAGAGAGGTGTATAGTGTTTCGCTGGGAGACGGCGGAACAGGTCACGGACAATGGGAACACATGGAAGCGCGTGAGCTGCGGGTGTAAAAAGAAAGGTTCCAGTGCAAATAAGTGCAGGGGCCGTCTTTGAAATCAAATCTGATTTTTTGGGAATTTAATAACGCCTCCAAATTGTTTTCCAGGGCGAACACTGGATACTTTTGAAATGATCAGTATTCAGGCCCCGTGCATTCCTCACCTACCGGGGGGAGAAGAGAAAACAACGTCTGGGGCCTCATCACGAAGCCCATCCTCGGTCCACCAAACCGTATCATCATCATCATAAAAAAGAACCCACGCGCTGGAGGCTCCGGACCCCCGAGCGTCTGAGCCCCTCGGCTGGGGTTTGAGTGGAGGCAGAAACAACGGACCCAAGGACTGTTGCGTTTGGCCCGCCGCTCGAACCGCCGTCGACTCGCATCTGAAACCAACCCCGAACCCCCCAAACCGCTGCGTCCGGTTCAATCGGGGGGAGGGGGGGGCTTCGAGGAGAGAGAGGCGATGCTAAATATTGACTGGGGAGATGGGAATTCAAGGTCTTTGACTTTAGTGTAGAGTTGCTGAGCTGATCTTCGTTAACATGCTGTGGTCAAATAAAAACAGGGGAAGCGGCAAGACTTTCCCCAATGGAAGGACAAATGATGAAGTATTTGAAGAAGATGTAAAACGTGCTCGGGAATCAAAACAAGAGAAGAAAATAGGAAAAGTAAAAAGGTTTTATTAAATTGATGACAACAGGAGACATGAGACGACAGGACATTAAACCAGAAGATGACCCATGACGATCCAGGTGCAGGAGGGGTGCTCACATCTGATTGGACGCCGTGCACTCGGTATCCCGGCGTGTCGTCGGCCTGTGGTTCCGCCCGGGTTACCTACACAGAAAGAGTTTTGGTTTCTCTACCGTGTAACTGACCCCCCGACCCCCCCAACACGAACATGCATCGGCGTTATAGAGCACCATAGCGGCACACAAAGCGACGCCCTGTGGCTGCCTGCTCCTTCCAGATCGGCAACGTCTCCGCCGCTTTGAGGGGGGGGGGGGGGGGGGGGGAGGAGGCGCGGCGCAGCCCGCAAGACTGATTATCTACTGCAATGCGTCTGATTGACAGTCCAGAGAGATGTTTGCCGGGATGTGAGCGGCGGCGTCGTTTTGACGGCGCCTCTTATCCCCACATTTATAAGATGCTTCTCCTAAAGACATAAATGGCTCTTACAGTATGATGGATGGGAGGCAAATCAAAGATCCTCCTCCTCCCCCCCCCCCTAGGACCGGGAGCTGTCACAGTCGAAGCCGAGACTTCATCTAACGTAGCCGCATCGTTAAGGGGTGGAAAAGTCTGGATGTTCGCCGTACTCGCAGGCTGCGTGCGAACCCTCGACATCAATTCTGCTCAGACGCATGCGTGCACGCGTGCATGCATGCATTCACACGCCTCCACACAACGTAAACACCCACGCTAACCTCCTGCTGCGACAGGCATCCAGGTCTTCCTGTAGCACAGAGGCTCTCTTCTGGAGGAAGTTGACCTGCAACACAGAGACACGGAGGGAAAAAAAACAAAAACACAACAACTCTGATGAGATGTTTCGTCAGGAAACGCAGAAACTGGAAGTGGAGACGCACGATGGCTTTGGCATTGTGCCTTTGGGAGGAGGGAGGGGGTGGGGGGGGGGGGGGGCGCTTAAGTGGAAGAAAGGCCCTGTTGTTGAGTACGGGGGGTCAGGACGACAGGGGTCAAGGGGTCAGGAGATTAGGGCAGCAGGGTTAAGGCACATGGGGACAGAGGGAAGATTAGGAGCCCAGGTTAGTCGAGGTTAGGACACGGCGAGAGGTTCTTTTGTTTGGCTACAACGTGAAAGTTTATTTATGAAGTGTCTTCGACTGAAGGGAAAATAAACCCCATCTACATTTACACGGCATCTCGAAGGCTGGCAGAAGGAAAAAAAACAAAAAAAAACGGCTCCGAAAGGATCTGTATTGTTCTGGGACTACTGGAGCCGAGGCCACATTCCTTTCTGTGGGGGAGACCTCAGGAAAGTTCTAGCGTTTCATTTGGCACTTCTCGGTGGTGGAGTGTATTCAGAAACCCCAACGAAATGTGGTCGGATGCCTCCAAGAGACACGGCGGGCCTCGCAACCTCCGCTTTTTCACCATGTAAAAATAATGCACTTTAATGCGCAAAACCGACGACGTCGTCAATGAGAGGAAAGGCCGCCGTGGCCACGAATTACATCTTCTAAACATATCCGATCACAGAGCTGCGGTCCGCGCACTGAAATGGGATCTCTGTAAAACCTACTTGAACGAGGCCGGGGGTTCACGACGAGCCCCTCTTCAAAAAGAACTCGCTCAGCGTTATACAGAAATCTCTGGTTCGCTTACAGGGGTAAAAAAACCCCGCAGAGGATGGAAGGTGGCGCACAGCGGCTCAGGAGCAACAACAAGGGCCACGCGGACGCTGGTTGAGCAAGAGGTGATCCGACGAGGTCCGATTGTGACTAATCAAATAGCTTGCGTGGGTAACACGGTCATTAACAGTAAGGCGAGGCCAAAGGCGAAAGGGCGGCCATCAGACTTTGGAAAGATGACGTACGGTCGGACGAAAGGGGAGGAAGAGAGGGGGGGGGGAAACGAGGACGGTTTCAAAGCCACAGGAATGTGTCGCGTCGGCAAGTTTTTGCTCCGTTCCCGACCGGCGTCTGATCCTTTCGGGCTCCCACCTGAGCCTTCAGAGAGGCGATGGTGTCCTCCAGTTCCTGTCGGAGCGCCGCCGGCATCAGGCCTTTGATCTTCTCCTCGCACTCCTGACGCACCGCTGTCACCTGGGACGACAAGAGGGGCGGGGCCGCCGAGCGGCGTCGGTTAGAGGGAGCGGCCCGAACAAATGAGTGAAAGAAATCCCTGCCAGGCAGTCGTTATTTAAATCATCCAATCAACGCGCATCAACGTGGCGCACGCACACACTTTGACGTTGGCACATTTAAGAAACATTTTAAAGAGAATCTGCTACTCGTCTAAACACACAGAGAGAGAGCGCTAAGTGATCAGTAGAAGTGACAGTGGGTATCCCCTCTTTATTCGTGGCTCAGAGTATTCCCTCGCTCTTCACATCTCCTTCACATCTCCACAGGGGGTCCACAGACTGGCACAGCTCGCTCGCTCGCTCGCTCACTCCGCACGACACCCCCTGCTGGCGGCTGCGGCTGCCTGCAGTTGGATCTGACACACAGCGCATTTATCGGGCCCCCCGGCACAGCCGGGTCCGGTAAGAGGACACATCCAAGCGGCGGGGCAGGCCGCACTCAACGGCTAGCTAGCTCCACTGGGGAGGGCCGGAGGAAGTCTGTCTGGGGCTAAATTGGTCTCCACTGAACCAGAGTCTGATTATTGAAGTTGTAAAGCGGTTTTGGTAAAAGCAAACTCGCCGCCGGCCCCCTCCCCCAATTTTTGTTGTTGTTGCCATAAACACACATGGTTGGACTCCCACACATGCAGGAGCGCAGAGCTTTTACGGTACTGTAAAAAGGGGTTTACAGCATTCTGAAGCGAGTCGGTCCGGATCAATTAAGTCGCAGCGGGATGAATCGTTCAGCCGAGTGGGAGGAGCCACCGGGGGGGGCCGCGAGGGGCGACCGCTCTCCAGCCGCACGTTTCCAGGTGTGACCGGCGGGAGAGTCTGAGCATTTCGGCAGACTTTAATGTCTTTGACAGAGCCAGACGCCCAGCTAACGTCAAGAATAGCCCCACGGGCCCCACCCTCCCTCCCCCACCCTCCATCAGTCCGGCCTTTCGTGTGAAGAGAGCGTCACCGAGGTGAGGGGGAGGAAAAAAAAATATATTTTCCTGTTGTGTGTTTAACTGATTGTTCTGGTCTTGGCTAATTAATCTTCCTGGGCTCAATGAAAGGCATTGGGAAGCACTTCAAAGACCCCCCCCCCCCCCACGTACAAAGACGCTCACTTTGTCTCGGCACAGCGTGCAGTAGATTACACCGCCGCAACTCGGCCATTTCTCCGCAGACTCCTTCTGCCCCATTCATTTGGAAGTTTACAGACATGTGTCCTTTTTTTTTTTCTCTCTGTGTGAGAATGAAGTCAAGGATAATTTGAGAGTGACCCAGTGGCAGGAAGGAAGAAAAAAAAAAATAGGTTTTGAGAAGCTTTAATTTGAACGTGCTGGATTTGAAAAATCAGCTGAAGCCATGGGAGTGCAGATTTCTCTAAAAAGTCGTCTCTATCTATAGCAGCTTCTGTAGTCATAACAGAATAGCGAGCCAAGACAAAACACACTCCACTACCTCGGACCAAAGCAATAAACAAGGGTTGAATAAACACATCCCTTACCGACCACTCTGAATAGAAGTGGAGATTCTTCAAAAGCCGCGCTCCTTAGCGCTGCATTCTTGGTTCATGTACGGTGCCGTCGCCGCGGCAATGACAGATCCGCTCGGGCCTAAATTACAAGCTCCTTTGTGGCGACGCCGTCTCCATCTCCCTCCCCATACATTAGGACGGGCACGGCCGCAGCAGCGACTCCGCCGGGGCTCGCCAGGAAGCCGCGGTTCGGGGGGGTAGGGGGGGAGACAATGTGGGGGGCCGACGGGCGCAAATCTAACCTGTATTGTGGTTCAAATAAGCATTGATATTGGTTTTAGGGCGTGATGCAACAAGGTACATGCGCAGGGACCAATCGCATCCTTCCCTGAAGACGTCTGGTTTGCCTCCTCTGGCATCTCCCAGAGCCCTTCCCCTCTTCATCTCCAGCTTCCTTCCACAAAATACATCGTTTTTTTTTTTTTTTTTGTACAGTCAAGGCATGTTTGTTTTTTTCTGACAGGTGGCAGGAGGCGTGCGGCGGGAAGAAAGCCTCCTCGCCATTAGGACGGGTGTCGGGCGCCTTTGAACAGCGCCGCCGATCAAACCTTCCGCGAGGATTTTTTCGCTGCTTGACGGACTCCAGGCGCCAGTGAAAAGAGGAAGTGGAACGCCAGGATGGAGAGGAACTGTGCCGCTACGCAATGAAAATCCACTTTGACTTTCAGGAGATAAAAAAAAAAAAAAAAAATCAGGTTTCATCTTTACAGCTCGCTTTAAAACGAGATTTTGTCTGTTCTTGATGAAGTGTAATTCTCTCGTTTTGAAGGGAGCGGCGGTTGATTTCTCCCCCCCCCCCCCCCTCACAGTCATCTTAAAATGACAACATTTCATCTATATATAGTCTTTAGATTGTGGTTTTGACTCTTCGTCGCGTTTGGTACCGTCACATGCCGTGGTTTTTGACAGCTGCCAGCCGAAAGAAACAAGCCCTCAACACTTCCAACGTTCAAATGAAGTTTGTCACATCGTTGGGAGGCTTGATGTATGCTAATGAAGTTGGGGCGTCTCTGTGTGCGGGGCTTGCACGGGACATGTTCGGGGAGGAAGGGGTGGGGGTGGGGGGGGGGGCGGTGTAGCTGCCGGAAAGACATTTTTTTGATATACCCCCCTTGTTCCGAAGTGACAAAAAACCTTGTCAGGAACAAGGGGGTACATCAACATGACGCCACTCACAAAGTTTGCACCTCCACCGAGTTGGCACCTAAGAGTTCACGAGGAGCGGTTTGAATTCAAGAACTCTTTGGTACAAGGGGGGGGGGGGGGAGTGAAGGTTAGAAGTGGCTACAGATCTCATTGAAGTTGTCAGAACTATGGGATGGATTGGAAGCTGCTGATAGAATATGCCTCGACATAAAAACAGCACAGGGAAAAATCGACTACAGAACTTAAGTTCAACTGCATTTTTTATTTATTTTTTGGTCGGCACCAACACGGAAAACTACAGCGCTCATTTATTCTTCATTCCACCCGAGGTCCCAGGATGCAGGAGATCGTGTCTCTGTAAGGGGAACATTTCACCGTGCGAACACCCTCTCTTATTACGTATTTATACAAAGCGCCGCGCTCGTCAACACTCGGCTCCGCTCTCCGAGGAGAAGTGAGCCTCACAGGGAGCTGCTGATCCGCCATCTTAGAGCGAGGGGAGCCTACGGGGGCCCCTGCAAGTGTGAGGAGCGCAACATCTGTGTGAAGTCTGGGCACAGAGGCTGTTGTTGCATGGGAGGGATTGGATTACAAAGGCAAGTCCTGGCAGATAAACCAGGGCGCGAGGAGACGGAGAGCGGAGGTTAATTATCAAATAGGGAAAAACAATGAAGGTGCGCACGCACGCACGCACGCACGCACACACGCACACACACACACACACGTCGGTGTCAATGCGACTTGCTCGTTGTGCGACGCGTGCCAAAGGAAACCCGTCCACCCTGTCAAGGGGCTGTGAGCCGGGTGGAGGCCTCTCTCCGATGTCGCCATCAAAGCGCACTCCCAGTCCCCATTCCTTCCCACTTTCTGTCGCATCCGTCTCGCATGTGGCTCAGGGTTGGAGACTCCATTCTAATCCGTCCGTGGCACACGTTCCGCTTGTGTCTTCGCGGCCAACTTTGTCACAGCGGATGGATTAGCAAAATGCGTTTGCGGCAGAGAAGTGTGTTAAATTGGTACCAAATGCTAAATAAAATCCAAATATATATATATTTTTTTTAACAGTTTCTCACTGGATCAAAACACTTCAGCCATTTAAGACGAGGCAATAAGTCAGATTTGAGTGAATTACCATGCCAGATAAAGGTTTGTAATAAACATTGGAGTTGAGACCAACATCATCTACCTGCAGTAAACCTCCCACACCTTTCACCACCGAGTCGGGGTCAACACGTCCACAACAGAAAAGCATGGCGCCTTCCCCTCATTCTCAGTCAGGTCGAGGGATTCTCCACAGGAAAAACATTCCTTCACCGACGCCCCTATTGATTCCCCCCCCGTGATGGATCACCCGGTAAATGACACTAACAAAACACATTCACGCCAAGT